>NC_138379.1:85096845-85103802 GCF_054177405.1 Leptonychotes weddellii | reverse complement strand
CGCCTGGGTGGCTCAGTTGGTTAAGCGACTGCCTTCGGCTCAGGTCATGATCCTGGAGTCCCGGGATCGAGTCCCGCGTCGGGCTCCCTGCTCGGCAGGGAGTCTGCTTCTCCCTCTGACCCTCCCCCCTCTCATGTGCTCTCTCTCATTCTCTCTCTCTCAAATAAATAAATAAAATCTTTAAAAAAAAAAAAAAAGAGAGTAGCCCATGGGTGGTTACTGATGAAATCACTGAGCTTGGCAGCTTTTTCAATTTGGATCTGCTTCCTAATGGTAAACTTGATATGTCTGTCTATATCTCCAAATATATCTCCAAATATGACACAATAGCCTGGGATTTAGGTCTTCTGGTTTGATATCTTTAACCAAGTTTAAATAAATAAATGTGTTCTTATCGAAAGTTGAGATTGATGTACTCAACATTTATACTGGAAAGTAAAGTGGGTCATGAAAAAAGGAAGGAAAAAAAAACCCCAGAGTATGAGGAACCTTCTGCAGATGCCAAACCATTGGATTCCCTGTGCTCCCAACCCACCTGCTCTGTTCTAGAGATCTATGGTTTTTCCCCTTTATAACCTTTACTCAGGAAGCTATGTTATCTGCTCCAGCAAAATCCCAGGGTCTGGGGCCTTGTCTTAAAAACAAAACAAAAACACAAGACGGAATCCTTCCCTACTAAGAGGCTGAAGAAGGCAACATTAATAGGGACAATTAACTGGCCATTCACTATGGCCTGGGTATACAGGATGAGCCCAGAAGCTGGTTTGGGGGCTTTTTGTTTGTTTGGGTTTTTGATGCTCTTTCTTTAGCATATTTGGGTTGTCACTTTTTATTTGTCCCTTAAAACAGTTGATCTTAGAAAGAAATCTTCATTTTTTTCTACACAGTAGAATCAAAATGAAGAATAAGAACAAGCTCAGATTGGGGTCAGCAAGGCAATTACTGAGTGAGGTGCTATGTGGCTCTTCCCTGTTCCTTCACGAAGAGTTGAATGTTCATTGTGTCCTTGTAAGAGAATGCTCCAGCCCCTAGGCTGTGGCTTTCTGAACAAAGCCTTCAACTGGTGAGAACCACCGACTTTGGCAAGCTCCTCATCTGTGAACCACAGTCTCCAGACCTGACAGATCAGATCTGTGGATGCTGAAGGAATTTGAAAATGTGATCTCCTTTAGGGAACTCTCAAGAGATGTTTTCTCTCTAGAATATATCTCTACCTCCTTCCCCTCTGGAATAGGAGTCCAAGTAACACACGTCTTTCCCAGCTACCAAAAAGGTGTGGGACTAGAAGCACTTAGAGCCATCTCCTTAGGTATGAGATGAGATGAGTCTTTCTCAATATGATTCCAGGGGTCCCTCCCACAGGCCAAGTAAGATTCCTTAAGGTTACTTTTTGGGACCACCAAGAGTTTTAAAAAGGGGGGGGGCAGGAGAGAACTTTCTCACCAAGCCTCACTATTCAAACTGTGAAGAAGAGAAAATTTGCAAATACCAAATACCACAATGAGGTTGGGGAGAGAAAATGGTAAGAAAATGTCCAAGCATGCAACTTGTCTAGAACTAAGCAAGCAGACAGGCAGGGGGTGCCAGGGAAGTCTCTCAGCAGATGGCCAGGCTACCTGGACCACACCTGGGCTGGGATTCAGGTAGGACTCCAGTCTGAGCACTGGAGACCCACAGGGATGTGCCCTCTACCTAGAGGTGCCAAGAGGGACACACGGTTTCAACAGGCACCGAAACTGAGGACACCAAGAAAGGCTAGGGTAGCCGGCATCGCCTCAAAGAAGCTAGCACTCAGCAGGAAAGTGAAGCTTGCTCCCGTGGCATCTCAGCTCTCCCTGATGACATCCGTGACTTTGAGAAAGTCACCATACCTCCCTAGGCTTCAGTTTCCTCATCTGTACACCAGGGGCAAGAATCTCAACCTTGGAGCGCTGCTGGTAGAATTAAAGGATATCATGCTTAGCACAGTATCCGGCACGTGGCAAACACTCGCAAAATAACAGCTATTAATAGCACAAAAATAAGTCGAAGCCCATTTAATCAGAAACAAAAGACACAGCAAAAGAACCACATTATCCAGATTAGCATTAAGAGAAAACTCATTTTTAATGCCACACAGTTGGCCTAGAGTGACTTAAATCCCTCCTGCTCCAGGCCAAGATTAGTCCTAGTACCCCAGAGCAGAACTAAGTCCAGAGGTGAGGATGAGGTGGCCCCAGCTAGGGATGAGGGGGAATGGCAGGGGCTGGGAGACAGGTTAGATTTGACAGTAGCTTTACTGGCTTTGAGGAGGGAATGGGATATTATCTGGAAAACGGATAAAACTTGTTCTCATCTTTTTCCCAAGAGCATATCAAAAGAAAAAATTACAGTTCAAAATGAGTTCTTTTGTTTTTTTATTCTTATGTTAATCCCCACACATTACATCATTAGCTTTAGATGAAGTGTTCCATGTTCATTGTTTGTGCATAACACCCAGTGCTCCATGCAGAACGTGCCCTCCTCAATACCCATCACCAGGCTAACCCATCCTCCCACCCCCCTCCCCTCTAGAACCCTCAGTTTGTTTTTCAGAGTCCATCGTCTCTCATGGTTCATCTACCCCTCTGATTTCCCCCGCTTCACAAAATGACAACTTTCTAATAATGATAGTCATCTTAAATATGGAGAGGTAGCTTTGGAAAGGGGAGAGCCCATCTTTCAGAAGTGGTCAAGCAAAAGATGGACATACGGACATTCTTACAGGAGACACCCAGGTGAGAAGGTTGGACTAGTTGATCTTGCACGTGCCGTTGAAGGCAGAGATGCTAAGGTACCATGCTCTGTTGGGATTATGACGGCTGTTGAGCAAGAAGCTAAGAAATCACCAGGAAGGTTTCAGGAATTAACTCTAGTCTGGTGGCTTCAGGCACCCTCAAGAGAACCACCTTTCCCAGGGGTTAATGGCGAAGGTGGTACTTTAGAAGAGCTGCTGGGCTTCCCAGTAACACTGTGCTGCTTCTGGTCTTTGCAAAAGATGGTGTAGTGGTGGTGCTGGGACTGGGGGTTGGGGGGGGAAAGGGGGGAGAGGTGCCAAGAGAAGAGAAAATGAGAAAAAAAAAATAGATGTACCACGAAACCTGCAATTAGTTTGTACGTGCAATTTCCATAAAGCAGACCTCACACTTGAGATCTGAAGGGTAATCATCTGAGATATCAGAGCCTGGCTATAAATAGCCAAGTTCCTGGCCCTTAAGGCTGTACCCTGGAGACATGGGGCCGACAAGGAGGCCCGCTGCTGGGATCCTGGGGGCCAGAGCCACCCTCCCTCCGACTCATCCTGTGGCTGCTGACTCCCAGGACCACGGGGCATCTGGGTAGCTATTTATGCCCGGCTCAACTCTAATTGCCACGCTCATCACAGGAAAGCCTGCTTGGGAAGAGAAACAGCACTAGACAAAGCTGCTGTTTCCACCCGGTGGTTAGAATAAAAAAAGTGCAATCACAGGTGCCACCCAGGAGCTGCCAGCAGATTTGGCCTCTGGCCTCTCCCTCATTCTGGAGCCCTTTGTTTGGGTCTCTCTCCAGGTCGCTGCACCTAGCTTCCTCCCAGCAAATCAGACAGCTCATCTCTCCGCCGTTTGCCCAGAAGGCCCGAGGAGGGACCAAGCCAGACGGCGTTTGCAAACAGCCACTTGAGACTCTCCAAACATACACCCCTTGGAACAGACTCCTCATCTGATGACATCTGCGAACCGCAGCTCAAGCCAAGGCTCTGTGTTCTGGGTCTTTTGCGCCCGCTCAGTGCGCTTCTCACCTGTGTGTGCATGCGCACGTGTGTGTGTGTGTGTGCATTTATGCACGTGCATGTGTGGGGGTGGGGACGTTTGGTGAGTAAATCCTTGTGTGCATCTAGCTCAGTCCCTGGACTCCACTGATAATGTATCTCACACATACCTGAGGTGCCATTATTTGTCAAATGTTATCAATGTTGTGAAGAATAAAACATTTTCAAGTATGGCTTTTTGTCATTACACGGTCTTTTGATGAACAGATAACTCAAAGAAAAACTACTTTGATGAGGGAGATTTCAAAGTATTTTTACCATTCAAAAGGAGCAAAAACATCAGGAACCACAGCTTCACTGAGTAAAAGTCCACACAAAGCCAGTATACTAAGGGCTGTTTTTATGCAGAGGATATTTCAGAAACGTGATTTAAAAATGAAACTTGCAACTTGCTGAACTAACAAATAAAACGTGCAAGGAGATCCTTACCTTATTCTTGCCTCTTGCTCTCTCCCTGATACCTCTCTATCCCCAGCCCGCCACGGCACAGGGTCAGGCACGCACTATCCAGTTAATGCTTGTCAACTCACCCTCTCCCTGAGCCACAGGCCTGCACAGCTCCCTGGTGCATCTCTAACTTCAGTTTTTCTGCTTTCTGTGAGCCCTGGTAGCCACCCAGTTAAGATCAGGTGGGGTTTCAGCAAGAATGAAATCAGGCCTCAAGTACCCCATCCTTCTGAGCCTTTCAGGAGTCTTAATGGTCTGATGAGGTCTTGAAACCATTCAGTTTCAGGGAAGCTGGCTTTGGTCCCCTTCATATGAATCAACCCTCTACTGGGGGGTATAATGCAAAATGTATGGGCTTTGGAGCAGAAAAATGTACATGCCCATCTAGACAGGGTCCATCATTACAGTAATTAACCTGAGACAAATCACTGAGCCCTTGTTTACTCATCCATAAACCACACCCACTGCAGGGGTTGGCATAGTAATGTAAGGATTCCTTTTCCTATATCCTTTTACCCAAATCTGATGAGTTTTTTTGGTACTCTAAAGTACTTTCTGGACAGAAAACACAATCCTTACCCTAAAGAAATTTATAATGCAATTGGGTGAGTGGTCCACGCAGGGCCAGCTCCAGGGGTGTGCAAAATGTGTGGTCACACAGAGCCCTAGGCTCAGAGGGATCCCATGTTTGGTCTAATATTCTGCTGTTGCTGTCTTGAAATTCTTAATAACTCTTGAGCAAGGCACCCCTCATTTTAATTTGCACTGGGTCTCACCCCCCACCCCCGATTATGTATCTAGTCCTGGATATATGCATGCATATCACATTTCAAGAACATGCATACAATTGCCTTGTCATCTTGACCCAAAGACCCTGGAATGCTGGTAGAAGGCCACATTAAAGAAGGTTTTCTGGAGAGTTTGAGGAGGTCATCAAGAGGATGTGACTGCCCGTTAACCCCAGAGCTGGCCCTGGGCAACTGGAGGTTCCTCAACCCTTCCTACTGTCGTGGGAATGTCTGTCCTGTCCACCGTTCCCACACTAGAAGCCATCTCAAGGATGCAGCCTTGAGAGAGAAAGTGTCGTTGAGACCACCTGGACTGAATACGCGACTGGACCCAGTTAAGGCCTCTACATAAACTTTTCAGACTCTGGCGGATGGGCGCAAAGATCTTCTCTTGCAGGTACCCACAAGAAAAGCACTGTATGCGAGTTCCCTGTTGATTAGAACTGCCACCCACCAACCTGGAGTGGTCTGTCTCTTTCTTTGGTCTCTCCTTGCCCTCCACAAATGGGGGCCAATTTAGAATGTCACCCTGGGGGGCTCCCAAGGTTGCAAACCGCCATGGAGTTGATCACAACATGAAGACAAGGAAGGAAAGGATGCAACAATAATTAGCCCCAAACAAACATTTCTGAGGACTATTCCAACCCAATAAAGAAAAGGGCGCTTCTGCTCTAGGTAGCCCTGGGTCCAGAGAAATTCTGGGCCCTCTGAGCAGGCAGGGCCTTTCTGTTTTCAGAGGCTAAGTGTGCTCTCCTGAAACTGCTGGAAATTGAGGCTTGGGGGAGTGGCCTCCACAGCTTTGTTCCCAGCCCCGAAGCTTCTACAATACCTCCCTCTGCCTTTAACTTCTCTAAAACTGTCAAACTTGATGAAACACATGTGATTCTGCTCCTTTCTACCTGACCTGTCCATCACTACCCCTGCCTTCCTACTCAGGCTGTTTCCATACTAGGAAATTCAAGTCCTGCCTGTACTTAGATCCTGGCGTTGCCCCTTGCCAGTTACGTGACTTTGGGCAAGTCATCACCTCTCTGTGCTGCAGTTTCCTTACTCAGGAACCGAGGACAATAATAGAGCCTCACCCTTATGGTTATTGTGAGAATTAAAGAAGTTAATACATTTACAGGAGTCAGAAGCGTGCCCGTCATGTGGTGAAAGCTGGCCGATGCTCAAGATTATCTCACCTGCTCTCCCTCCCACACTGCTCATCTTATCTGCCAGGGAGCCTTGAGGCCCCTACCCCTGAAACTGCTCCATCCGCACTCCTATCATTTACTCCAGGCCACCGGCTTCTCTCCTAAATTCTGCCACTGCCTATGAACGAAGCCCCAAGCTCTAATCTCCCCCTCCCCTCCATGCCAAGCATCCTTGCTGGCATACAGTAGGTGCTCAATATATGTTGAACGAGTCAATGAATGAATGAACGATGAATGAGGGAGACCAGTAGAGTGATGGAATGAATGAATGAATGATGAATGAGGGAGACCAGTAGAGTGATGGAATGAGTGAATGAACGATGAATGAGGGAGACCAGTAGAGTGATGGAATGAATGAATGAATGATGAATGAGGGAGACCAGTAGAGTGATGGAATGAGTGAATGAACGATGAATGAGGGGGACAAGTAGAGTGATAGAATGTATGAATGAATGATGAATAAGGGAGACCAGTAGAGTGATGGAATGAGTGAATGAACGCTGAATGAGGGGGACAAGTAGAGTGATAGAATGAATGAATGAATGATGAATGAGGAGACCAGTAGAGTGATGGAATGTATGAATGAATGATGAATGAGGGAGACCAGTAGAGTGATGGAATGAGTGAATGAACGCTGAATGAGGGAGACCAGTAGAGTGATGGAATGAGTGAATGAACGATGAATGAGGGGGACAAGTAG
>NC_138379.1:85083697-85096745 GCF_054177405.1 Leptonychotes weddellii | reverse complement strand
CTCTTGACCCAGCCTCTGTTCAGTTCTTAAATTCCCCTTTTCACTACTAGCCTCTGTCTGCACACCCCAGCTCCACCACCTCCAGACTTGCCCAGGTCACCCAGAGCTGCCTTCTCTCCCATGCAGCTCCCTCTCCTTGCTCCCTGTTCCTGCATCCAGCCACCTCCCCCACTGCCCCACCTCCCATGACGGAGCTCCTGAGTCCCACGGCCTCCCGAGTCCACAAGGCTATATCAAGTGTCTCTGCCACACGTGCCCAGAGCACGGGTGGACAAAAACCCCACTTGTCCCTAGTCCCCTTTCCCTTGTCAGTCTCTGCCACCAGAATGGAAACCCTCAACATAAAGATTGTGCCTTGTTCATTTTCCTATTTTCAGCATCTTTCGCAATTCCTGACATAGAATAGACATTCAGCAAATGATGACATATGTATCAAATCAGCACTGTATTGTAATCCCTTTATTTCCATTTCTACCATTCCTCTAGACTGTGACCACATCTAGGGTAGGAGCTCTGGCTGCTTCTTCCTTGCTTTACTTACTGTATCCCCAGTGTCTAGCGCAGCCAGATCCACAGTAGGCACTCAGCGTGCAGCTTTAAAAATAAATAAATGACTTTCAGGTTTTTAAATCTGCATCTATCAATCTACAAATATTTATTATGTGCCTTTCCCAGGCAAGATACCCTATTAGCATAAATTGTCAGACTAGACACAATGACAGGCTGGGGGAAAGGAAATCCAGGCTGAGAAAATAGCATGGAGACAGATGGGGAGCTATAAAAGAGCATGGGGAATTTGGGGAATGGTGCGAAGGCAGATAGGGTAGGTGGAGGGAGACATAAGATTGAGAAGAGATTTGGACTCCATAAGCAATGGGGAGCTATTGCAAGTTCTTGAGGGTAGGAGAAACAGCCTAGGTTTGGGAACAGATACCCCAGAAGAGGGAGAAGAGTGGCTTGCAGTGGCATGGGATTTGAGGTTGGGAGGCCGGGCAGAGGCCATGGCAGCCGTTACAGGCCGACCATGTGAGAAGGGGAAGGAGAAAGATGGACCGGAATGGACTCCAGAGGATGTACCTTCAGGGTTACATGAGGGCTAAGGACGGCAGGTCTGACGATGACTTGGGTCTAGTCTTGGGAACTGGGAGGATGGTGACATTGTCACTTGGGAGGAAAGCAGGTTGGCGTGGTGGCAGTTCGGGGTGCTGGTTAGGACGTGCTCTTGGGGACTGGGTTCTGAGCTCACCCTTGGATGCCCTGGGGCTGGGGATCAGCCTGTAGGGTATCATGAGGCAGACAGCTGGAATGGAGGCTCTAAGGGGGACGCAGGGGTGGTGGAGCCGCAGAGAGCAGGGAAATCTGGCCCTGAGCCTCAAGCTTACCTTTCAGGGATGGGATGCCACGGAGGAGGCCAGGCCAGAAGGGGATGCCGGCAAACCAAAGGCTCTCAGCCCTGCCTTTCAGGGTAATGTTCACAAAATGTAATCGTTAGTGAACAGTGCTGGGAACACCGAACTACCAAACCTGACATTTCCAAGTGGCGGGCAGGCAGACAGGCGAGGGGCTTCCCTAGTCGGGCTTCCTTCAAACCCTAATTGAAATGCGGCATGGAAGGCACTTCACCCCTCGGAGGAGCCAGGAGGGGTGAGGGCTCGAGGGGCGCCGAGGCCTCGGGAAGGAGAGGGAGTCAGGAGAACAGGTAGGGGTAGTGGGGTTGTGGCAAATTTTTCTTTTCCACCTAGCACATAGGAGGTAAGAAAGCCCAAGATTTCTGCCAATTGTGAGAGCTTCTAGAGCAACAGAGATGCCCATGCAGGGGTCAAACTGCCATTTCTGCTTTAACTGGAGCCTCTCCGTGAAAGTTGGGGAAGGGATGAGAGAGGGAGTGGTGGAGAGAGGGGGAACGGGAGAGAGTCAGCAGCTGAGAGACAGAGGCACAGCACAGGGAGAAAAGAGACAGAGGGAGATCTCAGGGGGAAGCAAACCCCTCAAGCAGTTCCGCCCGGCTCCTCGGAGCCCTTGCTCCCAGGTCAGGCTGCGGGCTGGGCTGGGAGCAGGGGCAGGAGGCCACCACACAGGACTGCAGCCCCGCCAAGCACGCGCACGCCCCTCTGCACCCAGGCGGGAAATGAGCAAGGGGAGGGGCCTGGGGCTGATTAATTTCTATCTTCTTCTTTATCATTTATTAAAAAAGTAAAAAAAAAATCCCTTTTCATTTTTCTCCAGTGCCCTGACTACTTGTCAAGCCCACAGTTCTTGATGCGTCATGGCGAGCTCAGCCCATGGAAAGCCAGGGCATATATATGTAATAAAGCCCTAATCCTCCTGCAGGCTCCCCAGCTTTGCAGGTACCCGATGTGGCGGTGGGTCCAGGCTCTCCTGCCTCCACCCTGCCCAGGCGCCTTCCGTAACTCTGAGGTTTCCTGAGAAACTGAAAGATGTCCCGGAGGCAAGGTCCAAAAGGAACAAGATAAATGAGGTAATAGTGTGTGTGTGTGTGTGTGTGTGTGTGTGTGTGTGCGCGCATGAGAGAGACAGAGATTCCAGATAAAGGTTACATAAGAAATGCTGGAGAGAAGGGGAAAAGGAGACAAGAAATAAGTCAGAGGAAAGGATACACGAAGATAGCATGCGAAGGTATATAATATTGTTTTCTGTGCCTTGCCTTTTCCTAAATATTCACAAACACATTAAAATAGAGTTTGAAAGAAGCTTTTAGAAATCCATGAACTCAATTCCCACTTTCCAGATGCAAACACTGAGGCAGCTCAGGAAAGCGCCTCACTCACAATTACAGAACTCACAGGGGAAGGTGAGGGTTTGAACCCGGATCTCTTGACTTCGTCACCCATGCCCGCAGAGGTGGGCACAAGACTTCCCGTGGCCTGACTTGTGGGTCTGGAATCATAACTATGGCTTAGTCCTGACCGTGTGCCAGGTACCACCTCCATACTTTATATACGTTACCCCTTTTTCTTCTGGCAGCAACCATAAAAGGCAGGGACTATTGTTATCCGCATTTCAGGGGGAAAAATGTGGAGGAAGAAACACAGACAGGTCAAGTCAATTGTACAAGGTTGCACAGCAGGGAAGTGGTGGGGCTGGGAATACAAACCCAGGCCATCTGAGTCAAGCGCTTATTTTTAACCACTCCGCTAAGCCAACTCTCAATAATAAATTAAAAGGAAGTTGAACAAAGTCCAGGCGATTATTCTCATCAAACAGTCGAGGATAGACCATTCTTTTTCCAGCAGACCAAAGCCCCTGAGGTGTGAAAGCAGAGAGAGCTCCTCACAGCTCCCCCAGCCCCTCCTCATTCATTGGCCTCCCCCTAGACTCAAGGTCCTTGCCCATGTTCAGCTGCAAGGCCGGTCTGTGTCTTCCTTCTCCATCGTCGTGTTGACGAGTGAGGCTGCGTGCAGGGTATGAGTGGTCCTCACGAACACAATGAGAAGCAGGCACTGAGCACCCACCCTGCAGCAGGCGCCCTGGTGTCACGGGTGGTGGGGCCCTCAGCAAGACGGACCCAGTAGAGACCCTGTCCTCAAGGAAGTCTCCTAGCAGAGCTAAGACATGAGCTCAGATAACCGGACCAGGAGCTAGAGGGCCCTGGATAACCCCAAGAGATGCACTGATGCAGTGCTAAGAGTTTAGGGGAGCGAGAGATGGCTTGGGGCTTCAGCACCGGGAAGGACTTCATGCAGGAGGTGAGCATCAAGCTGGCCTCAAGGAGTCTACTCAGTTAGGCTGTGCCAAGCCGGGGGCATGCTGGAGTGATGCTCGCGGTACAAGGGAGGTTGGTGCCAAGTCCGGGGATCAAAAAAGTAGGAAAAATCTCAAGGGGCTTCCAGGGACGAGCAGAGCTTCCCTGGGGAGGGGACAGCCAATGCCACAGAACGCTAGCCATGTCCTCTCTGTCAGATGACTTTCGGCTCCGGGCACTGCACAGACGGGCCATCGGGAGGCACGCTTTGCCCACAGGGGCTAGTGTTGTACTGAGCGTGTGCCAAGGCTTCTTGTGTGTTCCCGCCCGTGAACTTTGCTGCTGCCCTGAGCAATCAGTACTCTCTCGATCTTCACTCTACAGATGTGGAGACGGGCACCAGAAAGGTTAAGCAGCTTACCAAAGACCTACAGCGTGGGAGGGGTGAGGCTGGGACATGGCCTGGGGCCCACCCTCCAGGCCACTGTGCTGTTGTGCCCCCTGTGTGGTCTTTGGAAACCAGTTCCCAGAGAGCAGGCACCCAGAGAGGGGTTCGGTCTAGTCCTCACCCGAGAACAGGTTGCACCTAAAAGATAGCAGTGAGAAGGGGCGGCGGGCTGCCCGCCGTCAGCTTACCTAGCCTGGCGTTCAGCACTTACTGCAGGAAGCTGTGAAATGTGTGCGTGTGTTAATAACACTTGGTTCCTAAAGCTTTCTAGGGACTGTTGAGTGCTCATCCCAGCATCACAAACATGCCCAAGGTGCAGATAATCGGGAGAGCCCCGGTTACACATGCATATGCATCCATCAGCAGCAAGACCGCGTCCAGTTCTAAACAATGTGCAGCCATGAGAGCCCTACTGTGGACACCTAATAAAATGAGAGAGTTCACCATGGGGTCTCCGACCCATAGGGCTCTCTCCCTCTCTCTTCCCCTCTCCACACTCCCATCTTCCTCTCATCCTTCGCTCCTTTCCTCTGCTCCCTCCCTCTTACTATTAGCTGCCGGGCAATCACCCAGAGGTCCCCACAGCGTTTCAAGGGAAATGTCACTCTCCCAGATCTCAGGACCAACTCCAGATATAAACTCAGAGGCCCACAGCTCAAGGCCTGCTGATCGACCCAGAAACGTGTCCTGTGTCTTGTCGGCTTAGAGAGAAAGAGGAGGAGGCATCAGGGGGTAGCCAAGGCTTTAAACTTGAGGATAAAGTGGTCCTCAGTGTTCTTCCAGGCCAGCCATGTCACGAGTCTGTGCCAGGGACAAGATCTAGGGCAGGATGAGGCATGGAGCTGACTCATCCCAGCTCACAGTGGCTTTCCTATGAGGGAAACTGCGTGTCTTGAGGCCCAGCTGCCTCAACCTGGCACCTGCCCCCCCATCGCTCCCCACCCCCCTCCCCCACCTGGGCACCTGCATCCCCTCTGCAGTAACTCCTTTCCAGCCCAGCCAGCCCTCCACCGGAGCTGCAGTTGATGAAATCTGGGAGCTATTTTGAAATTTCCTTCTTTAAAAAAAAAAAAAAAAAAGTCCAAACTGATTAGTTGATAATTACATGTTGGAACATCTGCTCTGATTTGTTTTATTCTTTCTATTTTGGAAAATTGGAATACACTGAAGTTTTGCCTTCTGGAATTGCCGGCCTGGCTCTTGGAGTGTGAGCAGCCTTCCTGCTCCACAGCACCTGGCTCGGCCCACAGCCCAGCTCCCAGGGAAAAGCACAACTCTCCTGCCTGAAATAGTCATGCTTTGGCACCTCCGCACCCTAACCCTGGCCTACACGGGGTGATAAAACCTCCCTCTCTTTTGTGACCTGCAGGGGCCTCCATTTGCCCCACCTGCCTCGGAGGTTTAGAGGTCCGGGAGGAGCACTGACCCAGCAGAGCCTGCAGCCAGATTGGGGTGCGGTGTGGCAAAGCCCGGTATGGCCCCCTCCTAACCCCCCACCCCATGCAGCAATCGGCCACTTGGCTGGTTTCCCTCTGGAAGTGCCTAGATGCTTCCAACTCCTAGGGAAGAGGGCCGGCCCCTCCTGCCCAGCAGGGACTTGCTGTTATCGAGAGGCTGGGGCTCGCTCAGGTTTGCTCATTACAGAATACTGGCATCTAGAGTCACCAGCAGTCCAAGCTCCAAGAGGCTGCCATTCTGGAGTGACTGCTCAGAGCCTGGAGGTGTTACTGACAGAGACTCAGCAGGGCTGTGGGCTGAAGACCTGCCTGCCTCTTGTCAACTCTTCATCCAATTAGCATTTCTGGAATGTGCATGCAGCACTCAGGGCTTGGTGAGGGGTCATCAAGGTGAAGCAGACACAGTCTACCCTCAGGGCCTCATGAGGCTGCCCTACTCCATCCCTTCCCCTTGCTGCAACAAGGATGACCTACAAATCTAAGACAAGATATGATTATGCCACTCAATTACTTCTTCAATGGCTCCCTATTGCCTTTATGATAAAGTCCAAATTAAAGTCCTTAACTGGGCACCCAGGGCTCCTCTAGCACCAAGCCCAGCTTACCTGGCCAGCCTCATCTCCCTAGTCTCCACTCCACCCATTGCAGTCTCTGTGCTCCAGCCACACCGCAAGACTTGGCTCCGACCATCCGCTGCTCTTCCTTGCCCATCTTGCCTGCCCAGAGGTCATCCCCTTCTCCGGGATTACTCCTCTTTCTTCTTCCCTTCACCTGAATACCTTGTCTCGAAGGCCTCAGCCTAAGATGTGAATGTCTCCAGCCATCCTTCCCTGATCCTCCCCAACTTCTACCAAGTTTAGATGTCTTGCCTCTGCGCTCCCATAGCGTTCTGAATTTCCCCCTCTGGTACGCCCCACGCCTCCCTGATACTTCCTGATTACTTCTCCACCCTCCCACCCAGATCCAAAGCCCACCGAGAATAGATACCATGCCCTGCTTGCTGTACTATCTCGGGCAACTAGCCCAGTGTCTAACATACGGCGGTGCTCTACAAATAACTGTTAGGTCAGTGCAAGGCTGAGCAAATGATTGAACAGATGAATAAATGCTGAGCTTATTAGGGAGATGACATTTCCACATAGAATAGAATATCGGGAAGTATTATGGTGCGTGTATCAGACAGGATAAGTTATGATATGCAGCAGTAATAAGCAACGCCAACTCTCAGTAGCTTATAAAAACGGAAGGTTTATTTCCTGCTCCTACCATATTTCTATCATGGGTCAGCAGAGATATTCTGCTCTATGATGTCCTCACTTAAGAATTTCAGCCAAAAGGAAGCACCATCTCTGTGCTTCCACAATTGCTGAGGTAGGAGAAAGAAGGTATAATGAATCTCTCACTGGCTTGGAAAGTTTACACTCAGAAGTGACACAAATGATTTCTGCTCTCATTTTGTAGCCCGAGCAAGGCACGTGACCACACTGGACTCCAAAGGGGCCCGGGATGTACAATCCAACCATGTGTCCAGAAGGAGCAATGGAAATGTTTGGTGAGCAGCATTAACGCTCCTTGTAGGAAATCCAGGATGAGAGAGATTCCACTTCCAACTGAAAATATCTGGTAAGGCTTTGAGACTAGAGTGGCATTTGACTTGGACTTGATGGATGGCCTGGGGACAGGCCACTCAGGTCTGTTTGCTGAGCTGTGATTCTACATACTGGGAAAGCACCCTGCGTCTTTCATTTTTGCTCGCTACCCCTGTAGCTGAAAAATTTTGTAGGCTCCCTGTTCCGAACATGATTCAGATAAGTAAGACGAGGTCCCATCTCTGAGGGAGTTTGTGGTCTAGTAGGAAAGATAAGTCCTGAATGTGTACAGATATTCATAAAATATGCATGAATGGGATATGCACAATAAAAAGTAGCGCAAAGGAAACAAAATTATTTCTGTTTGGAGGCATCAAGTTGTGCTTTGTGGAGATGGGTAGGATTTCAAGAGGGAGGATTAGGGTTGAAAGTGGGGAGGGGCTCTAAGGTAGAGGACTCGGTATGGACAAAGCCATGGGAGTGGGTATTCTAGCTGGAAGAAATACCCTTTCGGTTGGCCAGTGTCTGGGATACTGGGGAGTAGGGCAATGGGAAACCTCCTGCAATTGGGAACTTTCAGAAAAGGGGAGTAAAGGATAGAGGAGCTGTACTGTTTTCTTTGCAGGAAAACCTTTTCTGACGCTTCAGCCCAGGAGGCACCATTGGAGTGTGGTGAATTTTGGAAGGCCTTTGGTAGGCTGTACCTTATCCCTCACATCTAGCAAAGAATTTTAAAGATTCACGGATTGTGTGGCTTCACCCTCCCCCCCCCCCGCATCTGCCCCCACCTCACCCACAGGGCATAGATTTGCCATCTTGGTGGTTACCCGGCTACCTCCTACTTTTCAATGAGCAGACAATTCCAGGGGAGGCTAGGAGATTCTAGAGACCCTGCATTCTGAAACAGAGCCTGATCCAAGGCATTGCCCCACCCTAGAGATGTCCCCCCAGCCCCATGAGACTTAGGGCCATGTGCTGGAGCCCAGGGAGGGGCAGGGCGGCTCCCAACACTCTGTTCTTCCTGCATCCACCTACCCCCATCGTCAACTTCGTTCTATTACTCTCTGATGACTTGGTCACTTTTCAGATCAACCCAGCGTCGAAATAATATGTCAACACAGGCTGTTGCGGTGAGGGTGACCATGATGAGGAATACGGCAATGATTATTATTAGTTTTCATTTTGTCAGGTTCTATTTTGTTTTGTTTTGTTTTTAGTTCAAATTGCTGTTGCTGAGGAATTATTTCCTGAAGCCAAAATTTCCTGCCTCTCACTCACTTCACACTTTGACTCATTTATTTTTCCTATTTCCCCAAAGACCTTTTGACACTTTGAAAAGTGTTTCACTTAGATACAATCCTGCTCTCTTACCTAGTGTTTCTTCCATTTTTTCCCTTCTTGCTTTTTATTAATAAGTCATAAAGAAAGTGTTTCTAGGCAAACATCACTCACTAAGTAATAAAAGCCGGGGTGGAGGACAGAGCGACGCAGAGTAGACACTGGGGAGGTGGCCATTACTCAACAACATGCCCCGTGTGAGTGGGAGAGAAGCCGGTGACAGAAGAACCCTGTGGCTTTAGGAGGCCACCACGGCTGCCTTAACACCAGCCCCAACACCAGCCCCGTCCTGTCAGTGGCGGGCCGGGGCCGGACTTGAGACTCCCACACTATCCTTGCATCACCAACACGATGGACGTTGACAAAGGAAGGAAGGCTGAGTGCGCATCATCTGCTCCGGCTATTCCAGGACAGAGCTGAGGTTCATGGCTTCACCTAGGTGAGTCCCTTAGAAGCAGAGCCTGGGTCACAGCCCGCCTTGATGCCTTCTTCTGTTTCTCATGCTTTCCTCAGATGAGCACACCCACTCCCCTGGCCCCCCAGTCAGCAATACTCTCATGACTCCAGTGTGACTCCAGAGCTCCCTTCTCTCCTGACTCCACACTCACGGTTGCCCATCATTAACTGCAAGACATTTCTACTCCAATAACCCTCAGACACCAGACTCTTTATTTTATAGCCCAGACCTGGCTCACATTCTTTGGACCAACCAAGCCACTAAACTATAAAATCTCAGACTTCTCCCAATGGCTCTCTTGTCCTCATCAGCAGCTACATTCAACTCCAGATCTCTCTCTCAAAGCCACCCCTCTGTCTCTCGGTTCCTGGCCAGTCCTGCGTTCCAGGCCTCCTCAGCACCCCGGCCAGCCTGCCAGTCTCTCTGACTCTAGGCTCTACCCTCACCAAGCCTTCTTTCATGCTCGACGGAAAAGATTTTCCTACAGCTCACACAAGATCATGTTTTTCCTATGGCTAAAACCCTAATTACTCCATGAAAGCAGAGAGGACTTAGGAGAAACAGGCTGGGGGATGCCAAAGAAAACTGCCCAGCATGGGGCCTGGCCCTGGGCTCTCAATTGGTGGTTGATGAATGAATAAAACGGTAATGTGAGCGTGGACGGGCTGCTCTGCCAAAATGGAAAGAACATGGACTTTCGAATGTTTCCCAGATCTGCCATCTACTGTGTGGCTTCAGGCGAATGCTGAACCACTCTGATCCTCATGTGGATAGTGGCTCGAAAAGAGCTGTTTAAAGCAGACAATAATATGCAAGGGGGAACTATTATTTGGTCACAATATTGGCTAGAGTCTGAGGAAGCTCATTGCCTGGTACAAGGAAGAGTGTGATCTTAGACCAGTCGCTTCTCTCTGGACCTGAGACTTCCCATCAACAGGATGACAGTTTGGGACCGAAATACCTCAGATCCCCCTCTGGTGCTTGTTTCCTGGGATTTGATGTTTTCATCCAAGGCTCTCTGTGTCCCCAAGGAGACTTGCTTATTAGCTGTCACAGTCCGTTGTCACACTGCTGCCCCCATCCTATCTCTGGATTTAGCCTCACTACGTAGGCTTCTGCTTTCATCTACTAAGAAAGATCGAGAGCCCAGATTTAAATCTGATCCTTTCCTTCTTCCCACCGCATATTATACAACTTTTGCTCCACCAACCTAGGTGGTTCACATTTTTAAAATATGAGATGGAGAAAAAATATAATTAAGGAGCCAATTGGCCCTCATTATGGAAAAAAAAAACACACAAAAAAACAACAAAACCTTAATTATCCCCAAGGCTGGCTCTGGTACACACTCATCAAAGAGCCCAGCAGCACCACATCAAAGCATGGAGTTGGGTGCTGTGGCCAACTCCTTGCTTGTTTCCAAAGCGGTCGTGTTCAAAGGAACAAAAGCTCGGAGTCCGCAGCTTGAAAAAACCCAGCCCGGTTCCCCAGGGCTCCCCCCAGTCACCTCTCAGTGAACAAAGAGTAAATTCATCAGGGAAGGTCCTCATGGGAACCGGGTTTTCTACCTTCCCTGAAAAAGGTTTGGACCCAGGGGATCTGAGATCGAGAATGGGAATTTAAGCTGGGGTTTACCCTGGGGATTCTGAAATTGGGGCTTTAAACCCCAAGCATTCAGATGAAAAAATAAAACAAATACCGAACCAAGTGTATAAATGCAAATAACTTCTACGGACAAATAGTGTGACAGCCTGTGGAACGACGAGCTATAGCTATTCGAGCCCACTGCAATATATATGATGGTGGCAGCTACTTCCTGCTTACAAATCCTCAGTGACCCTGAAGCTTCTAGAAGGAAGGGCACACCCTTCATTAGGGTACGGGAAGGCCTTCACAGTTTGCCCCTCACAGTCTTCTGTCCTTATCAACAGCCCTGCATTCCAGGGCGCCTGGGTAGCTCAGTTGGTTGGGCATCTGCCTTTGGCTCAGGTCATGATCCCAGGGTCCTGGGATGGAGCCCCGCATTGGGCTCCTTGCTCAGTGGGGAGCCTGCTTCTCCCTCTCCCTCTGCCTCTCCCCCTGCTTGTGCTCTCTTGCTCTATCAAATAAATAAATAAAAACTTAAAAAAAAAAAAAAAGCCAGCCCCGCATTCCAGACAAACCATTCTCTTCATATTCTCTCTCTACTCCCCGTGCTTCCCGAGATCCCTGCATTATTCACGTTTGCTTTTCCTGTGAACCTACTTCCTTCTCTCTTCCTCTCTTCCATCAGGCAGAATGCCCCTGTCCACTGCCATGAGCTCTCATGGAGCTCATTCATTTAACTCAGCACACTTGGTGGGGGCAGGGACTCTATCACAGACAAGGCCCCCTCCATTCCAGTGCCTTTGGACACAAAGAAGAGTGAGAATTCTTGCTGTCGTGGAAAAGCTCGTATTCTTGCGCTGGAGACAGACCTGCATTCAAATAGTTACATTATAGTATGAAAAATACTACAGTCAGAGCTGTCTGGAAATGTAATGTGGGCCAGAAATGTAATTTAAAATTTTCTAGTAGCCACATTTTAAAAAGGCAAAATTAATTTTAATAACAAATTTTTTGGACTCAAGAAACCCCAAATATCCTTTCAACCTGTGGTACTAGACCCATTTTGAGATGGAAGAGCCACATGTGGTTAGTGGCTACCATATCAGATGGCACAGATATCAACAAAGCATATGTAACTCTGAAGAGACCACGGGGAGGGAAATCACAAAGCTAGCCCGGGGAGTCACGGAGGCTTCCCTGGGTCTTGATGGATGAGTAGGGCTCATCTGGTGGGGAAAGAAAGAAGTGCTTCCAGACAAAGGAAACAACCTATGGAAATGCATAGAGGAAGAAAAGAGTATGGTGTGTCCATAGAAGCACAAGATGGCATAAGGCAGACTGCAGGGTAAGCAGTACGAAAAGTAAGCTTAATAAAAAGACTTCACGTGTCCTCCCATGGAACATGAAAGAAAAAAGGAGCAGTAGAGGTGTTTAACCAGGGGAACCACATAATCCTCTCTGTGATTTTGGAAGATGACCTCGGCCACTGGGTGGAAGGTGGGCTGGGCATAACGAAAGGACTCGGAGGGGCCAGCCGGGAGACTCTGATAATAAATCCTCCCTTGGCACAGTCATCAGCTACATTTCTTAGCTTCCCTTGCATTCCATGCTTTTGGTCAGGAGGAGAGGAAAGAGAATTTGGAAAGCCCTAAGTGTTCTAAACAGCTTTGGCCCAGACCTCATACATTCTCATCCCCTCCTGTTCCACTGGAATTGATGAGTACTCAGGGAACTGGAGAAGAGTAAAAAAGGACTTTTGAGCTCCAAAAATAAGTGGTAGAGCAAGAAGACGATACAGAGAAGGAGTCAGGGGTTTCAGGGATGGTAGAGACACTTGGTGTAAGGAGGCTGACTGACCATGATGAAGAGAGCACCGACCTTCCCACCACCTGCCACCCCACATGCACAGCGAGGGAGGGAGAAGTACACTGGGGTAATGAACCTGGAGAGGTGGGGTTAGTTGTTACAGCAGCTAGCCGACCCTGACTCGTGAGAAGCCGGTGCTCCATTCTTACCCACTATTTGTTTATGGTTATTTGACGAGTGTGTATTTGCCATCTGGCCACGCTTACCTGGGGGGTTTTAGAAGACAAGGCACTGTGCTCTGGGCTTGACTTGGCCCTCTCTCTGTCCCCTCCCCACATGCAATGATTTACCTTTTAGACAATCAATGATTCATTCAGCAATCAATTACTTTATTAATTCAATAGATCCTTTCATCCCTATCTCAAAGTATGCCCATAACATGATCCCTTTTTACCGCTTCCCGTGCCAAATCCCTGAGCCACACCCAAATCACCTCTTGCCGAGATTACTCCTATCGTCCCTTAATTTGTCTGCCTGCCTCTGCCCTAGCTTTCCCTTGGTCTATTTTCAGCACAAGAGCCAGAGAGATCTGGTTGAATATAAAGCAGACATCAACCCTCTGCTTAAATTCTCAGTGGTTCCCATCTCCCTCAGAGTAGACGC
>NC_138379.1:85058484-85083197 GCF_054177405.1 Leptonychotes weddellii | reverse complement strand
TAGAACCTCTTGCAACTGTACCTGATAGACAACGAATGACAACACACATCAAACCGCCCAGATGCAAGCTGGTTTGGGCCAGAACCTGAAAGCTGGCTCCTCCCCGTCTCCCCTCCTCTGGAAGCCCCCCAAACATGGAGAGATTGCCAACTGCTTGCCCCGGGGTAAAGAACACTGGACTTCATGCTGTTCACGGCACACAGACTTGCACGCAGCTGGATGTCTTGGGATTACCAGCTCCAGTTCCAACCATTGCCTGACATAGCTTAGTGGCTTTCTCTCCTCTCTGGGCCAGAAGCGATGAGGGGGTGGGACAAAGTGATCTTGCGGACCTCTTTCCACACTCGCGTTCCATGGGAATGCAAAGGCCATAGAAACTGCTAAAGATAGGTCAGCCGGTCCTGCTGGGTCTCTCTCTCCCCCCCATGCCATTTATCCTCTACCCACCCTGCTCTCAAAGCTTTAGAAAATGCTCTCCACTTGTAAAGCGCTGCCCTTAACACCTTATTACCTCTAACAATAGCATTTTTACCAGCCTGGTCATATTTTTGTCTTCCCTGCCCAATGACTGTATTTTCCAAGAAAACAAGCTCCTTCAAAATGCGCTGCCCTCTGCCAAGCAGGGGAGTGCCACATTATCTGTGGTGGGTGCCGGCATTTAGGAGGAAATGATTTTCTTTCATCTGTCCAAGTAAATCTTTCCCCAACACTTGTAAAGCTGATTGCTGCCAATTTCCAGCTGGAGAAACACAGGCATTAAGAGGGGGGAGACATTAGTAACTGGAAGATACTTGTACCATTTAAAACGGGGGTTTTGCTTTTCCTTTTTTTCTGCTCCAGATTGTATATTTTTTTTAAATTTTTTTCAGGGTTCCACTAACATTTCCGTTTGGGAGGAGGGAGGTGGGATGCATTTGTACGCGAGTGTGTGTGTGTGTGTGTTTAATACACCGTGTATCACGTAGATATGTTTAGAAAATAAGTGTAAAGGGGCGCCTGGGTGGCTCAGTCGTTAAGCGTCTGCCTTCGGCTCAGGTCATGATCCCAGGGTCCTGGGATCGAGCCCCGCATCGGGCTCCCTGCTCGGCAGGGAGCCTGCTTCTCCCTCTCCCACTCCCCCTGCTTGTGTTCCCTCTCCCACTCCCCCTGCTTGTGTTCCCTCTCTCGCTGTGTCTCTCTCAGTCAAATAAATAAAATCTTAAAAAAAAAAAAAAAGAAAAGAAGTGTAAAACACACACATCTGTGTATAAAACATGCGGGTACTATGAGCCATGTAGATGCCTATGCACCTAATGGAGCACGCACATGGGATGTATATATAGCTTTTGCAAAGAGGGAGAGAGAACAAGAGAATGGGGCAGCTAGAAAGGGAGGAAGGGAGGGGGAGAGAGAGGGAGAGAGGGAGAGAGAGACCTCCCCTTGAGCTCATTCCTCTTCATCGCTGTCCAGACATGAAAGAAAGCAGGGCAGGTGGATGCCACACTCCCATCCTGGCCTCTGTGCTGATTCTCCATGTCATATGCGCCAGGCGCTGACCCTTTTACCTCTTGCAACTCAGGCGTGGGAGAAGGGGAAAAAAGAAATAAAATAAAACACTTCCTCCAAAGAGTGTAGCCACGGGGATCGCAGGACTAAGAGCAAATAATGATTTCCTCTTCTGCTTTTTAAGTAAATACTGCTGCACAATGAGCTATTGGGCAGGACAGGTGCAAAATAATAGACTCTTTTTCTGGTCTCCCCAGCCCCCATGGGGCCACGGCTAACTGCATCAGCTACTCAATTTTCTTTTGTTATTTAAAGATGTGTTTGTGGATTCCTAGGGGGCGGGGGAGAAGGGGCGAGTCCTGCTCCAGCGTCACCAAGAGGACTGCTTAATTTGTATTTTTGCTTTATTAATGGAAAGCTACCTGTCGGCCCCAGGATTTGTCTACCCGGGGAGGCTTTTAATGCATCTTTCCAATGCAATGGGGCTTGGGAAAAAGAAACCACTCTAATCAGCAGACCGTGTCTGGCAAGGAGAGGCAGCCCATCCACTGGAAACAGCTCAGCCTGGCAGAGAGGGACCTGGGCTCCCATTGGGATTCTAGGAAAGTCCTTGACCTCCCCGGGCCTCAGTTTCCTCTTCCACGGAAAGGGGAGGATAATGCACATCTTCTCTATTTCCAAGGGCTAATGGTGAGGTTATTTTAAACTCATGATAGCCTTGAGATATCATAGTGCCTCAAGAGAGTAAAAAAGCACAGGAATAAGAAAAAAATGGAAGGGGTTATTCTTAATAATGTTTCTATTCAACTGAGTATAATTAATCCTTTCTCATTCCCTATTCTGAGTGTAGTTCATCCCTTCAGATAAAGGCAGACACAATCCCAGGACCATCTGGCTGGAGAGGACCAGAGTTCTCATCTCCCTCTTTCGGACTGGGTGACGCTGAGATGGATTCAGGTCTTTGCATCACGTACCCCCACAAGAATCTCTCATTATCAAAGGAAAAAAGTCTGGAGAGAAACCTGGAGCCTCGAGCAAACAGTTCTGAAAATATTCCATTATCCTTGTTAATTGCAAAATATATAGATCACCTCCCATTTGCCCACCCTCTGTCCTGCAAAAACAGAGCCATTTATACGATCCGGGGTGGGAAATACAGAGGTGCTCCCTCCTCATTCCGTTTCTAGTTTCCTCTCCTCGGTCTTTCATGTCAAAGCTTTAGGAACAATCTTCAGGGAGGCAAATGAGGTAGATCTTCCCCAAATGGGGACTGCTTTCAAGTTTAAAATATTTTGAGAGTTGACTATAAGTGCAGGGTTATTTAAGTCGTTTCTTACCCTTTATACAGCTCTGGATCAATTAGGGGAACGTTTGGGGGTCTAGTAGAACTGAATGGTCTCTGATTTGCTTATGGGAGCGTTGTCCCCTTGGAAGACCCAGGTCTGCGGGTCCCGCCTCCCTCACACCACCCTCAAGGCCAACATCCGACTAGCCCCGCTGGACCCCTGGGGTGCCATGTGAGGTCTGCCACAAGCCCTGGAGACCAAGGTCTGCCACGGATCTAGGCTAGGGAGATGCAGTGCACCCAGCGGCTGAGGCCCACCTGGTCCCCGATTACCTTCCCCCAGTTTAGCCCTGGGCCAATGCCTCCTTTCTCCACAGAAAAAGCCCTAGGGAAAGAGATCCAATTCTACCTAGAAAGCCAAATTCACGCTTGTCATTTGGTGTACTTCATTCTGTTTTTTTCTTCCCCCTTTCTAGAAACTTTCCCTGTCTCCTTCTTGCCTTCCATGTGAATAATATATTAATTCATTAGCATTCATTAAAAACTCTGCCTAATTTGGTTGAGCAAATTAGCAGAAACTATGGCTTTTAGTTCAAAGGCCAGGGACATTTGGATGAGTAAAAAAAAGGAAGGATTCAGGGACACGTCTGTACCTTGGGACACCACCAGTGGGGGTCAGGCCCAATGGGTGCCATGGTCAAGAACTCTGACCACCTAGAGGCAGCAGGACAGTGGGTAATGATGGAAAAGGAGGTTGCGGTGAGTAAGATACCTGTCCATCTTGTGTCAGACACGGAAACGAGTCAGTTGAAGACGAACAGTCTACCTCGTGATTTTGTGGATGAATAGATCTGACTTTTCCACTAGCCCGGAGCTACCAGCTACTAGAATTCAGTATTTACGGACATTAAGAGAACCCACTTTGTGGTCAAAGAGCTGGATTTTTGTTGTGCTTCTATAATGTTCTAGCTGTGTGACTTTGAGTTTGTCATTTAACCACCAAGCCTGGTTTCTTTGCCTGAGAAATGGAGAGAACCACAGTACCCACCCCATAGGTTAGTCTGATGATACAACGAACAGAAACTTGGAACGTACTGGTACATAAGTTGTTAGCAAATGTTTAGCAATGACTTGGTCATTTAGGGCTATTATAATAGAATACCATAGATTGGGTGGCTTACACAACAGAAATTCATTTCTCACGGTTCTGGAGGCCAGGGAGTTGGAGATCAGGGTAGGGTGATCAGGCTCCGGAAAGGGCCCACTTCGTGGTTTGCAGACAGCTCGGCTCTCTTCCTGCTGAGATTGGAGAGAGAGGAAGTAAGATCTCCCCTGTCTCTTCTTTTAAGGGCACTAATCCTACCATGACAGCTCTACTCTTAGGACCTAATCACTTCCCAAAGGCCCACCTCCAAATAGCATCACATGGGGGATCAGGCTTCAACATGTGCATTTTAGGGGGACACAAACATTCAGCCCATAGTGGGCATGGTTATTATCTATCTCCTACCCCCTCCCCATCTTTTAGACTCTCCACTTCTGGGCATATTGTTGAAGATATATCTTAGAATGGTCTCCTCCATCCAGCCTGCTCCTCCAAACTCAGTTTTTGATATCAACTGCATCTCTGACAAAGATTTTCAAAGGATACTGTTAGCATCAAGAAAGAGTTGAACATCCCATTAGAAATATGGGCAAAAGACACAAACAGCTAATTTACAAAAGAAGATACCTAAATGTTCCTATATATATATATATTTGCCTTGCTAGTAATAAAAGTACAAATAAAAACAATTATAGTCTTTATCTTCTAAAATGGATAGGATTTAAAATAAGAGCATTGTCAAGGGTATGGAGGGACAAGATAGTCAGATGTTGTTGATAGAAGTATAAATTGATGGAACCTTCTGGGAGAGCAATATTACCCTATAAAGCAATAGCCCACCCTTTGTACTAAATAGACTTATTAAAGGAACAAACAGGAAAACCAGAAATAGACTCAAATGCATGTAAGAATTTAGTGTGTTAGGAAGATGACATTTCAAATTAATGGAGTCAAGATGGATTATCAGTGAATCTGGTTTAGGACAACTGGGTAGCCATCTGATAAAATATTAAGTTAGCGCTCTACCTCATCTCTTATGCCAAAATAAATTCCAGGTGGATCAAATATAAAATGTGAAAAAGGAATCCATAAAAGCTCTGTGAGAAAACATGAGAGCCATCATTTATAATCTCAGAGTGAAGAAGCCCTTTCGACTAAGTTGTCTCAAACATAAATATATGATTTATTAGGTAACAGAAGATGAGAAAAATATTATTGTGTGACAGACAGCCCTTTTTGTGATAACTGTGTGTAACACTTCTGTTAGCAGACTCATCTGCCAACTTCAAATTTGCAAATAAAGAAGTTTCAATTGCCTACTTTGATTCCATCATATATTGTGAAATGCCTCCCACATAGAAATAGGGCCCTGGTGTCCTCGGATCATGATCCAAAGGTGCAAAATGTGGATTAGACACTGGATGCAAAGAAACTTTTACTTCGCTTCTTTCCTGGATTTTCTGGCTCCAAATATGTTGGGGATGGGGAAGCATTAATCTGAAAAAAAATTTTTTTTCTAAACACTTTCCACAGTTCCTTACTTGAAACTGCTTTTTACATGTTTTCTGAAGGTTAATATTGGGAATGTACTTAATATTATGAAAGGCCACAAGTATAATGGAGAGCAGTATCCTATAAATTCAAATGCATTATTTTTTTCTGCAGCAAACACATGAATATTCACACTAAATGAGACAGATAAAACCTCACATTAAGACCAGGTCAAGTTTTACCACCAAATGAGTTTTGGCATTGAATGTGTGAGAACTCTTTCTGTTTTCAGAATGCTGTAGATAAGACCCTGAGGGCCTACATAAAGAGTGTTTACAAATCAATAAAGAAAAACCAACAACCCATCAGAAGATAGACAATGGAATGAACGGAAAGGTCACAGAAAGGGAAATACAAACGGGTTTTAGATGAACAAAAAGGTTATCAACCTCAATCCTAATGAGAGAAATGCAAAATAGAGTAACCAGATGCCATTTTTTATGTATCACATGTAAACACCAGCACTTTGGTCAGACAGTGCTGTTGGGAGCATCAGGAGACACGCTTTTATATGCTGCTGGGAGGCACACGTTTTCGTATAACTTCTAAAGAGGGCTATTTAACAAGATCAATAAACGTTAAATGGAATATACAATTCCACATCTAGGAATTTGTTCTAGATGTGGCTGATAATAGGACACTGATTATAATAAACTCTCCCTCTCCCTCTCTCTCCTCTCTCTCCCTATTATATATATATATATGTAAAATATAGAATATTGTGCGATAGTATAAAAGAATGTGACAAATCTTTATTTTTAAAAATTTTTTAAAGATTATTTATTTATTTTAGAGAGAGAGAGAGAGAGAGAGAGAAAGCACATAAGTGGGAGGGGCAGAGGGAGAGAGAGAAACTTAAGCAGACTCCCACTGAGCACAGAGCCCAACACGGGGCTCAGTCTCACGACCCTGAGATCACGACCTGAGCCGAAACCAAGAGTTGTACCACCCAGGTGCCCTGACAAATCTTTAGATACTAATATAATACCCAAGGTGTACTATCGAGTGAAAAAAACAAAACAAAACAAGATGCAGTAAATCGTGTGTGTGTGTCCAATATGCTATAAACTATTTGTGTGTCAGAGACCATGTCTGATTTATTTCTCATCATCTCTCCCCAATAGCTTCCACATTACTATGCATATAGTAGATGCTTAATAAATGCTGAGTAAGTGAAAGTATTTACGGGGCGCCTGGGTGGCTCAGTCGTTAAGCGTCTGCCTTCGGCTCAGGTCATGATCCCAGGGTCCTGGGATCGAGCCCCACATCGGGCTCCCTGCTCAGCAGGAAGCCTGCTTCTCCCTCTCCCACTCCCCCTGCTTGTGATCCCTCTCTCGCTGTGTCTCTCTCTGTCAAATAAATAAATAAAATCTTAAAAAAAAAGGAAAAAGAAAAAAGAAAGTATTTACACACCAAAACCACTCAGTAATTATTTTGTTTTTCATTGAATCTTGGCTTAGACTGGCTATAAGGCTGTTGCAATCGCAAGCCATCAGTTTTTCCGTTCAGATCATCTAGACCAGGCAGAGCTGAACTTTGTGTGTGTGTGTGTTAAACTCAGAGAAGGCAAGAGAGAGGCCAGACCTCTGACACTCACTCCCATCCCTCGCATTTGAGCCCTAGCTGAGCTGCTGTTCCCTAAGCACAGCAAGAAGCTGAGCACCCCAGGGATACCTACCAGGCCTGGGCAGGCTCGAGAGTCACCCACCTTACGCACGTGTTTGCCTCCAGACTCTGTGACGGCACAGGTGGTGTGAGGACCCTCCCACTGCTCAGGGCCCCCTGACCCACCATGGTCTGCCTTCCACCCTCATGAGCTTCCTCTGTCTCCCACAAGAGCAGACTGTATAATGATGACCTTACACTCGGTGATCCCTGGACAAGAAGAGGGGTTGGTTCCCCGTCGTTTTATTGTTCTGACTATGGCATCAGCCTAAACCTTCTTAGGACTCCCCAGAGTGTAAAGCTTGAGACAGCGCCATCTCTCAGGAGCCAGGAGGCTCCTCATTCATCAATGATGTGCATGCTGCCGTCACTCTCAGGGCGGACCATATGGCACGGACGTGGATTTAAAAGTCAAATTCTGGGCACCTGGGTGGCTCAGTTGGTTAAGCGACTGCCTTCGGCTCAGGTCATGATCCTGGAGTCCCGGGATCGAGTCCCACATCGGGCTCCCTGCTCGGCAGGGAGTCTGCTTCTCCCTCTGACCCTCCTCCCTCTCATGCTCTCTGTCTCTCATTCTCTCTGTCTCAAATAAATAAATAAAATCTTAAAAAAAAATAAAAATAAAAAAAATAAAATAAAAGTCAAATTCTCCCCCCACTCTTGATGGGATAGGAAGCAAGACGTACAGTGCAAACCAGAGAATGACAAAGATGCCCTGGTTTCCGTCACCCTTCCCACCTCTTCCCCTGCTTCTAGTGCTCTCCTCTCAATCTCTCACCACACCAGTGTAGAAGATCAGAGATTCTTCAGCGTCCCTGCGAAGAGCTGCCCATCGTGCTCCAGCGCTCTTGCTTTGGCAGGTTCACAGAGGGCTAGTGCCAAGGCCGCGGGCTATCTGGGGAGAACACCTAGCTGGCCACCCTCAGGAACACCACCTCAGAGACAGAGCTAGGCCCAGCCAGGCAAGAGCAGCTGTTGCAATGAGACTTCGGGGAGTGGAGGCCGGCTCACGCTCCGTGTCAGCATGCACCTTACAGCATCTGCAGACTGCAAAATGCAAATGCATGATGCAGAACTGCGTGCTCCCCGCTCTCTACCTCCTTCTTCACTGTCCTCCCAGGGTATGTAAAATGGATGGCTTGTCCATGGTCTCTGCCTACAGTCACGTCCTCAAATACTCCTGTCAATGGCATGGTTTTCCCATACCCAGGCAACTTCGGAGAGGCAGAGTGAGGCAGACCACAATGGTGCCCAACTGTGGCAGCAGAGAACTGTGTGTGGTTGGCGTTCAGCTAATTGGTTTTCCAGGCCTCATTTTTCCCCCCACATTCTGAGATCCCAGAACGAAAGGCCCTGGAGCGAAGGGTGAGGCTGAGCGAAGAGATTCTGGGGCTTCCAGAACTCCGGGTCTGCCCTATCTTGACCTAGGCACCAGGCACCACTCACCCAGCCCCCACTCCCTTGCGGCTCCCCCAAGAGCTTCTAACCAAAGCTCCCAGAGCTCAATTGAAAGCAGCAGGCGAAAAGTCAAATACTTCATTAAAAGCAGCAAGACACTCCATTGTAAACCCACAGCTCTTGCCCATCAAAGATCAGACGCTGGGATCCAAATCGGTTCTGGTTTCAATCAGAGATCAGATACTTAAGAGGCAGCTTGTGGTGTGTATCTTTTCAATGTGCTGCAGAAAGCCCCTGTTTCTCCTGTTTTTACCTTATTTTTATACCCTAGAGAGCCCCTCAAGAACCGCTGCTCATAATACACACACACACACACACACACACAAACACTCATTATGCTGAGCCAGGGAGAAGCGGAGAAATACTTCAAAAGGTAAGCGTAGGCTTGAGTTTCAGGTTTATTGAATTCCCGGAAATGCTGTCTCTCCTCCTGAGAAAGGTTAGTGTTTGGAAACAACTTTAATCTGACCAAAGAAAAGAGAAAGAGGGAGGAAAAGAAACAAGGAGAGAGAGCACAGGCAGAGGGAAGAGATGGAGAAAAAGAGAGAGGGAACTGTTAATTTCAATTGATTTTCTGATAAGGTTTCATATCCCGAAGTGTGCTTCAAATCTGAGAAGTGACATCTGCTGAGATCGCCCGTCAGTGTCTGAATTCTCCTGAATGTAATTAGATCTGAGACAAGATAGAAGACTCAGTACGGTGGCCCTTAGGGAGGAAATGGTCTTTGAAAAGAATTATGTTAATCAGACTAGCCTTCTTCTTGCATCTGTTCTGCTGTTATTCTGGGTAAAATTAATAGGTCTAAGGAAGGATCTGATCATAATGACAATCTGGTCTTCACAGCAGGAGGTTTTATAAAGGAGTTGAACTGTGCCTTGTTGAGAACACTTAAAGTAATTAGTTACAGGGCTACTCACTTTCTTTCCTTTTTAATAATAATAATGGTTATTAATGTTTACGAATTAAAGAGTCTTACTCCAGATGAAAGGAGCAGGGGAACGCAGACTCAGGAGCAGACACTCTGCACCTTTACGCCTCGGGCCAGGGCGATGACCCGGTAGCATCCTTCTCTTCCTGCCAGATTGGCCTCCCCCTCTGCTCTCCCCTCCTCGTCCCCTCCCTCCTCGCTCCCCAGGGCACAGCTAGGAACAGAGTGCCCAGGGCTTGCAGAGGTGGGGAACCCGCAGAGCTCAGGGGCAGGGGCCCACACTCCTCACCTGTCTGCCCCGTGCCTGGCACAGTGGACGGGCTCGGTAAATATTTGCAGATAGGCTGGGAGAAAGGAAGGAAGGGGGAAAGGAAGAAAGAGAGAGGAAAAGAAAGTAAGATAAAGACAGAAAGGAAGAGAGAGGAAAAACGGGAGAAATAGAACAATGGGAAGAAGACACAAGACAGAGAAAAAAGGAAGGCAGAAGAAAGGAAGGAAAGAAGACTAGGAGTAAAAAAGAAAGAAAGAAAGAAGGAAAAAATGACAGTACTTTCATCCATCTCATTACTTACTGCAAATTATCACTTCCCAGACAGGGAGCGTTGGTGCTGTGCTTTGTGTTGGATCTCTGTGAGTCGGTAAGCCAAGGCAGGCACACTGCTGCCATGGGGCACAATCCTGCCCACCGCCTTTTTTTTTAAACATCCAGTGTTTGGGGCCTGTACATTTACCTATCACCCATAGCTGCTTTCACATTACACCTGCAGATCCGAGTCACTCTAACCGAGAGTGTATGACCCCCAGAGCCAGAAAATGGACTAAAAGGAAAAGTTGGCCAACCTCTGCTATCACATCTTGAGAGCAGGTGTCCTGATTGATGTGATTCTCAAACATACTGAGTGGGACCAGACTTTCCCAGAATAGAACTCCCCACCTGCATGATGTTCAGAGATCTTTAAGCCAAGACGAGTACCTCTTGGGGGATGGCGGGGGGCAGGTGACACGGGAGTGGGAGGAGAGAGGCATGGGGAGCATGAGCTTCTAAACCTGTCTTCTCAACCTGAGAACAGTTTCTAAGAGAATGGGACGCCACGTGTGTGCCCCAGGCCCATAGGGCTAACAGCAGTGCCAGCCGGGGCGAGGTCGGGAAGCCAAGACCCGCTGTCTCCTAACCAACTGCCATCACCGACCTTAATTTATATGTACAACAAACAAGACAGCATGATGCAAGGGTGAAATCTGGAAGGAGAAGACGAAGGTTGATCTTCCATTTACAGACTGTGTCACCTGAATTAGACCACTTAACTTATCCGAGTCCAGTCTCCTCACTTGTAAGACAGAGATGAAAATTACATAACAATATATAGTCTTGATGGGTTACATGAGCAAAATGCATCAAAGAACTTTGAAAACCACATCATTCTTATGCAAAGAGCTGTGACATAATAGTTAGAATGGTTATTACGTAATAGTGTGATGGGCCTGGATAAGCCTGTGTTTCCGTGTGCGGAAGTGAGGGCAGGCGTTGTTCTCCTGAGCAGCTCTAGCACAAGATCATAGGCTTAAGGCGTTTGTGGTAAAGCTGCATCTGTCAAGGCCATCAAACTTCGAAACTATAATAACACTCATCCCAACACCCAGTGGCATAAAACAACAAGCATTAATTTCTTGCTTATACATCTGCTGGTCAGCAGGAGCTCAGCTGATCTAGAGCGGGCTCAGCCAGCTTTGGCTCTAATTTGCTGGTCTGATGTGAGGAGGATGTATCTCTCATCCTCTTTGGACCAGCAACTTCCTAAGGCATTTTCTTTCCACAGTGATAGAAGCACTGAAGACCAAGCTTCTGCTGGCATCACATCTGTTAACATACCATTGACCCCAGCAAGAAACAGGAAAGCATACTCTTCTCACCAGGAGGCCAAGGCAAGTCAACCGGCCAAGCCCAACATCAGTGGGCTGGGGGAGCACACTCCTCTCCTCCATGAAGTTCTGTTGGAGGGAGTAAATATTTGTTGACAAATAACCTATTAAAGAAGCCAAAACACGAGCTAAGCTGTGTCTAGTGTCGCCCCACGCTACTGGATCCAGGTGTTTAAGTATGCTTATCTTATTTTGATGCTTGTTAGCAGGCATCCACTGGCCAACCCGCTGAACACTTTACCCCTGACCTTACTTGTGAGTTTTTTTCACAGCCAGGCGTGATGGACTGTCCAGTAAGGAAGTCTGCACGATTTCCTCAATAACCCAAATTCACGGATGAAATTTTACAGAAAAATGTGCACTATTTAAGAACAAATTCAGGTCCTTTGGAAAACGTACATATAATAAAGATGCAAGATGACTGGATATACTGGTAACAAGGAAGCCAAAGGAGCCAGGACCAAAATCAGACTCCAGCAAGAGTTGAGGTCACCTTAAATAAGAATGACAGCCATGGGCAAGGGGTCCCAGTTAATTACACCTTAATTTAAAAACAGTCTCTGTTGTGTGTCAGCCTCACTGTCCTCTAGAGCTGTAGGGAATGCTGGAGCAACGTGGGGCAGGGAAGGGGTAAAGGCAGCTTCCCTGTGTTTCTTTTTCTCCTTCTGCCTCCCTCCTGCTCCGCAAGAGGTAAGGATAAGGTTACCATAGGATCAACGGCTTCATAAATATGCAGAAGAAAGACAAATCAACCTGAAACCCAAAAAATAATTAAAATATAAATAGCCTTGTTTGTTTCAAGGATTTGCAATGAATGCTTGACTCAGTCTGAAGATTAATCAGTGATGGGTAATTATACTTTCACACACACACATCCATACACACAAAAAAGATATCCCTGGTCCCTTCTAAGCAACATGAATGCAAAAACTCAGTTTTCTGGTTCAAGCAGAGGTGAAGCCACCGGAAGCTCCTTGCTGAGTTTGAGAGTTTACTTCACACCTGTTGCTGAGCCACCAGCACAGGAATTGGCCATGGGTGGCATGGGTTGCGGGTTGTTGACATCCATGAGCACCTCCTTTCCCTTCTACTTTCCACCCTCCCTCCTTTTCTTTCCCTCCCCCCTTTTCTCTCTTCCTTCTTCCCTCCTTCCCTGCCCTTCTCTCTCCTTCCCTCATTTCTCCTGCAGTGTTTTCTCCCTGAAATTGGACTTTCTTCCTGCCAAAGGAGATAAGCAATCTATCAACCCATAGACATTTATGAAGGTTTTATCATTGTGCCAAGCCCTACAATTGCCAGCAAGTGAAGAAACCCAAGCCCTGTCCTATACGAACTCATAGACTATAGTAGTTTGTCTCCACTGGGCATAATTTTGTCCCTCTGGGAGACATCTGCCAATGTCCAGAGACATTTTTGATTTTCATGGCTTGGGCGGGGCTACTGGAATTAGTGGGTAGAGGCTAGGGTTACCGATAAACACCCTACAAGACATAGGAAAGATCCCCTTACCCCCCAGTTACAGAAGTATCTGGCTCTAAATGTCAATAGCGCTGAGGTTGAGAAAGCTTGGTCTGGAAGGAGAAACAAGATACAGACCCATTAAAAGGTGACTCACTTCCAGGCTATGTGGAATAAGGGCCCGCTATATACTTGGCACTTGGGTTCAGGTAAATTTCAGGTCATGCTTCTCTTCCTGGTCTCTGGCTCTTTCCAGTTCTGCAGGCTCCCAGATTTGCTGGCACTTTGAGAACCACATTTGAGATTCTTGATCCTAATTGTACTCTTAGGAATGAAGTCCCTCTCCCCTAATATATCATTCCTTAAGCCATCTTGGTAGTTCAGTATTTAGGCATCTGGCCATCCATCTATTCATCCATCTATCTATCCATCCATCCATCCATCCATCCATCCATCTATTCATCCATTTATCCAGTCAACAGTATTCATTTGGCACTATTAGAGTCTCTCAAACTCTACTAGGCACAGCTCACTCTAAGATAAGACTTCTTGGGAGGGAAAAAAAATCCACATGTACTATACAAATTGGAAGAGAACATGAGCTAAGCATTATGTGAGAGTTAGTGGTAAGACAGGGTGCTCCTTAGGGATCTCATCACTGAGCATAGGGTCTCACTGCTTCCCTATCTGTTTGGTTAATGCCCCTGAGCAGTGTGCCAGTTTCCTTCTCTTGTGGATTCCTCTAACGCCCCATCTGTTAAGTGGACGTCCTACTTCCACTCCACAGGTATTGTTCCACAAAATATATAACCAGGAGGTACTCCACCTGATCTACTGCTGGGGGAAGGAGAGGGGAAGAGGGGAATGAAGGTTAGAGTAGCAGCATCCTCCCTGTGCCCTCCACTGGCTTTGTAACCTATGGCAAGTTTTGCAAACTTGCTGTGTCTTAGTTTCCTTATTTGTTTAATGAGAATAATAATGGCATTCTATTAAAAGAATCACAGTGAGGATTGACTGAGCCCATACATGAAAAGCACTAAGAGCAGTGCCTGGCATATAGTAAGAGCTCAATAAATATTAAGCATCATTATCAGATGTCATCACTACTGAGAAAGTAGTCACTAAGGTAGGGGTCGTGAAAAATTTGATTAAGTGACTGAGTCTGGCAGGGAAACAGTGGAACCCTATATTGAGCAATGAGACCCCTATGAAGCACCCTCTTTTACGACTGACTGTTAAACCACGGTTTCTCAGCCTCAACATTGTTGGTATTTAGAGCCAGATCATTCTTTGTTCTGACGGACTGTCCTGTGCAGTCCAGGATATTCGACAGCATCCTTGGCCTTGACTCATGACACGCAGTAACACCCTCCCCCCAGCTGTGACAACCGATGTCTCCAGACATTGCCAAGGGTGCCCTGCAGAGAAAAATCACCCTGGTTAAGAACTATTGTCTTAAATGATACTGATAAAAAAAATTAATGATAGTAATAACAATCATGTGTGAGGAATCACCTTTGCATCAGATGCAATTTCCCTCTTGACAGGACCTGAGAGCATCTTACATGTGCTGCACGTAAATGCAGATGCTTTGGAAATAGTTTCATTCTGCAGAATTTGAGACACTTTCCTACGGTACGGTCTGGTTGGGTCCTCCGAGGCAGTATGCCTCTGGTTCAACAGAGTCGTCATGAGGTGATTGGATAACAAATGTTCAAAAGAATAAGTTTCCTTCCAAGCAGAGATAACTGAGAATCTGGAGATGAATGCATATATTCCACCCAATTATGATGTTAATATAAACATGACTTCAGAAAGATAATAATATAAATATGTATTAATCAGTAATCACTTACATATCTCTATCAGACTTGCAGTCACGCGGCCTTGGCTTGAGGCCTCACTCTGGCATTTACTATTGAAGTGACTTTCAGCAGGTTACTTATGCTAAGTCTCAGTTACCTCTTCTATAAAATGGAGCTAATAATCACACCCGTCTTGTGAAGAGGATGTAAGAGAATGCCCGAGAAGAACTCAGGACCATGTGTGGCAGGATGGAAGTATTCCACCCATGGTAGCCATCATTGTTGTTGAAAAGAGAAAAACGGTGAACCAGAAATTTTTAAATAAAAATAACATGTAGGCAGAGGTTGGTGCCTTTCTCTCTCTATTCTCAACCAGTTTCAAGTATTTAATAAAATTTGGGGTCCCCAACTGTATTGGGTTAGTGTCCCCCAATATTCATGTCCACTTGCAACCTCAGAATATGACCTTATTTGGAAACAGGGTGGGTGTTTTTTGTTTGGTTGGTTGGTTGGTTTTGTTTTGCAGATGTAGTTAGGATGAGATCATATTGGGGGCACCTGGGTGGCTCAGTCGGCTAAGTGTCTGCCTTCAGCTCAGGTCCTGGAATTGAGCCCTGTCTGGGCTCCCTGCTCAGTGGGGAGCCTGCCTCTCCCTCTCCCTCTCCCTCTGTGCTCTCTCTCTCTCTCTCAAATAAATAAATAAAATCTTAAAAAAAAAAAAAAAGATGAGATCATATTGGATTGAAGTGGGCCTTGTGTCCAGTGACTGGTGTCCTTATAAGAAGCCATGTTGAGGAGACAGACACATACAGAGAGACAACTGACATGTGGAGGTGAGGACAGATTGGACTGATAACGCTATAAGTCGAGGGCACCAAGGATTTCTGGTCACCATCAGAAGCTAGACGAGGTAAAGGATGAATCCTTCCCTAGAGCCAGCCCTCAGAGGGAGTATGGCCCTGCTTACACCTTAATTTCAGATGTCTGGCCTTCAGAACTGTGAGATAAATTTCTGTCATTTTAAACTATGCAGTTTGTAGTACTTTGTTATGGCAGCCCTAGGATATAAATACACCAACTTACTCTGTCTCTTAGGCTCTTCTTGGGTGGGTGGTGCTGTTTCTTGACTTGTGCAAAAATAGGTCTTCCTATAGGTGTTTTTAGCTATCTGCTTATTTCTATCAAAGCCAACATTATTCTTAACTTCATTCTGTTAATGAGTTTAGTTCTGTTAATGAGTGTACTCCAAGCAAGACCTGGCATTCCCTCCTGGGCAGAGCAACTTTGTTGACTCACAGGTTCTCATCCCTTCCCTCCCTATTCCACCATATTTCCTTATTTCAAACTGCCCCAGAGGATCACATTCTTCTCAACTTCCAACTGGAATCAAAGTCTGACTTAATTAAACTTGGCAACCCTCCTACTAATACAAGTCTCACTTAATTACCTTTTACTTGTCTTTATCCTGATCAATGCGTCTAATAGCTCTATAAGTAGATGTTACCATTTTTCTACCGAACCCAAAATAAAATAAAGACTCCTGAGTTTAGAAGGGACCATAAAGGACATCTCTTCTGGCATTCCCTACCCTTTGCTTCCCCCTATTCAATGTGTGTTTTTTTTTTCTACAGTATTCTTATCAAGCAAACATCTAGACATTGCTTTAAAACCTCCAGTGAAGGGAAATTCATTGCTTCTTACAACTGTCTTTTTTATCTTTAGACATGTCTAGATTTAGGAAGGTCTTTACACAGATTTAAAATCTGTCATTCCATTCACTGTTGGACCAGAGTTTGTGGGCCAGGCAAAAGAGTTCTACTGAGGAAGAACTGGTGAGAATTGGAAAGCAGGGTCTGTGGCCCCAACGCCGTAAACCCTCATCCTCCTTTTTTATCCTTGGGTGGTGGCAGAAATAATTATCCGCAAAAATTCGGGAATATCCTGTCCAAGTACACCTGACTTTTCCTTAATGATTTTCCCTCAGAGAGCCATAGCCATCTCAAACAGGAATGACCAGATTATGAGAGTTACTGCCCATACTTACCTTACATTGTCTTCTCTCATTGTTGTTCACCTCATGTGTACGTGTCTAATGATGAACTGGTCTTATATCCACAGGAAGATTGTTGTAGGTATGATGATTTCTCTGCAGTTTTGTGTACTTTGGGTGTATAATTTAGTATCCTAACTTCCCTACAGTATCAGTTGTTTATTTTCTGGGCTGTGATTCACAATTACAATTCCAACCTTTGGCCATTCTTTTCTTTCCATCATGCATGTACTCCATCTCCACTTCCGCAACCTAAATGTGATCCATTTCTCAAGACCAGATCCAATCCCATTTCCTCCAGGCTTTCCCCAAACTGCTCTATGCACATCTAACTCACATTCATCCCTTTCTTCTGTAAATTCCTCCTATCACACTTACCATCTGTCTCCCTTACTTTGACGTCTTTATCACCTTCTGCCTACTCTTCTTACTCAACTCTTCCTTGGGAGTATGTGTTGATTACTCTATTAGGCTCAGGGCTCTTGGGGGGCAGATATCAATTTTGTTGTTTCCCCCACAGACTATGTACAAAAGAAATATTTGTTAAAAATACAAATAAGCTCAGTTTTTAGGACTGAGGAGGCTTTTGCTGATGGCTCTATGCTCTTTCTCTTGTCCAGTCCCTCTTCTGACCTACAAAAGGCTTTTATGAAAAGTGTGGCTGGTACAGGGGCTGCATTTAGAAGAGTGAAATGGGCAAACTAACTCGAAGACTAAATCCTCAACCTTACAAGAATCACACTTTAACACTGTGAATAAACACAAACATACCTGTCCCCTTGAAAAAATTGTGAAAATATATCCTGGGCTGTCACAGTCCACTTCCTCTGTATCACAGTTACTGTCATTCATGAGATCATCCCAAGAGCCCAGGGTAGCAGAGGAGGGATGGGATGGTCCATTTTATATTCCATAAAGAGAAACAGAGATATGGCAACAAAGAATGACTTGCCCAGGAACCCAAGGAACTAGCCTAACTCACTGCCCTGCCCTTGTCCCTGCCTCTCTCCTGAGCACGTCTCCACTAGCCAATGGCCCTCATGCCAAGAGACCCGGTGCAAACTTCAGGAAAGAATATAGAAACTCTACTGCCAGGGGGAAGTTTTGAGAGCAGAAAACACTATGTTGAGCTGAACTAAAGAGGGGCTTTGGCTGGATTAGTCTCCTCATCGCTCTGTCTCTGCTTTGAGTCTTTCTAGTACTTTCCCTGTTCATGAGACTTAGTATTTTTCTATCTAGGGGATTGGCAGATTTTCCCTTTGTTCTGGAAAGGGCCAGACTGTAAGTATTCCAGGCTTTGCAGGCTATATGCTCTATCTCGCAACTGTTCCTTTCTGCCATTGTCGCATGAAAGCAGCCATAGATCAAATAAATATGTCGGAGTCCCAGAAAAGCTTTATTTATAAAAACAAGTGGAGGAATGAATTTGACCTGGGGCTCATAGTTTGTTGACCCCTGATCTTGGGGGAATCTGTTTCTCAGCCTTATTCTATTCCTGTGGTCACACACTGGCTCTTGCAGCCCAGCTCATTTAGAATTGCTTCTTTCCCTGCCTCCCTTCCTGCTCCATCCATGTTCTACATATCCATTCTGAGTGTCTGTATTTTCCCCGTGAAAACTTCATTGATCTCTCCAACCTACACAACTCAAGTGAGTTTCCTGTAGCCCATGGCATTTATAGTTAGTACACCCAGAGTTCAGAATATAATTGTTTCATGAGTATTAGTTTTCTCTTACCAGCAATACTGTGAGGTCCTCGAGGCAAGAGAACATGCCTTATATTGATATAGATTTTCTACACCTCCCCTATCATAATTTGGCATGTAGTAAGTGTTTAATAAATACTTGCTAACTGATTTATTGACATATGTCTATAACAGCGTGTACTTGCTCCTTACTCTGTGTGGTAGGCTGAATAATGGCCCCTCAAGATGTCCATGTCCCAATCCCTGGAACGTGTGGATATTGCCTTACATGTTGATCGGGACTTTGCCATGTGACTACGTTAAAGATCTCGAGATGGAGAGATCACCCTGGATTATCTAGGTGGGCCCCACATAATCACAGGGGTCCTTATAAAAGTAAAGCAGGAGGAGTCAGACAGAGGGCAGAAAAGGGGTGCTTCTGGCAACAAATTCTCTCCTGGAGCCTCCATAAGAACCAGACCCGCTGACAAGTTGACTCCAGCCCAGTGAAACTTATTCAAAGCTTCGGCCTCTAGAGCTATAAAGGGATAAATTCATGTTGTTTTAAGCTATCAGGTTTGTGGTCATTTGTTACAGCAGCAATCGGAAACTAACATTGATGATCAAAACCATCAAGTGACAGAACAACATTGATGATTAAAAGCACCAAGAGACATTTGTGTGCCTATCTGTGGATGCCACAGCAGACACCTAAGGACAGCGTTGAGCATTTTTTCTCCACCGAGGAGGGAAACTCAAAGTAGGTGGTGAGAAAAGACTACAGAAAGGCATATTTGTTTCTAGGAAGAAACTTCCTAGCAACAATCTGTACTTAAGCTGTTCTTCCAGGTGCAGTAGAAAGAGACTGGTTCTGGAGACGTGGGTTTAAGATCCAGCTCTGCCACATGCTCTGCGACCTTGGGCAAGTCACAGTCTCTTTGATGGCAGAGCCTGGCTGCCGCAAAGATTGAAGGAGGTCTTCCCAGCCCCACTTAATTGGCCCCAATGAGGCAAATCTAGCCTCTCTGTTCATCTGGACTTAGTAAGACATTTACTAGAGGCTTGCAACAAAGCTCCCCAGTAAGAAGCCCAAGGGGCAGCTCTGTCAGACACATCACCGAGGACTCAAGGGCTGGGGCTGCCAAACTGCTAAGCAGCTTTGAGAACTCTTCCTGCAAAGGAGAGACTGCAATTACTCCAATCCAAGAATGCTGCCAGGTCCGAGACCCAACAGCTCGGTGATCATTTCCAGAAGGATGGGTTAGGGGTTTGTTTTGTTTTCTTCTTATTTTCTTGGGCCTAGATTAATCATAGAGGTCCTGTTGGTATACCCCAGGCTGCAATCATTGTCATTTTTGTTATATTAACAATAACATTAAATAGTGATGGCGGTTTTGTATGAGCAGTAACATTCTGGTATTTGTCCAAGGCCAGTCCTTCTCTTGTGTTCCAGATACATCACTCCATCAATTTTCCCCACTTCCCCTTGCATCATCAAATCCCACTCACCTGTATATCTTTCCCTATGCACTTTTAACATGCTCAGCTTCTCCATACACTGAGTGAAAACAAACAAAAGATTTTCTTGAACCCTACTACCTCCTCGAAACACTAATCGCTCTATTCCTTCCTTCCGTTGACTGCCCAACTCCAAATCCTGTCTGCTCTCACTGCTTCCCCTTATCACCATCCTGCACCCTTGAACATCTTTCATTCTGGCTCCCATTTCAAAGAATTAACTCAAATTACACTCTATACAATTGAACTTTTATTAATTGACAACTTCAAAGGCTCCTCTCCGTTCCCCATCTTCTTTGACCTCTCCTTGCAGCTATCACTTCCCTTAGTTTGCATAACAGGGCCTTACCCTGATTATTCTCCTATTTGTAATCTCTTCCTCTCTTCCCTTTGTCTTCGGCTCTCCCTTTTTTCCTTGTCCCCAGTGGTGGCTGGTCACCAGGTCCTGCATCCAGTTCTCCTCTCTTCCCACTACCCTCAGTGATCTCGTCTTTCCTATGGCCTCACCATCATCCTTACACCACAGATTCCATTTCTAACCGTTGTCCCAAGTTCTATTTCCACCTTTCCAAAGGTGTTGCAGACATCTCCCCGTGGATGTTCAAAGGACATACCGAAATAACTCCAAGTCTGAACTAATGTTCACTTCCATCAAAACAGGGTAGTCATGGCTTTTCAAGTTGTATAGCCTCGGGTTCCAGACTCAGCTCCTCACTGCTTTACCTGTGTGACCCTAAGAAATTCATTTTTGTGTCTCTATTTTCCTCCCCTGTGAGCTGGGAGAAGTATCTACTTCACAGAGTTCTTGGAAAGATTAAAAGGGATAATGCATCCAAATCACCATGCTTAGTGCCTGGAGCATAGTTATGGTTCAATAAACGTGAGTTGTTATTATACCTGCCTTACATTTTCCTATAAATAACATATTCTTTCTCTTTTCAGTCAAACTCCGCTGGTCATCCTTGACTCCACCCTACATCCAATTGATTGTCAAATATGGTCCATTCTTCTTTAATAATATGTTTTTGTTTCTATCTTGTGCTTTTCATGTGCTCAGCCTTTTGTCCAATATCTCCACCATTCTATCTACCCTTCAGTCCATCCCGTACCCTTGAGGGTTTTATCTTTCTGAAGGGCAGATTTGCCCCTACTCCTTCAATGGCATCTTATTACATTACAAATAATTGGCCTTCAAGGCTCTCCATGGTCTCATCCTTGCCTGCTTTCCCAGCATGATTTCCCACAACTGTCCTGCAAGGATTTCAAACTCTACCCAAACTTAGTATATCACAAAAAGTTGTCTTGCTTTTCTGACTCTGTATCTATGCTTATGCCATTTCGATTACTGATACTGCCATGTCTGGTAACTAAAATCCCAGCCTCCCTTTAAAGATTTTATTTATTTTATTTTAGAGAGAGAATAAGAATGAGAGAGTGAGCAGGGGTGGGGCACAGGGAGAGGGAGAGAATCTCAAGCAGACTCCCCAGACTCCTCACTGAGCATGGAGCCGGATGTGGGGCTTGATCTTATGACCTTGAGATCATGATCTGAGCCAAAACCAAGAGTTGGACGCTTAACCAACTGAGCCATCCAAGTACCCCTCAGCCTCCCTTTAAAGTCCAAGTAAAATGGCACTTATTCAGACTTAGTGATTCTTAAACGTTTTAAGTTTGAAAATCTGATGAAAATTTAGATTTTCTCCAGGAAAGACACAAATGAGCCAATAGAACATTTGCATACAGTTTCAGAGGTTCATGAAACACCCCCACACCACTTCCTTTTGCCCATCACTGAATTATTTTCCATTTTTAAATTTTATTTTTTTAATCCCTGAATTCTTAAAACATTATATACCTTTTTCAAAGACCTCATCACATGATTCCTAGTGTTTCAGTTAGTTTTAATGCAGGTCTTCCTTAACTTGCAGAAAAGTGTTTTCTTTGGTGGTGTTATTGCTATGTTTTTGTTTGTTTTTTAATGAGGTTCAAAGACCATCAACATTAGAATCACATGAGTGTTTGGTAAAAAATGAAGATTCTTGAGTGCAACTCCAGACATCCTAGCTCAGCGTTTCTGAAGGTGATGGGTAAGGGACAGAGAAACATTTCTCTATATGCCTACCCCACTGAGGTGCCCATGAGGCCTTGGTCTCATCCCATGCCTGATCCAGTACTCCAGAGGCAGGAGGTACAGAAATAGACTTGGTATCCCTTTAGGCCTTCTGGTCTAGTGTGGCTGGGAACTGTGATGGAGTGTAAGATAATCTTTTCTCCTGGCATCTTCCACTGGTTTATTGTACTATTTCTATACCAGTACCTTTTGAATTTGGAACAGAAACTGCTGTGTGTTTGGGGATATTTCATCTGGGTCCTTGAGCTGCCTTCTGTGCCGATGACTTGTTTTTTCCAAACTCCTGTCCTGCATTGGTGAGGAGGTTTCTGCTTAGTCTTTGCTTTGATACATCTTAACATAGCTTTATAGAGAATTCCAGCATGCTTCCTAATGGAGCTTGCCTGAATTATGGTAGTAATTTGGGTAAATGTCTTATCGTCCCTGTCTGACTATGAAGTTCTTAAGGGTGGACTAAACCAATTTCCAGGTTATTGGCATATCCATTGTGTTCTGGTGCACATTGATCTCCCCCTTCTGAATTGCCCAGAGCACTTAGAGTCTGGTGCAAAAATTCCTTATTGACCTGTGATCATATTCAGCCTACTACCTATGCAAGTTTGACAAAATGGTTAAGTTCATGGGCTCTAGAGCCAAGCAAACCAGAGTCTGAAATTCAACCCCAACACTACAGAACAGCACGGTCCGAACTTAGTTCTGGGACTCATTTCAACATCTATACTTCGTGGTATTTTTATGAGAATTCACTGAGATAATAAACATAAAACCCTCAGCAGATGCTCAGGATCCAGTAAGCACTCAATAAATGTTAGTTTTATAGAGATGTCTTATATAAATCAGATTAGGCTAAGTTATGCTATGGCAACAGGGAATTTTAAAACATCGCTTCTTATTAAAAAAACAAAGGGTTATTTCTTACTCAAGGTACATGTCTAGTGCAGCAAAGTTAGGAATCAGTTCCATAATGCTCTACCCCCAGAACCAGGCTGACTAAGAAGTTGTTGTTGGAACATCACCCCATCATCACAGCAAAGGGAAAGGAGACTATGGCAAAGAAAGAACTGGCTCTTAAAACTTCTGTCTGGACCTGACACACATCACTTTCCTTTGCATTTTATTGGTCAAAGTCGTAAGACAGTGTCTGACTTCAACGGGACAAAAAAGAATGATTCTTCCCTAGGAAGAGGAGGGGAAACATAGTTATCAGTCTTTCATCTATTTTAATTCTCCAACCTCAGTTATTTGACTGATGTATCTTTTGTATCCCTCAAAACCCGGCACATAGTAGGAAGCGAATACATATTTTATTGATGGATAGTAGGTGTTCATCATGTCTCTACATTTTGAATGGAGTTGAGTGATTGAAGGAGAAATTCCTTGGTGATATATAGCAAGTGTCTGAAAATGACAAAGTGTCAACTGATGAATTGACAGCAAAGGATCATAGATCCCTGTTTCCTTAAAACAAATGAAACCATCCACTGGGCACATACGCTTAACTTGAATATCTTCCAAGTCCACATTGGCCTCAAGATTTCTTCTTAGTGTAATTTTTCACTTAGTTCTCTGCAAAAGCCATGATGTTGCTGTCATTTTTACATGTAGATCTACAAGTCCAGCGCACACAAAATTCTTTATTTCTCCCTGCGTCCTGGCCAGCCATTAGAACCCTATGCCTTTGAATTATCTTGGGGATAAACATGTGGCCTGGGCATCTGGGCACCTAGCTTCCTGCTCTCATAAAAGATGACTATTCAAATAAATAAATAAATGCCAAAGAGAGATGTGGCTAGACCAAAAGCATAAATCTTTAAAGAAAATAAAACCTAATCCCCCCAGGAAATTTTGGGTATCTCTCTAACTAATTATTCATTATTATCAATTATCTTGCCCTGGTTTTATTCCTAACCTTGAGTACATTCCTTTCAAGTCACTTTCAGTCATGAAACTTAGCATCAGAATTCCTTCCTGGGGCATATTTATGGCTCCAGTGCTTCTGAGGCTTTACCAGATACTCATGTCCCTGGAGTGTTCCTTCTGCCAATAGCAGATTAAGCCTCTACTGGGAGAGTCTTTTGCTTCTCCAGAGTTTTCTTTCTCAGTCCTCAGTGATCAGATGTCTCACATGACCTTGATGACAAGTTCTTCCATCTCAGCACTAGAAAGAAATTTCCAGCCGGGGGAACGCCATCTCCTTTCATGTCCCCTACTCAAAACTTACCTTCTTCTTTATCCATAGGGCAGACTCCCAAATGGGATCAAGTAGCGCTGAAGTCACAGAATGCTGCTAGTCTGGGATGCTGGGAAGCCAGGGGGGATGATCAAAGGGCTTCATGAAAGAAAAGGATGCCAACCTATTTACTAACTCACTCTTTCCTTCTTTTCTTCCTAGCCTCCTTCTTTCCTTCTTATCAATATTTTGACTTAATTTTGTGTAAACCAAAATTTGAATTGAATCCCCTTAGCAACCAGCTCTTTAACAACACAGTGCTTTCTTATATAGACTGCCTGCTTTTAAAATCTACCTCTTTCCGACATGTATCATATGATCTCACTGATATGAGGAATTCTTAATCGCAGGAAACAAACTGAGTGTTGTTGGAGTGGGGGGTGGGGTGGGAGGGATGGGGTGACTGAGTGATAGACACTGGGGAGGGTATGTGCTCTG
>NC_138379.1:85046776-85058384 GCF_054177405.1 Leptonychotes weddellii | reverse complement strand
ATGTACTTATAACTATCTTGCTTCCTATTACAAGTCAGGAGAGCCAGAACTAAGAATTTGCCACTTTGTTTTTTATTGTAATATCCTCAGAGATGAACATATTACATGGCATACAGGTCTCCAACAACTAACTGCAGGTGAAAATATGAATGAATAGCATGGTGGTGGACAGGTGTTCAACACAGGCAAACTTTCTGAGTTCGAAACACAGTTCCACACTTACTATGTAACTTTCCTCTTTTCTGCTTCAGTTTTCTTTGCCCTGAAATGGGGACAATACTGCTTAGCTTAGTCTGGGTTCATGCAGAGAACATAAAACACACCAGGTATCTTAAGCAGAAAAGGACTGAAGACAGTGAATTACGTGCTTACAAAATTGTTGACTGATGGGAGGAGCAGACTCTAGGATCAGGCTCTAAAAATAAGTTCCAAAATACCATTATCCTACCGGTCCACTAAGAGAACTCCTACATCTGCCCGCCATAAAGCTGAGGAAACAGGAGGTCACTGTCCCAACTGCTAAATTCAGGAACACTTCACCTGCAATGTAATCCAAGGATCAGGAGCCACCAGAACTGCTGGTCCAAAGAATAGCAATCTGGAAGCTATCATCACAACTGCTAATTCCAGGGTCAAATGGACTAGACCAACTGGATCTGTATTAGGAAATGGATGATCTCCCTACCTAACACATCAAGGAATTCAAGTTTCAAGACATCTGATTGGATAAGCAAAATCGCATCTAGACTCTAGCTATGAAGCATTCTGGGAAATGTAGTTTTCAGTTTCCCAGGCACTCGGGTATATATTGGAAGCAATCACAGAAGGAAGTGCAGTAGACATTGAGCAAGCTGGGCCATCCCCTGCAGGATTTAAGTGAGATTGTTTATGAAAGTGCTTTAGCACAGTGCATGGCACCTGATTAACATCCAATAAATGTTAGCAGCTGTTATTTTTCCTAAGATGATCTGTCACATTAGCTTGGGTGGTGACAACTTACCCATATTTCTTAAACACTACAGGCATAGAGTAATAAGTTTCATTAACGAGTCTCATAAAACTTAACGCTGGTATTTTTCGTACTGGACATTGGCAAAGCCTGTGCATCCCTCCCCATGCCCCACATTGCTGGTTTTCTTCACATGACTAAAAAGGAAAGCAAAACCTTCCTCCCAGAGTTCTGGGGACATGTAGCAATGCTCCTGCTGCGGGCTTCCCCACCACCCACCCTCCTGGAATCTACAGCATGTGCAGTTTGGCTAATTGTTTCAAGCTGCAATTATCTATAGAATCCTCTCCAATTGTTTGGTCCTTTGTGATTTGGGGGCAGGGTGTGTAGGTGTTTGCATTTCTTTTGTGTGAGGGATGTTCATTCTGGTGGCCATTTACTGATTTTTCCTCAATCAGGTACCTTTTCCCCTCAGGGATCAATTCGAGTTCCCTTTGCCTCCTTTTATCTTTCCCCAGGCAAGTCCTCTGAGGACACGTCTTTCATGTCAGATAAGTCAACTCACAATCTTGTTGGCACACCACCTACATACCGGTTCCTATGCTAGGTCCTGTAGATCAAGATTTGCAATTTGTCTAGGAAGACCTGTGGGGCTCTAAGAACACAAAATAGATCAACCTAACCCAGATTTTGGTTGGGGATCATGGATGATGTCTCCCCAAATAAAAGCATAAGCTGAGAACTCAATGAAAAAAGATGAATGGGAGTTAGCTGAGGGACATGGGCTGAGGGCCTCAAAGGGTATTCTATGGAAAGAAAGAAATATACAGGGGCACCTGGGTGGCTCAGTCAGTTAGGCATCTGCCTTCCGCTCAGGTCATGATCCCAGCGTCCTGGGATCGAGCCCCGCATCGGGCTCCCTGCTCAGTGGGGAGCCTGCTTCTCCCTCTCCTCCCCGCTCAGTGTTCTCACTCGCTATCTCTGTCTCTGGCTCTCAAATAAATAAATAAAATCTTTAAAAAAAAAAAAAAGAAAGAAAGAGATATACACAGGATATCTCTCCCCTCTCCCAATAAATTAGTAGATAAAAGATAGATTGCTGAGACTAGTGGTTAAGTTTCTGTTCTTTCACTTATGGGTAATACAAAGCAATCCTGTTTGCCTTGGAGAAGTACTAGGCTGCCATTGAATACAGTTTTGATGGGACTGCCAAGCCGAGTGCCAGCCCTTCCGTGGCCAAACTGTGAGTGGATGAAACAATCTAGGCCAATCAGATGCTCTCCCCAGAACTTGAATCTTGAACGGGTTGAAAGAAGATTGGAAGAGGCTCAAGTTTTCATAGTGGTGGGGGGCTCCCAGCCATCCATTATTTTAAGATACTTTGGTTTCTGTCCTTTCTGAGATTGTTTCTTTAGCATGTTTTTCCTGTCAATTCTGTGAAATACCCCCTTGTTTCCCGATACATTTTATTTTTTTGCCTAAGTCATTCTCCATGGCTTGCAACTAAGAAACCGTAGGGAATATAGGAGGAAACTTTTTTGGCTAAGGAACATTCTTCCATAGCAGGTTGCGCTGCAAAGCAAGAGCACAAGGGCAAGGGTAGATGGAGATGAGTAGACAAAAGCTATCCCGAACTGTTCCACATTAAAAATACATAAAGCACTGGAAAATGAGGACAGAACAGAGGAGGGGGAAATTCAGTTGAACAACCTGGTGAAGTTGTTTGAATGGCTAGGAAGAAGACCTCCTGCCTCCCTAAATGTTTCGCCTAAGGGCATTTTTCTACACATAAGGATGCTGAGTGTGAACGTTTTTTGTGGGCAAGTTGGGAGGGGCACTGGAAATGGGGAAGGGATTGAGTTCCACATTCGCATTGTCATGGAGTGAAATGACCGCCTGTGTGGGGCTGGGAGAGAAATTCAGAGATGATGGTAGCCAAGAGCCAGAGGTAACCATGACTATAAGCCTCAGACACACTGCCTGCCATATGCCATCAGGTAGGGATATGGGCCCATCATAGCTGGACTGTCTTAGAACAAAGTGATCCATCAGGTAATGCCTGTCTATACATTTATGCCTCAGGAGGAAAGCCTGGTGCAAGGTACGCCAACATATTAGTAGATACTTTGCATGGTGGGATCACATGTGATTTTTATTTTATTTAGTGTACCTTTTCAGATATTGCAAACTTTCTACAATAAAATATAATGGGAAAAATACTATTTAAAGCGTGATCCAATACACAACTCTCTTCCCTCACGAGACTGCTGTGAGGACCAAGCCACAGAAGTCTCTGGTAAGCGTAAGGTAATTATCGATAATTCTTGTATGTTAAGAGCTAGTGCTGTTTGCAGAGCCCACCCTGGGTGGGCAAGGCTCCCTGGGAGCAGCCTTGCTGACTGGGCAGAGGTGACTTTGATGCTCTATCCCTCCTTCTTCTACGTATGGTTGTCTCCACAGCAACATTACTGCTTCCTGGGAGCTGTCCTAGCACCAACAGGTAGGGGCTTCTCCTGCCCTGGGTAACTGATGCTCCCACGGACTCTTGGAAGAGACACATGGTAGCCTGCAGAAGGCTCCACAGACACGCACAGCCAAGACAGGCTACTCTGGCATCCAGCACACCAGCCTCCAGCACCCAGGATGGCACAGCCAGGACAGTTCTTTGTACGACGGGGCCAGGCCCTCTGAGTGAGTGTTGGCCACCCCAGGTGGCCTAGGGTTCCGTTTTCAAGTCTCAGCAGCATGTGGAGGGTGGCCCTTTGGGAGCCCTGGCCTGCTGAGGTCCTAGGAACAGTGGGCCCGTACGCTGGGGTTCCTGAGGAGGGTCTGGGAGGGCCTGACAGGGGCAAGCCTCTGGGACCCCGCATCAGAACCTCTTGAGGCATGGGCATCCTTAAGAACTCCGGGCAACTTTATCCCAAATGGTTCAGAGGTGTTAAGGACTTAGAGGGCAGCCGGCTGGTTCTGAGGACGATGAGCAGCCCGTCACGATGAGGGGGCCCCCCAGCTCAAGTCCAAACCCCTCTTCTGAGACCCTGGGGGAAAATTCACAGTCACCTCGCTGGTCCATGATACTTTGCACATGCCTCATCCATAGCATCGACCACATGCTATAAAACTTCACATACAGAAACACAGATACAGAGAGATAGATAATGTGGATAATAGATATAGACATATCTATTTCCCGATCTTTGCTCAGAAGACTATGCACTCCCAGAGCACCGGGAATAAGCCTCGTCCACCTACCATAGTGCCCGGCAGACAACAGCCTCAGTCATAATCTATGAAGCAAACGATTTCATCTACTCATTCAACAAATATTTACAGCATATCTGCCCTGGGCCAGGGACCAAACAAGGCACTGGGGACCCCGTGATGCAAGAGACAAAAACCAGCCTCCACAGAGCTTCCCTTCTAGCGGGAGAAGAGAGGGGAACACAAGTACGTTATCCCATAATAAATGTCAAAGGCCAGTGAGTGCCTGGAAGATAGACGGGGCCAGGCGGAAGGAAGCACTACATCCGATGTGGGTGGCCAGGAAAGGCCTTGTGCAGAGGCTGAGTAGAGTGAGGGAATGAGCCCTTCTGAAATCTGAAGGGAGCTGTGCTGTCCACAGAGGGAGTAGTAAGAAGAAGGTTCTGCTGTGGGAGTAACTCTGCCATGTCCCAGGACCAGCAAGAAGTCCGCACAGGAAGGGGAGGTGGGATGAAGGGGACCCACGGGAGCCCAGTGATGCAGGGCCTAACGAGGTGCGGAGGGGAGGCTAGACTCTCTTCTGAGTGAGAGGACAAGCCACTGCAGGGTTTTGAGCAGGGGAATGGCGTGATCTGATTTGTGTTTTAAGTTGCCTCGTGAGACTTGGAGAGGACCAAGGGTAGAAGCAGTGAGAGCAGACAGGAGGTGATAGTTAAACCAAGAAGACATGGAGGGAGGGCGCCTGGGTGGCTCAGTTGGTTAAGCGACTGCCTTCGGCTCGGGTCATGATCCTGGAGTCCTGGGATCGAGTCCCACATCGGGCTCCCGGCTCAGCGGGGAGCCTGCTTCTCCCTCTGACCCTATCCCCTCTCATGCTGTTTCTCTGTCTCTCTCTCTCAAATAAATAAATAAGCAAAAAATCTTTAAAAAAAAAAAAAAAAAGAAGACATGGAGGGATGCCACTTGGATGATCATGCCCTGGACTGTGGAGGTGCAAAATATTGTCAGGTGCAGGGTGCATTTGACTTTCTATTTTTAGCCTGCCGGAAGTAGGTACGCTCCTGGCCAGGAAAGTCTAGGTCTGGAACCAACAACATCCAGTTCCCAGTGTTACTGGAAATCTGGTCAAAGCAAGAAATAAGTAGGGCTCAAGGATCAGAGCAGACAGACAAGTAGGCCTTGGGTATCCGGCTACTTCTTGAAGAAGATGGGGCCGACACAGAAGCTGGGTGCTAAAGGGCACTCTGAGGACATTGCCCAGGACCCACCTGGCCCCTGAACCCACATTCTCCCCCAGAACCCACTAGATGGTGCAGGGGCTGGGATTCTGGCCACAAAAGATGCTGAGACCCTCAGGGCAGTACCAGGGGCTGCTGGATCCCCACTGCCCTATGCCTAGATTGAAGACAGGGAAAAGGAAATTGTAGGAAAAATAAGATACCACTCACCGCCCCCCCCCCCCAACCCAAGCCAGGTCCCATTCTCCAGTGTGCTGATGGGGACAGGAATGCAAAAGTCCATCCTGGGGGGTGAGGGGACAGGACACCTCGCGCCATTGCCTGGGCTCCCTAGAAACAGCTGTCTACATGGTTTTCTTGTGGAAGCCGGCCCCAGGCACCGAACTTCAGGACTGAGCATTCCTCCCTTTCTTGAGGCCCTCCAGCTCCTGGGTGTCACTTTTATTTACTTGCTGTTACTGAGGGCTGCCGGGAATGGCAACTAAAATGCTCACGTAAGGGTCTGAGGAGATTTATCCCCCTGCGATCTTAGTGCTCGTTAAAACGCATGTAAAAAAGGGATGCTGGGAGGTGATCCAGAGCAGACCAAGCCGAGAGGGTGCAGAACTCCTACACGGAAATTGCCAAGCAGTATTTATGGCCTTCAGAGTGAGGCCAGATGGCGCTGCCCAGCAGCCAGGGCCCTCGGCAGTCCCGACAAACGTCCCCGGCATCTCCCCAGGATTGCTTCAAACACACACCAAACCCTCTGCTCCCAACCAGCCAGGGCCTCACCGCTGTACCCTGCAAGCGACACATTCCTTGCACCCCTCCTGTGCCTGAAGAGTCCAGTCCTCCCCAGCCTTCCCAAATCTTCCCTGTCCTCCAAGGTGCACACCCGAGCCCCACCCTTAGCAATGTCTGCCCTCACTCATCTGGGTCATGTGAAACTTCCTGTGGTAGACAGAATAACAGAATAGCAGCCCCCCAGAGATGTCTGTGCCACCCCCCCCCCCGCCTTGCACCCATGACTCTATTCCCTTCCGTGGCCAAAGGGCCTTTGCAGATGTGCTTACGTTAAGGACCTGGGATAGGGAGGTGCCGGTGGATTTTCTGAGTGGGCAAACTGTAACCACGTGGTCCTTGGAAGAGGGATGCAGGAGGTTTTGAATGGGAATAATGAGGGAGGACAGCCAGAGGTCGGAAGGATGCACTTTGAAGATGGAGGAAGGGGCCGTGAGCCCAGGTGCGCAGGCAGGCTCTAGATGCTGGAGGAGGCAAAGAAATCCCACCCCCTCGCCCATGACTCCAGAAGGAATGCAGCCATACCAACACCTTGATTTGAGAGTCCTGCCTTCCAGAAACGTTAGAGGATACATGTGGGGTGTTTTGTGATAATGTGTGACCACCACCCTGGGAATGCAACACATTCTCCCCTTTCTGAATATGCTTCTGCTATTCATTTTGCTACTTCACTGTGGTCGGATACACACTGTGCCCCAGATCTAGTTCTCATCTCCTCGCCCTGCCTGGAGGCCCCCAGGAATTCAGGGGACACACCTTCCATAGCTTTCGCATGTCCTCAGGGCTTAACGTAGGGCTTCGCACATACTGAGTGCTCTGCAAATACCCAGGAACCAGGCAGGGGCAACTCAATTGGTCTGTAGAGTCAAGGAAGACTCCCTGGAGGAAGTGATCTTGAGGGTGAGAGAAGAAGGATGGCTAAGAAGAATCGGTCCCGTCGAAGATCTGAGAAGGTGATGGCGGGGGTGGGGGGCATGGGAAACAATGTGCCAAACAACACAGAGGAAGATGTGTATACACCCACGTTCATGGCTACACTCTTCACTCCAAAGATGGAAGCAACTCAAGTGCTCACTGACGTGAGTGGATAAATACATACAATGGAATATTATTCTGCCTTAAAAAGGACGAACATCCTGACACAGTCCACAACATGGATGAACCTTGAAGATGTTGTACTAAGTGAAATAAGCCAGTCACAAAGGGACAAGTGCTGCATGATTCCACTCAGAGGAGGCACTTAGAGCAGGCCGCATCATACAGACAAAAGGTAGACCAGTGGCTGCTAGGAGCTGGGGGGCGGGGGGAGGTTAGTGTTCAATGGGCACAGAATGTCGGTTCTGCGAAATTGGAAGAGCTCTGTGGACGGATGCTGGTGATGTCTGCACGACACTGGGAACATACTCAACGCCACTGACCCACACACTTAACAATGGTTCAGATGGTAGATTTTAATTTTAAATATTTTACCACAATAAAAAAGAGGACTGGGCGCCTGGGTGGCTCAGTTGGTTAAGCGACTGCCTTCGGCTCAGGCCACGATCCTGGAGTCCCTGGATCGAGTCCCACATCGGGCTCCCTGCTCAGCGGGGAGTCTGCTTCTCCCTCTGACCCTCCCCCCTCTCATGTGCTCTCTCTCATTCTCTCTCTCTCAAATAAATAAATAAAATCTTTAAAAAAAAAAAAAAAGAGGACTGAATGAAACACAACAACACCGAGGCTAGGAAGAGGCTCTTACCTCTGGACACAAGTATCTTGTAACCATCACTGAGCATCTTCCACATATAAAGATGACTAGACCTGCTTCCTGCTCAGAAGCCTCACAGTTACCGGGGGAGAATTGGTGCAAACCACCGTTGTCCGGGGCGAGGTCGCACATTCTGCCATTGCAAGGGTTTGCCTCGCATCCACCAAGCCTGTCTTCCTGACCTCTGAGGTCTCTGCAGGCTACCCCTAGAGAGCTGGGGTCTTTGGCCGACTGTTGAGTCACCGGCTTGCGCACAGATGTGGGTAGCCTGAGGGCCGCACACGTTCCTCAGCAGTGTGGTGAGGAGTTTCCTTAACGTCTCCTCCAGCTGCACGCCGTTGATCCCTGCTCTCTGGAGCCAGTGGGGAAATGGACACTCTGTTAGGGCCCAGACCCTTCAGAGGGGACCCGCAGCAGAGGGACGGGCCACGCAATCACGCGGGGCTCCTGCCTGCGCCCCTCTCCTGCAGGGGCCGTAGCTGCACGAGAGGAGGTGGACGGTGCTTTGCAGAGCAGCCTGGCTCTGCATTGGGATCTCCTGAGGCTCCAATCCTCAGACCCTGTGGCTGAGCCTCGCTCACCTTCCCGGACTTGTTACTCACTTACGGAGATTTCTTTCCACAGGTTCCCATTCTCTCTCCTTTCTCCTGTCCTCCTTCCAGCCCCCATTCAGTTGTCCCTCAGATATATCTATGAGCTCAGAATTCCAAATAAAGCAAAGGTTCAGATTATTTCCCACGGAGCTCCCAGGCCCCAGGGAAATCACAGGATGTTGCTTGATGCCTGTAACCAAGTCTCTGAACATTTTGTGACAGTTGGAGTGAGTTTGTTCTGCCCAGAGCACAGAGAAGGCCTCCAGGGGAGTGTTGCTTAACCTCCAAGTTGTCATATTCTAGTCGCAGCCAAGACACCCTTTTACACCAATCTGTACTACAATCTCATAAGTGTTTTCTTAGCACTTTTGAATTACATGGTACAGGAGAACAAAGGTGGGAGAGATTGATTCTGTCGAGGGGAGGTTGTGCAAGACAAAGAAGTAGGGCCTGGGTGATCCCAGGACTCCCTGACATCCGCAGAATGGCATGCATGGGAACACAGGGCCCTGTTATCCCTTGTGCCATTATTTCTCACAGTCCCACGTTCCACAGGTCTTGGGAGACACAAGGAGGGCACCCCATCAGAAGGAGACAGTGTGGGCTAGTGGGAAAGCCTTGGACATGCAGCCAGAGACCTGGGTTCATGTCCTCACCTCTCCCACACACTCGGGTGTGACCCCCTTCCGGATGACACACCACCTCAAATACCTTCACCGCCTTCCTTATAGGACTTCTGTGACAGCCCAATGGGATGGCATACGAGGAAATGCTTCAAAAACTGTCTAATGCTCTACAAATATAAAATAAGAATAAAAATGATAGTAAGAGAGTAAAAAGAATATTTATCATTAAGAAAGAGTAATGATAAAAAGCCCAGCATAAATCAGTGGGCCTCAGAAATGGCTGATCGTAATCTTCCAAATAGCATGTTATGGATATTTGTCATGACCAGAAAAGCCTTAGTTTGGCAAGAAAGGTCCCCCAAACCCCATGTAGGCATCCCTCTGGATTATGGGTCAGAAAGGATGGAGGATGTGTCCTCACACTTAGCTGTCAGAAGTCACCCTGAGTGACATGAACATCAACCCACTGTGCTAGTCGCCCCAAACTAAAACAAATCTTACAACGTTCACTATGACATATTCTCATTGAAGGTGAGAGTCAACAACAGACCGTTCCACTTGAACAGTCCCCTTCTGAACAGGGCTCCCATAAGAAGAGAGACTGGTTTCCTGCTCTTCCAGCCAAAGCCTTGAATCGCCCCATTTCTTTTCCCAATTCTCCTGTCCAAGAGAGGCTGCCCCCACTCATGGCAGTGGGACGCAGGAAATCCGAGGAGGCCACGGGGAGAGAGGAGGCTCACACCACACTCAGCTAAGTGAGAGGGCTGTTAACAGTGAGGTCGGGAAGGTCAGGTAAGCTGAGCAAGCCCCACGTTGCCATGGAGTTTGTTGAATTAGACACAGAACAAGGAGATCCTGGTAAGAGGAGGTAACCCTGGCTGCCGGAGTTACATACTCTCCCTGCCCAAGGCATACACAGAGCCCTGCTAGAAAATCACCTTTCACGGGCCGGGATCTGGGCTCTGGGGCAGGGGGCCTCAGTGTGAGGGTGTCTGTCTTATGTTCAGGGGGCAAGGCTGGGAAGATCCGCGGCAGAGCCTGACCTGGGTGGGGTCCTTATGTAGCAGCAAGCAGGGAATCAAGGATAGCCAGCAAGTCCAACACTGTGAATGGGAGAGACCAGAATCACGAGCTAACCAGAGCCCGTATGGGACGGCAGACTTAAGAGGCCCCAAATCATGGGACCAAACCCATGGTTGGTAAGGGCCCCGAAGTACCATTGATGTCGGTCAACCACAGGTGTGGGGTCAAGTAGGAGAATCTTCTAGTGCAAAGCCTGGGCTTGATCAAGGCCCTTCTGCACCCTTGAAACTACTTACGTCCGTTCTGAGCTTTCTTTTGCCCACCAGCCATGCTCCCACCGCCCCACGCAAGCTTCCTCTGGCTGCTGGAAAGTCCCCGCAGTTAACACCCATTTCTCAGATCTGCTTGGCAAATTGGCCTATTGTCTGATGGGAAACTCACCCTTCGGAAGAGTGATTAGTCCCCATGCTCGGGGCAAGGTCGTGCTCTATCAGCTTCTCTCGACACACGACCCCATGGACAGGCTTCCCAGCTAAGTGGCTAAGAAGTGTTTACCACCTAAACAGGTGCCCACATTTCGTGAAAGAGGAGGAACAATGAACGGCCGCTAGAAAGCCCTTGTGACAACTGACTCCAGGCTTGCCTTGTGTTTTATTATTGCTGATATCAAAGCATGATAAGCAATATCCTAGTTAATTTATCATTGGCCTTCACCTTACACTTTTCCAATATTTGCAATTTTCCCCCTCTCAGTCCCCAGAAGAGGATAGCAAGTATTTTACTTTATTAAGCACTTTATGGATGAGATTCAGAGGTATAAGAGTATAGAGTAACTTCCCAGTGTTAAGGTTTTAAAAGTGGCTTTTGGGGGCGCCTGGGTGGCTCAGTCGTTAAGCGTCTGCCTTCGGCTCAGGTCACGATTCCAGGGTCCTGGGATCGAGCCCTGCATCGGGCTCCCTGCTCGGCCGGGAGCCTGCTTCTCCCTCTCCCACTCCCCCTGCTTGTGTTCCCCTCTCTTGCTGTGTCTCTCTCTGTCAAATAAATAAAATCTTAAATAAATAAATAAATAAATAAATAAATAAATAAATAAATAAATAAAAGTGGCTTTTGATCAGCTCCTGAGAGCAAACCAGAGCAGATTACTTAGCCCGGACCAGGCAAGGGCGGGGCAATTCCGCCTCCAGCAAAGACATCTGGGAACCACGGCAACAGGCCCCTCCCCCAGAAGATCAGCGAGAACAGCCAGCCAAGACCAAGTTTACCGATCAATGAGAACGGCAGAACTCCAGCGCTAGGGGAATAATGCACATAGAATCCGTGGCTTTTTTACCATGACTCTTTAGTCTTTCAAAGTTAATTTTTTTTTTAACAGTCTTTTTTTTTTTTTTTGAATTTTTCTTTTTCCCTTTTTCAACCAACATCTTATCAATTCCTTCTTTAAAAAAACA
>NC_138379.1:84988033-85046276 GCF_054177405.1 Leptonychotes weddellii | reverse complement strand
GAGCCCAGTCTCACACTCTTCATTTCATCAATTGCTTATACACCGAGGCTTTATGAAGCACCCACCTTTTGACAAGCACTGTTGTTCAACGCTGGGGGGTGGAAAAAGAAGAATGACACAATCCCTGCCCTCATGGAGAAGTCAGACTCATAAACCAGTGCCTTTGGTGCGGGGGGGGGGGAGGGGGGGGACGGGGGGCGGGGGGCGGGGGGATGGGTTCCCAGAGACCAGCAGGGAGTGTGACAGAAAGGAAAGAAGCCCTTCTCTCTGCATTATCCTGGCGGAAAAGAGAGCAGGGAGTTTCGGTTAGGGAATAGCAATGATAATTAACATTTATTATGTGCTTTCTGTGTGCCGTAAGTCATACATATAAATATACATATATATACATTAGATATATACAGCTCCGTAAGTCATCTAGATAGGTAGATAGATAGACAGATAGATAGCTATAGATAACCCCAATTAATATGCACATCTGCCCTATAAAGTAGACACTATTATTATACACAGATGAGGACAATTTTGCCGCAGCAATGGGAACTGGGAAGTGCCAAGGTAGAGTTGGCACGGTGCGGTCGAGGTTTCAAATGGCGCCCCGAGGGTCATCTCTTCTCTGTCCCCTTGCCCCTCTGCTACTGAGCAGCCCAGAGCCAGCCGCTTCTCCCCTTGGCCCTTCACAGAGCCCCAGGGCCCCTGCCCCTCACTAATGCCATTAGTGAGTCTGACCAACCCACAGCCAGGACTCACTTGGACTGCACAGAGCCTGGTGAAGGCCCATTTGCTCAACACATAATGGGGATTAGAATTCATTAATGCACTACAAATTAAAGTATTAATAACGGCTACGGAGTTTAAATGAGAGCCAGGGAAGGGAATGGGGCGAGGGGCCGCCCCTCCCGCGGCTCCCACCTAGCTGCATTGTTCCGGCGCGGGCAATCCCGCGCTCTTTAATATGCTGTGACAGCCACCGAAGTGACCCCAGACAATAAACAGGGCCTCCTAGTTAAGTATTAATCTGCCAAAAGAATGACCTTCATCCACTAAAGAAGGGATGTTTTTAAAAACCTTGCAAGTGGAGGAAGGCTCATTTGCTCGCTCATTTAGCATATTAAAAGGGTATTATTGCTACAAACAAGAAATCTAAATGAGGCCTGGGCAGGAGCTGCGGATAACACTCCTGATTAAAGGTGCAGGGTAATGATGAACACGGGAGGCTGAATCCCTTATTGTTCACCAACATGGCAGGACCTGGCTGCCCGGATGATAAGAGCATTGAGCCTGGCTGGGACCAGGCACAGCCAAGGGAGGAACAGAGCATGACCAGGGGTCTGGGTGCTGCCCACCCAGACCCACCCCACCGGGGCAGGTGGGGTCTGGAGGAAGGGCACTGGGGGCGGCCTCAGGGCAAAGAAGCCCAGTGAGGAGGCCTTAGGTGATTCCCCGAGGGACCACGGCCTCCTTTCCTATCCTTGGACTGGTTTACTTACAGCTTCCCTGGTCCCAGCTGGTCAACTCTGGAGACAGCCGCCGTTCCCCAGGGCGCAGGCAGGGTGATGTCCTGCTCAGTCCCTGGACAAAGAGTCAGCAGGCAGAGAGGGATTGAGGAAGGATGGGTGTGTTTCTGTTGCTTCTACCCGGGATGACCTCACGGGCCTGAGAGGTTCAGAGGAGGAGCAGGGAGACTGGGTGTGTCCTCTTTTAGCCTGGGGGCGCCCCTGGGGCAGAAGGGCACCTGTGAAGCCAGGCACAGAGGGAGATGGGGAAATACAATAGCAGAAAAGAAACAAAAAGATACAAATGTAAAACGGAAATTCAACAGAATCTAGGGGAGAGGGGGATCCGCCTTGTGCCTGGTACCAGCTTCCGTGAGACATGGGGGACTGACAGGTAACTAAGACGTAAATCCAGCCCTAGGGCTTTACCATCTAGGGAGGGAAGCAGGAATGACTCACAGGAAACTGAGAGGAGCGAAATAAAGTTTTCAGTACAGAGTATTTAAGGTATAAATAATTACTGGGGTCACCTGGGTGGCTCAATCTGGTGAGCGACCGACTCTTGATTTCGGCTCGGGTCATTATCTCAGGGTCCCGGGATGGAGGCCCCACATAGGGCTTGGCGCTCAGCAGGGCGTGTGCTCAAGATTGTCCCTCTCCCTCTGCCCCTCCCCCTGCTCGTGTGCATGCTTGCTCTCTCTCTCTCAAATAAATAAATAAATCTTTAAAAAATATACTTATGGATAGCAGGAAATTGTGGTGAAATCACAGGATTGCTTGAACACAGGATTGAATTGAATTAATGTAATTACAGAATTAAAGGGGGAGCCGAATCACTGTAAGAGCTAATAGCGCTGAACTATTCATCTCTGGCCTGTGTTCTCCGTGAGGACGCAGCCTTTGTTTGCTCATCTCTGCGTCCCCCCTCCCTCCTAGATGCTGTAGCAGAGACGATGCTGTTTGTTTTCCACACAGCTTTCTCTTCCAGGGCTAAAACGGAGAAAGATTCCCAGCCTGCCTTACAACGAAACTGGAATATGACTAAGTTTTAGCAAACAGGAACGCTAGCCAAACCGATGTGTCACCTCTGACCCAAGGCACAGAAAAGACAACTGACCTCACCTTCTCCCTTCTCCTGCCTCAGTAACGTTGGCCAGTATGTGATGAGAAGGACCTCACAAGATGGAGGGAGCCTGGATCCCTGAGTCACTGGATGGAGGAGGACCCCGACCAGCCCACAGCAAACTCTCCAGACTTCAGTTGCATTGCCCCACCGAGCTTTAGGGGTCGACCTACCGAGGCAGAAGTGTTATTTATCCTGATTCACAAATGTTTGTCAAACTAATAAATGAGTAGCCTCCTTTAATCATTCTAGTAAATTTAAGGAGATTAGTTATTTCCATTTGACAAATAAGGAAAGAGATTCAGAGTTAAGAAGTAACAGAGCCAGAAGTTAAATTTATGTCTTCAAATCCCATGCTCTTCTTACTCTACCTGGCTGCCTTTCAAAAATACAGTCTGATGTATATTTTATGTGAAATTTATCAAAAGGTACCTCAGTGTAATAGAGGTGAGGGACTTTCCAAATGAGAGAGTCCCCTGGTCATTGCTGTCAGGACACGGCTGTCATCTTGGATGCAGTTAAAGCCCCCTGAATCCAAGTACTTCAAAGAAGAGCCTTGGCCAAGTGTTTTCTCCCCTTAGGGTGGGGAGGGTGGCAGGTGGATTTTTATCCCTCCTTTTCCGGCTTAGGAAAGAGGAATATCCATCCCTAAGCAGATGGTCAAAATCAGCCTCCTTGGAGAGACTGACCCAGGCTGACTTTTGCACATCACTTTTTAAATAGATTTGTCAACCACCCAACAGTTTTCAAAGCTCTGCAGCCTGGCCTGCCTGAACTTTGGAAGCAAGAAAATAGCTGAAGGTAAATACTAACAGGTTGGCTCACACTATGAATCCCAACTACTCTTTTGCCATTGCCACAAAGAGGGCAGAAGGTAGTACAAGTTGGGAGAAGGGCCTCCACCCCAAGCCAAGAGGAAAAGTGCTCAGTGTAGAGGGGGAAAGGAAGGTGTCTGCAGGACTGGAAATTAGTTTAACCTCTAAGAGGAAAATGAATGCAAATCAACTATAATGGATAAGATTAGTTATCTGTAGAGAAATCCAGGGGGCAGAACTAGATTGTCATCTGTCCCATTCAATGTCTCTTTCTCTAGATCCCTGCAGATCTGGGTATTCAGTTCAGCTGACAGAATAAGCACTTATTGACTAAAGATTATGTGCCAAGCATGGTTCCAGGTGCTGGAGACACGGATATGAGTAAAAGGTGGTCAGTATTGCTCTCACCCGGGCTAATTAAACCACAGGGTGCCTTGATGCAATGCAGTATTGCTCAGTGGCTCCCCTAGTGGCCAAATCCCCCTACACTAAAAGTCCTTTCTCTTCACTCTTCATCCTTCCCTTTGAGATCTGTGTTCCCCTGGAAACTCTAGCTCTCTGAAACTCAAATCCATACAGCCCCAGACATGAGAGCTGGACAAATCCAGATAGATTGTTGTCACCCAAATTCCCCATCTTAAAGATGAAGGAACTGAGACTCAGAGAGGGAGAAATGACCTGACCAAGTTCCTCTCTGGGCTTTCCTGGGAGAACCAACATGATGACTCATGTGTGTTTGCTAGCATGCAAGCCAGAAAATGTATTAGAGCTGTTTAGTAAATTAATCAATAGATGGACTGGTAGAGGTGGGGTGGGGAGGAAAGGTAATTGTCTGCTCAGACTGGGCTGAGCTCCATATATGGCACTCTGGTTCCATCCCTGACGTGTGTCCTTCCTTCTTCCAGTCCCTTCCCTTGATGCTGGGTCCCCTCTAACTCTCTCTTCTCCTGGAAATTTGAATGCAGAGACCATTGGGAAATTGGAGCCTGGGAGAGTTCCCCTGGCTGAGAAATTAGTCCATCTTATTACCCTCTCGTACTGTATTTACCTCAATAGAAAAGGTTGCCAATGGCCTGTCAATGACAGACAAGGTAAATGGGAAGTACCTGCAACAGTTGGGGTCTTCATTGTGTGAGCTGCCTGAAGGGACACGACATTCTGTCCTGGAGCTGTGGGATGGGGTCATGTCTCCTCTGGCCCCCATGGCTCAGGCTACTTGCTATTCTTCATTCCCTATGGCAGACAACTAGGTGACAGCTCACTCCCAGCCATCCCCTGGGGGTCCCCGCCAAGCTCAGTTGTTACCTCCTCCACGACACCCTCTCTGACCCCCATCCCCAGTCCCCGTGCTCTCAAACCTCTGGCATACACCTCTCACAGTGCTCGCCACAGGGCACCGCCACTGTGGTCCTGTGCCTTTCTCCCCCCCACCCCCCAGCCTGAGAGCTTCTTGAGAAAGAGCCCAGGCCATCCTGGGCACCAGAGCAGGTCCAAAGCACAGTAGTCACCAAATACATGTGTTGAAATCCAAGTCAAATTCAATTCAATTCCCGGTGTCTAGAGTCTTACCCTCGTTCGGATGTGTCACCAGGCTTTGCCCTGTAAGACTAGACTGAGCGCTACTGTGTAGCTAGATGTGTCCAGCATTATGCCCAGGGCTTCACGTGCAACATGGCGCCCCGACGGGGGTGGTCTCACGATCTCGTCTTCATTCGAAGAAACCGAGTTCAGAGGAGTTCAGTAACTCAAGGTTTTGTAGCTGGTCAGAGGAGAAGCTGGACCGCAGCACTGGCCTGTCTGATCCCATTACTCCTGCTCCTCCAAACCCAGCACCCTGACTTGGCGGACCCAGCGTGTTCTGCTTACAAGCACCGCAGTTTGGGGGCTGTCAATGCCATTTGTTGCTTCAGTGCAAATACTCACGCTCTAACTTTCTAGGATGTTGTGAAGTCACATACAACCTAGGCTGGACTCAACAGCTTCATTTCCCAGTGACATCTGTCTCTGCATATGGTCCCCGCACTGTCTTAAAAGCCCTGTTCTCAGGTGAGCCAGCACATCACTGCTCAGGCTGCCGGCACGCACTGGAGGATTTTCCATGGGCTTTCTCTGGGATTCCGGGCCTTAGTTCCTCATGAACTGTAGTGGCTTTTACGTAATAAAGATAAGAGCCGCCTGCAATAAACACCCAGGACAAAAATCCCCTGCCATTATCCCCAGAGATCAAACAGAAGGTCTTCCCTGTGAGGCTCCAGAAGATCCCAGGCTTGGGTCTGTTTTTCATATATTCCCATATAATTCCCTGGTACTTTGATCTATCTACTACCTGCTGACCACATAATTTATTTAAATTTTCACTCTTTAAAAAGTTATACAGAATGAAGCGTCATAATCAGTCTGGAGTCATCTAGAAACGATCTCTGCTCACACTTTCTTCAGGTACCAGGTAGCCTGACCCCTTCCCTGGAGAATCTCAAAAGGCCATGTACACATGCACACACATCACCTGGTAACAGAGGTGGAGCAAAAAGGAAAAGGTTTGGGGTGTGTGGGGGGGTGAGAGCCGGCAGGAGAGAGACAAGAGACAAGGAAGGAGATACTGGGTGAAGCTACATACTGAAGGAATTCCAAAGCTGAGGCTGGAATGGTGGTCCTTGTGGTAGGAATGAGAGGAAGGATCCTTGGCGTCCTTCTGGCACTGGAGAAATACAGAAAGAAGAGGCTGTACCTGCAGGGGGTATAAGGTCATGAACTTTGTCTGGTGACTTTCCAGTTTCTTGGGTTGAGAATTCTACTCTGTTTCCAAGAAAGAATAGAGAATGTGTCCTTGAGAACACCTTCAATTCCAGATTGGGGTGCCGAAAGAAGTAGGGGTCCGAGAGAGATGGGGACAATCTCAATCCAAAGGAAGGCCAAGAGGTTTTCAGTAGAGAGGCTATTCAAGGAATGACAAGAAGGTCAGTAAGAACCTGGGGACTGGAAGTAGCTCTACTGCAAACATCTACATTTTGCAAATAGACAGGACAATTCCAGATGCCAAAAAAGAAGGAGTCTGCACAGGTGATGGATTTTCCCCCTGGATATGGGAATCTGTGTCACAATTAACCTCTTGATGAAAGATTTCTCTCAATTAAGTTTTAGGTGACAGGTGGTAAAACCTGGACAACTGGTAAGGATTGACTGACAACCAGGGAAGACGATGCATTAATTCTCTCTTCCTGCCTCCTACTCTGTGTTCCCACCTCCTTGTCACCAAATACCCTTAGCCTCTGGCTACTCATCTCCAGTGTCCCTTCTAGAAAACTTGCCCCGACCTCTCACCTCCCCCACCCACCTTCCATTTGAGTGGAGAGCCTCTCCTCTGGGCGATCATCGCACACTGTACCCATTTTAAAAATAGCACTTCGCCCATCGCATTATAACCTCCCTGTCTCCTCCCCCAGACTGCAAGTTCCTTAAGGGGAGGAACTCTCTTTTACTCTCATACTTTACCTTTGTTTCCAGCTCGGTGCCTGTGACATCACAGATGTTGAATACATATTTCTGCCGGAGTAGATAAAAGAATGGCAGAAGAACCGAGAATCTAGTCCAGTAATTCTCCATCGTTTCGTCTTTCAATAGAAGGGTCTGCCAATGGCGTCGGCATATTTTTAAGAAATTAAATTACTCAAAAGAACAGTCAACCAGTCACCGGGAACCTGCTTTGCAGTAACCATTATAGTACAAATATGTCTCCCCATCCACCGACGAGCGTCCGAAGCCATTGCTCTGCTCACCGTTTGCGTAGAAACATTTGCTATTAAGGCTGCCCTCTCTGGAGGGGCAACGGTCTCACACATTCCAATAAACACGGCCTCCTTTCTTGGTGCCAGCTGGACTTCACACCGCACCTCGTACCTGGACGTGTTATTCACAGGAAGCCATGCCCCACTCCGCCAACCCGTGCGCTCAATATCGCTTCTGCAAGGTGTCACATTCGTATTGAAAGAGACATTCCTAAAGCCCCCTTAGGGAAAGAACCACCCATCTCACTGGTCCCCAGAGGATACACAAGCAAGGATGGGAAAAGCAGACCGAGATGGAGCAGGCAGAACTTCTGCAAGATTCAAAGACAACATCCCTTGGGGCAAAAAGGCAGCAAGACTTGCTCGAATTCATTGAATTAACAAAAGGAGAAACACAATGGAGAACTCTTGCAAACAACCTTTCTCATTTCTGGTGGAGAACAAAAGGAAATTAGAGAGCCACGGTGTAAATCCTCCACTAACACCTTTCTCAGAATGAAGAAGTAATTCTTTCAGGGAGAAAGTTAAGACGTCAGAAGATCCACATACTTGCTTTATGGCTCTTCAGGGTAGGAATGGCTTTTGCTTGGGTGGCAACTTCAGAGAGGTGGGGAAGGGAGCGGCATGGGATCCAGGGGGAAAAGAAGCATAGAGCTGGATATTTAGATCAGGCTACACCTTAAAAAATCCTTAGGATACAAAAGGTTTTTAAGGTTTCCAGCCAAGCCACTCAAAAACGGAAGAGCAAAGCAGCATTAAGGACAGAATCCATAGCTAAGAAAGAGCCATAGGCTTGTGAATTCCGATTTCGATGGCAGACTACAAGGTAAAAAGCTCACGAACGCAGCATCTGAGGGACTGTCAGCATCCCTCGTGGCCGGCACGACGAAACCCAACATCTGGGACCAGGCCACAGAAGACTTGACTTCCAGCCACTTACAGAGGGGGGGGAGGCGGGTACAGGGGCGTGCACCATGGATGAGCTGTAGTCGGTACACATACGTGGTTGTTCAAAAGGTAGATTCTAGACGCCACTGCACAGCTACTAGGGCATCCCTGAAGGTGGGGTCTGGGAATATGCATTTGACTAGCTCCCCAGGGGATCCTTATGCACACCAATATTTGAAATCCAGTGGTTTAGCACTTAAGAGGACAGGGTATTGGGTGCGAGAGACAGGGGTTCCCATAGAAGCTTTACACCCATTGCCTGAGTGACTCTGGAAAGTTGCTTTAACCCCCAATCCTCAGTTTCTCATCTATAAAATAAGAATCATAATAATATCAATGTTTAGAGCTGTTGCGCAGATTAAATGAAATATTGAATTCAAAGTGCTTAGTTAGCATCGTGCCAGATACATGGTGATATGTGGTAGCTATTATTATGTAATGATCGTTATAGTCTTTTGGGCAAACAAAATAAAATATAATTGCAGAAAGCTAGTAACCAGGGGACGTGATATGCCCAGAGCCATCACGAAGGAAAATATTTTCCCTTGAAATGTGCCCCCTTTATTTTCATGAAGGTGCACTACATCTTTGGCTGTTTCTCCAGTTGGGGTGGCCAAGTGGTCAGTACAACTGTCATGTGATTCCTCGAGGGAGTAAACTGCGATTGGGGATTGAAGGTGCCTGCTTCAGAACTCAACTGGCTGGAATTGAATGTCTACGCCTCCCTTCCTAAGGACATGGTGGAGACGGCAATAGTACCTACCCCCCACGTGCTATATCCTGAGGATTAAAATACACAGCTGGACACCTGGGTGGCTCAGACTGTTAAGCCTCTGCCTTCGGCTCAGGTCACGATCCCAGGGTCCTGGGATCGAGCCCCGCATCGGGCTCCTTGCTCAGCGGGGAGTCCGCTTCCCCCTCTGCCTGCCACTCCCCCTGCTGTGCTCTCTCTCTCTCTGACAAATAAATAAATAAAATCTTAAAAAAATTAAAATAAAATACACAGCGATCACATAATTCAGTATCGAGCACATAGTAACTACTTATTAAAAAGTAACAGTTTTTTTAATGGTATAGGGCCTGCAAAGCAAACCAGCCATTCCCAGGAGGACACCCATTCATACACTTCCTCAGAAAATGAATTCTATGTGGCTAGGGTTGTTCTTGGTTCTGTGAACAATGAAAGACTATTCTTTTTCTTCTAGGGGTTTAGGTATGGCAGTGCTTAAAACAAGAAACGTCATGAGATCATTTGTTGTGGCAAGTATCCAGTGAGTAACATACAGCAAGCCCTAGAACCTTTAGGGGGAGACAAACCAAAGAAGGTTTCCAGAAGCAGGGAGAGACTGGTCTAAATAAGATGGAATGGCCTTGAAAAGGAGCAGCTAAAACAAAGCCAAAGTGAAGAGGATACATGCAGATTATGCCTGTGTGTAAAGGGTGTGTGCCTGGAGGGTAGACTCCTACAGTTACTTTCAAAAGTCACTGCATTCTGGGGACGCCCGGGTGGCTCCGTCAGTTAAGCATCTGACTCTTGATTTCAGCTCAGGTCATGATCTCAGGGTTGTGAGATCCAGCCCTGCGCTGAGCCCCGATTTGGGCTTCCCGCTGAGCAAGTCTGCATAAGATTCTCTCTCTCCCTCTCTCTCTCTGCCCCTCCCCACCCCCGCGCACACACTAAATAAATAAACAAACAAATAAAGCCACTGCGTTCTGACCCAGATTTTGGCCCCATGCCACCAGAGAAAGGACACCATTATCAAGAGTCTGGAAGGGTGCAGGTGCACACAGACTATCAGGAATATCAATATCTCGGGTGGCAATTTCAGATGGGAAAGCACAGCCCAGACAAAGTGAGTCATAGACCGCACACAGATACTCTTTCCTTTTCATTTTGTCCTCACGCTTCCCCCTTATTTGGATTTCCAGGGAAGGGGAGGGGTATGGGAACTGAGAATATAGAACCTATCTACACGTCACAGTTGCCACAAGACCTTGCAGCTGCCCCACCCCCACCCCCACCATCACCGCAGTCCCTTCCAACACAAAGCCGTAACCTTGACCTTGATCACCAGCCTACATTAAAGAAGAAGCAGAGAACAGAAAGAGAAGAAAGAAGAGAAGGAAGGAAAGAAAGATGGTGGGAAGCTGGACGAGGAGGAGAAGACAGCAATGGACACACGTACCATCTCCTGTGCCTCGGGCAGTCCCAAACGGCAGCTTGGGTTTAGGTGGAGTGGCTGGTCCTACCAGCAGCCGGGTTTCTGCCCTTTCCTCCTCACCTCACACACCTATAAACACCGCCTGGGGGCGCCTGGAAAAACACACACAAGTCCCTGTGTGGTTTTTCTTTCTTCATGAAGCCAATCACTTATTTATTCATCCCTACGTATTCATCCCTGAGTGTCCCCTATATTGCAGGCACTCGCAGATGCAGGGGACATAAAACGCACAACATCGATGCGGTTTCCAGCCCTGATTTCAATACCCACCAGGCGCTTTCCAAACTGACTACTGTAGTCCACAGGGTACTAGGTGCTGCAGAAAGTACCCAGTTATTGTAAGCGATGTTCTACATTCTCAGAAAGCTTCTGGTCTGCTTGAGGAAATAATAATAACATACCTGAATTGATCATCTGAACAACTCCAATCCCCAGTGACCGCTCATTCTTCTGTGCTCGCCTGCCTGCCTGCCCCCTGGTGGCAGACTCAGCACACACCACCTTGTGTTGTTGCTCATCTGCTCATGCATTTATTTATTTTCTCCTACAAAGGCCTGTGTGGTTAGTTTGTGCTGTTTCACAAACTACTGCAAAACTCTTTGGCTCCAAATAGCAACAATGTATTTAGCTCATGATGCTGTGGGTGGGCAATTTGGATTGGGCTCAGGTCTGCAATTCTTCTGGTCTTGGCTGGGTCCATCCACGGATCTATTGTCGGATACTGGTCTCTGCTTCTAGGGGGTTAGGTGGACGTTGACTAGCGCATGAGAGGGGACAGGGCAACAGGGTCTCTAACCTTTTTGCAGGTTGATCTGGACTCATTCACAGGGCAACTTGGCAGAGCTCCTAGAGACCCAGCAACCACACGCAATGACTCCTGGGGCCTAGGCTGGAACTGGCATGTCGCCCCTTCGGCTGCATTCTATTGGTCAAAGCAAGTCACAGGGCCGGCCCAAAATTCAGGGGTGGAAAAAATAGACCCTGCCTTTTGTTGGGAGTAGATGCAAAGACACCTTGCAAGGGCGTGGATGCAGGAAGGGGTGTGCTGAAGCCATCTTACTCCTCATCAACCACATGGTCTGTTCAGCTTCTCAAGAGAGATGCCATTTTCTATTCTTAGAGCAGAGGAAATAGCTTGGCCTTTACTGATGCCATAGGAGCAGGAAGCTGGTCTAGGGATGTGGGGAAGGCCTTCTAAGGGAGGACACTTGGAGTTGAGGTTTGAAGGATAAACAGGGGCTGGCTAAGCGAAGAGTAGCCTGGCCAGAGACCACTGTGTGTGCAGACTCGACGTTGCAAGGATCCCGGGATAGTCCAGGTTGGCCCAGGGGTTAGAGTGGGGGACACTGTGCTGCAGGGCCCTGTAACCCTTGGTAAGGAATTCGGACATTTTCCTAAGGGCAATGGGAAGTCATTAAGGAATTTTAAGCAGGGCTTTGCAGGGAGCATGCTCAGTGTCCCGGCACCGTGCAACTCCCACCAGGATCTCAGGCAGGGAGAACAATGGGAAGTTCATATATTAAGATTCTTTTTACTTTTCTATTAGCAGAACTAATCATTTGCCTTTAAGTAAGACATTTCATTTTGATTAAAGTAATAACCATGAATAAGTAAAAAGCAATTAATTTCCAGAAGGACATTCGAATCTAAGAGGGTTTCATTTCCTGTCAAGACTGAGGTTAATCCAACTCCTACCTCTGCTGACATCTAATGGTAGCTACCCTTTACTGAGGTCCTACTAAGTGTCGGGCAACGTGCATAGCTAATCTTATACGAGGTAGGAAACCTCCCTAGGTGGATGCAATCAGCCCATCCTATAGGTGAGACTCAGAGGGAGGATGCCACTTGCCCAAGGTAAGACATGAGGAATAGGGCAGTGCTGGAGTGGGAAGAAGCTCCTTGATGCTTAACAGCCACGGAAGCCAGCAGTCACCCCCTGAGCCTCTCAGTGCGCCAGGCTGAGTCCTTGGTATGCTCTATCTCATTTGAGATAGGTGGCATTGTCATCTCCATGCTATAGATGAGGACGTGATGTTCAGGAAGGTCACATAGCTCGCCCAAGGCCACACAAGCCTGGTCTAATGGCAGAAGCTGTGTTTTTAACCACACATACTGCCTCCCGTGTTCTCCCAACACCACCATACTATCGTGAAAACATGGAGTTTTTTTTTTTTTCTTTCTTTCTTTCTTTCTTTATTTTTTAAAAAGATTTTATTTATTTATTTGAGAGAGAGACTGAGCGAGAGAGAGCACGAGAGGGGGGAGGGTCGGGAGGGTCAGAGGGAGAAGCAGACTCCCTGCCGAGCAGGGAGCCCGATGCGGGACTTGATCCAGGGACTCCAGGATCATGACCTGAGCCGAAGGCAGTCGCTTAACCAACTGAGCCACCCAGGTGCCCGTCATGGAGTTTTTCTTAAATAAAACACTCCCTTATCCTTCCTGATCCCTGTGTGAAGAAGCTCTGAACCATGGATATGGTCAGTCCCACCTCTCGTTTCCCTCACCCACTGTAAGCTCCTGGATGGGAGGGTCTGTGCCTTAGACCACTCTCTATCCCCCCCGCCCCCACCTTCCCACAGCCCGCAGCAGCGCACATCTAAGCCCAGGACTGTATCGATCAGTGCCGCTTCTTCCTGCGTGGGATGCCATCTCTACTCACACATGTGCAAACACTCCCACACTGAGTCTTCTGAGCGAGTCCTCCTAACAAGCTGGCCAGGCAGGCAGCCCGCCCCGCCGGCTACTTTGGTACGTGGATGGATCAATGTCACTCTCCAAACAATGACCAGTCAGTCACACCCCGGCCTCCTGCCCCAGGACCGAAGAGCCTTGGGGAGCTGGGGACTGCCCTTGGACACTGCAGTTCCACCACATCGTCACTCACCAGCAGGGGAGAAGCTGGGCTCTGCTCCTCGGGCAACAACATCAGGAGGAGTAATGAGCTGCTCTGGGGGAGGCAAGAGCTTTCTGATCAGAAGACATATGGGGCTGTCACAGTGGCTGATGGGCCCAAAGGCCCCTTCCCCACTACACTGCCCTGATGACCTCGACTCTCACCCCAGGTCTGTCTGTCCGTTGGTGCTGATTTGGGAGGGAAGGGTGGTCAGAGGGAGGAGCAGAAGACCATGCAATCTGTGAGTGGCGGGGGGAGGGGAGGAAGCCATAATGTTCATGAGGGATGTCATTTGAGTGTGAGCATCGTAACTCTCATCGAAAAGCCCCTCGGACCCAGTCTCTGTATCATGAGAGAGTTAGACTTTCACCTCTACGAATGTCACTTCTGTTGCCTGTAAGATGTGGAGAGTGGAAACCCCCCTTGTAGCCGTGATGGACAGAGGCCTGGACTTGCCGTCAGGAGAGCAGAGCTCTTCTTCACTCGCTGTGTTCCTGTGGTTCAGTTCCTTGACCTCTCTGAGCCTCAGTTTGCTCATGTATGAAGTGAACATAAAAAGGGCTTTTCTCACGAGATTCTCAGGAGCCTTAAATGAGACAGCATGTATTCGAAGCACTTAACACAGGATCTGGCTCAGAGCAGATGATCTGCAAGCAGTTATTGAGGAATCGCCAGTAAACGGGATGTTTTTAAACTGAAAGACTCACTACAAAGTCTACTCTTAGTATTTGCTATTGGCCTAAGTACTACGCTAATAATATTAGTATTAGTACCAGCACTGGTAGGAGTAGAGTGTGATCTTTAAGGTACCTTCAACTTTTAAAGACCAAGACCTCCAGAGAGAAAGATGGCTTTGCCACAGTGAGCTGGTCTCACAGTCTGAAAGGTGCCAGAGGCCCGCCTGTCTCTGCTCTGTGTCCCCCAGGCCGTGCAGGGGACTGGGGGCCCCAGTTCCACCCAGGGCACAAAGCCCCCAACAGGAAAAAGGGAGAGCAAGGGAAGGGGGCCAGAACAATAGATTGAGAAGGACGGGAGGAGACTGTTTAGGGGCCAGAGAGATGTGAATATGTTCTGTCTGTGCTGAGGAGGCTAAGGGAGCGGTTGCCTCCAAAAATGGATCTGCGTCCGTAGATAACCCCAAGCCCGGGACGAAGCTGGCCCCAGGGCTGAGCACAGCTGGGGGAGCAACGGTGGAGGCAAAAGCAGGCTCAGTGAGAGGAGAGATGGAGGAGAAAAAGACAAGGAAGGGGGACAAGGAGGACATTGATGTAGAGAAGAGGAAGGGAGGCCATTTTGTCCTTTCCCTTCTTGAAAACCCCCCAAGAACCCCATGGCCTCCACGAGGAAACCCAGGCTCCTGAGCCCAGGCAGGAGCCCTCTTGCCCTGTCTCCGGCCACACCAGGCAGCCTCGGGTGAGACACCAGGACTGTGTCTTCCTCTCTTTGCCCTTGAGCTTCCTTCTGAGAGGAAGGCCTTGCAGCTCTTCCCTGTCTTAAGAAGGTACCAGGCATCTTCAAATATCACCTCCTCTGGGAAGTGCTTCCCGAGTCCCTGAGGCAGAATTAGATGACACCGGGGCCCTGCATGTCCCTCCCTCAAGGACGCTGTTCGGGGACTATCTGCTTCCTTCCCTGCACCCCGCACCAGGGAGCTGCTCGGAGGTAGGGCCTGTCTCTTGCTCATCTCTGTGTCCTGGCACCGGGACGCTGAGTCTGGATTGCATGGCGCTTAACTATCGTTTATGGAAGGACGAGAGGGGGCCAGGAAGAGAGCTAGGGGAGCGGGTGGGAGACAAGAGGGGAAAGGAGGGGAAGGGAGGAAGAGGAGGAGGGGAGGAAGAGGAGGAGGGAAGGAAGGGAAAGGGGGTGAAGCAGAAGAGAATGTCACTAGAGAGCAGAGCAGGAAGGAAAAGGAAGAAAGAAAAGGAGAAAAGCACAAAGGTCAAGTAGAAAGTGAAGTGAGAAAAATGAAAGGAAAGAGTGGATAGAGACACCAGGGCTGGTGGTTGACGCAGTGGGGTGGGGTGGGGGGTACGGTGCAAATGGGAGCTAGAGACCCTCTGGGAATTTTTCAGCGCCTGGTGCCTGTCCCCCGGGACCTGCTTCCTCCCACCCCTGCACCCTCACGAGGCACTGGGGTGGCCCCCGCTCCCCTGTCTGGAGCAGCTGTGGACTGAGGCGAGGCCACCGTGCAGAGGAAGTGGGGCTCCTTTACAGCTCAGACACCGCAGGCCCTATTGCGGCCTGATTTGTGTAAACAGTCGTCACTTACAACATAAAGGAGGGCCCTGCTCCTTCCTCCCTGTCATCACCTACTCCAGCTCCATCTATCTGGATAGATGCCCCCAGGAAAACCATGGGCGGGTGGCTTTGTGGGGCCGACTCAAGCCCCAGCTGAATTTAACTGGACCCAGCGGGTCTTGCTCTCTTCCCTGGGTGGAACCCCACCGCCTCTCCCAGTGCACCTCCTCCCCGCACCTGCTCTCCAGCAGATGCCTCAGCTGTACGGAGCCAAGCGGGCAGTCCCTTTCTCCCACGGTCCAGGCAGGGTCACGGGCACATTGCAACGGGGGCCATACAGCAAGTGCTCCGGGGCACGGCTCCACCTGGCTCTGGCTGAGCTCTGAAGAGGGCTGGGGAGTCTTCTGTGCTCACCCCATGCTGAGAAATCAGAGGCTGGCTTCTCGGAGTGAGAGTATTACACGAATCTACACCACTTGAGGACAAAGAAAACATCATTAGGGAAGGAAGAGCCCGGAGGCCTCTCCGCACCTTCAACTCTCAGCTTCCCAAGGGAGGCTGTTGGGGGCTGGACTGAAATAAGTGGCTCTTCAGGTAATTCCAGGGCCCACTTAATTTGCATGATTCAGCCCTAGTCCCTTGCATCTTCTCCCTGATGCCCTCTGCCCTGTCAGCCTTCACCTTCACACAGAACAGCACCAACCGGACCCCATGGCTCCTTTTTCGTTTCTAATCTTCTGAGGTGGAGGAGAAGTATACACTTATTTGGGCAAGGGATGAGGTGTTGCTCCTGAGGTTGCTCCTTAACCGCACTCAGGCTGCAAGTTTCTAGGAGGAGGGAGAGGTGAGTCACGTGCGTGCACAGAGAACATGGAAAACAGAGAAGTTCTACAGAGTTCCTTACCTTTCTGAAAGCACAGAGTTCAGGGAGGCGAAGCACACAAAAATGAGGCTGGACAGCCAGTTGGACCTGGATGACAAAGGCACTCACATGGCTGTCGAAGAAGTTTAGACTATTTTATAGACAATGAGGCATTTCGGAAGACTTGGAAGCAGGGGGATGGCACAGTCCGTGTTGCCTAATAGGAGGTCACTCTGAGCTCACCATGGAAGGTGGCCTGGAAGGGGTGGCCAGATGGGGGGCAGGAAGACCACGTAGGAAGCAGTTGGAACAGTGCAAGGAGAGAGAGAGGAGGAGGAGGGCCCGTGAGGGCAGCGTGGACACAGAGGAAGGGGGCAAGACTCATGGGCACTGGACACACACAGGACTTAGGAGACTTGGTCAAGCAAGCCAGGCAGAACAATACGTAACTCCCCCAAAGCTGTATTTTATTCAGCTATTATTAATAACTGATTTGATTCTATCCATTCCATTTTACAACCCCTGTCTCCTGCAATTGTCTGGTCCTGGTAACAATTTTATTGGAGTATAGGAGGCACATTATAAATACATTTTATATTGCACATTGTATTTTAAGCAAATTTGAGACATCTCTGATTAGGTGCCTTCCCAACGATAGCCTGACAGATTATCAGACAGATAATTGTGTGCTGATTTTTTATTTTATTTTATTTTATTTATTTATTTTTTTTTCAGCTTTGTTCTCTCCCCCTTGGCAAAGCTGCAATCTTGCATACACACGTCAGTGGATAAAAACCCTTGAAAATAACTCTTCAGAAGAAATCTAATTTACTTTTTAATCTGGTTCGGAAATTTGCCAGAAAAATTTCCACCGACAAGCACTGCCATTTATTACCACTTATCACACACCCGGGCTGTGCTCTCCCTCCTGATGGGGCTAATGTAACAGGGGAGGAATCTTCTGATACATTATTTATTTGATACAATCCCACCCAGATAAGATCTATGGGCAGGAGAGGACGAAGTTTGACCTTATCCTTCCTCTAAGGGAAAGTAAGGGATCTTCCCTTTGCTTGCTCGAGGAACCGCCCTCTCTCCATGCCCTTGGGAAGGTTCAGCTTCCCGCAGAGCTCTGGGACTCTCACCCCACAGAGATCCTGCTTTGAATTTGCTTGGCCGCTCTGGGATCTACACCACCCACTCACATGGTTGCTTGTGTTCTATTCTGAGATGATTTTCAAGGGTATTGTGCTTGTCCGGATCTGCTTCTTAGGGACAGAGACCAGAGTGGCATTTAGCACAGTCCTATCCAAGCTCAATTTGGGGTGACTCCATGTTGGGGAAAGAATATTGGCATAGGACATCTGGTGACCTTGGGCTAGTACTTAAACCTCTCCAGCATCTTCATCTGTAAAATGAAGGTCCATGGAGGCTCCTAGGCTTTGGGAAGAACAGAGGATGTGGGTCGGGAGAACTGGTGTGAAGGTTCTGGCTTTGCTGCTTCCTGGCTGGCTGATCTTCAGCAAGGTGACATCCTTGAGCTCCTATTTCCTCATCTGTCCATGGGGCAAATAGCTCTTCCCCTGCTGACCTCGCAGAATCATTAAGATGATAATGAATATGGAAGCTTTGCAAGCAGCAAATAAATATATAAATGCATAATTAATCATGAATCTATTTATTAATTAGTGAAAACACATTACGAGATATTTGCAGAACCCGCTCAGAGGGAACACTGAGAAAAATCAGGCTGGGGGTAGCCAGTGAGGTTTCCTTTATACTTGTCTCCAACCTCCAGTGACAGATACCCAGGCTGGCCCCAAGCAGAGGGAGATCGCTGCTTTCAGCAGCTCAATGGATGGATGGATGGATGGATGGATGGATGGATGGATGGATGAATGAATGAATGAATGCATGAGACAGTGGTCAGGGTCATGAGCTGAAGAAAATGTACATAATATTCTTGACCTGGGAAGACTCTTGAGTCCTAAATTAATTTTGGAATCTTAATCTCCTCTCAAATCCCTGCTTCTTACTTCTTCCAGGTTTCTCCCCATTCTTGCTCCCCTTTCCCACCTTCTTGACTTCTAGAATGTTCCATCTCCCCCACACTTGCCCTCCAAGCTTTTCTCTCCCCAGTCAATGCATTGGCAGTGAGGTTTGCCCACAGAACTTTCTCCCTGTCTCCCTGCTTTTTGTGTTCCCTTCTCAGAGCTATGCCTCCTGCGGGAAGAGTAAATATAGAAAAATGACAACATGTACATTAATGCTCGTTAGAATGTCATCATTATACTCTGCAAAGTGTCTGCCGAGGGGGTCCCTAAAGGACACTTAAAAGCAAAGCAGCTGCTCCAGATTTGTTCCAGTTCACATCTCGAAGAAATGACATTGAGATAAATGCAGTATTTCTGGCTGGAGGGAGGGGAGAGAACAGGGCTTCTTTGAAGAACGGGGGGATGGTGAAGCGAGAACCCACATATGTCCCCACACACTCAGAACAACAGGTGCAATGGACAGACAGCATGAGCACATAGAGGCAGCAATGCAAGCTCTATAGTGAGGGCTGGTTTGCTCAAACCAAGAGGTTCACCGTCTATGGAGGGAGATGGTAGCAAAGGAAGGCAACATGACAGCAAAAGTTTGAGCCTATTTACAAGTTTACAGACAAATGATATTACCAACTAATATCCCTCTATATTCTGCCCATCCACTCAAGACACATCGAGATGGCAAAGACCTACATGACCCGCATTTGTCCCCTGGCCACACACTGATGAGTAGTTGTCACACTCTGGTCAACAACTAGTGAACAGTTGATCCAGCACCCCAGGCCTGGGCTGAGCAGAGTTCCCTTTGTCTCACCATCTTGAAAATCCAAGAGACAACGTTTGTGAAACTTTTCAGAGATCATGTTTGAATTTAATTTTTATTTTTGTCATAGAGATAGGCAATTCTGAGCCCAAGTTATAAAATCACTACTCTAAGTTCGAAGAATTCATACCAGCTATGGCTTGTAGAGCACTTTCTGTTTATACCACACTTTCCCCATGTATTACTACATTAAATTCTCATTACTATCCCATTAAATAATCAGGGTGGGTATTATATCACCATTTTACAGATTAGGAAACCAAGGAACAGACTTTTTAATTCTATGCACACACAAACATACACATAGAGAGGTTGCCTTTGGAAGGAAAACCTCAGATAGATGTTAGCACTCACACCGAGGGCACACGATTCAAGGCTCCTACAAACTCCGTAAATCACACTTTATTCAACCTGCCATAAATAACCATGTCAGAGACCTTTAACTGCTCAGGATTAGAATTCCCCTTGCCTGATTGAGATATGTGAACAAGAAAGAATGAAGTGAGCTCAGCACCCTCTGAGGCCTGCCATCCCCCAGTCAGGTTACCAGCTTCATTCAACAGCCAAGGAAGGAATGATGGTAAAAGGAAAGCATACAGGAACCATGTTTCAGAAAACAGGCATGCCAGCCCTAGTCTGCCACTTCCCAACACTGTAACCAGTCTTCAGTTCTGAATCTCAACATCCTCATCTGTGAAATGGGAGACTAAGCCTTGCCACCTACCAAGTTCCTGGGACTGCTGGTTTCTATTCAGACCTGGGTTTATCATGGCCTTTTCTGCTCAGTGCCAGCCTTCACAAGTTCTCAGGGCTTACCATTACTTCATGGTTAAATTCAGAAGTAAGATCCTGGGCCTGGTCAGATGTCCTGCAGTTCCCTCCCCAGTTCCTCATATATGGGTCCAAGTGCACACACACACACACATACACACACACACACACACACGGCCTATCATCCCCATCCCTCCTCTTGCCCCACAACTCAAAAGGCTGGACAGAAAGTTAATTATCTTTAGATTCTACTGCCTTTCCCTATTATGGCCAAGCACTGGTTGCTTTGATGATTGCTTTAAAAATATCCCTGTCATAATTTATTGAATGTTCCTATGTACCAGGGAGACCAGATAAAGTTGTATTCTGGTCTCTGCCTGTATGGAAATCTTATGGGTTCATGTGAAGATCAAATCACCTGAATTCCCTAAGTGTCAGTCTTCTCTTTTATATAACGGGCATAGAGATAATGCCCTCCTTTTAGGTTGTTGTGAGGATTAAATGAGATAAGGCATGTAAAGCCCTTGGTACAATGCCTACACACAGTAAACTTATTATTCTTGTTCCCAATTACATTGAATATTCTGGGGGAGGCATTATATTAGAGTTAAGGATGAGATGTGCTATGGGAGATCTGAAGAAAATGGAGCTAGAGCCATACTCAGCAGTCTTTACCTAGAGAAAATTGGGAGAAAGAAGTAATACATATGACTTTTCGTCATTGAAGATGCTTTCTTACTCTTACTTGATGTACCCAGGAGGTGAGGAGGAATCCACTTTGAGCCATAATCATCAACGTTTCAAATACACAACAGCAGTTCCTGTAAGTGGGGAGAGGGACAAGGTCTCTGCATTCACAGAACAACCTAGCTAGGGAGACTGCATGACGGTGGGAGGAAGGACAAGTTAGGTGAGGCTAACTCCACAAGCAGAGATGTGTCTTCAGAAAGGAGTGAGGTCTTTTTGCATGGTCCTTTGCAAAGGGGAGAATTTGTGATGGGTAGAGCATGAGTTGGGGTTGGAAAAGTAGACTTCTGTACAACTTTTTCAAAGTTATGTTTCTGATTAGTGGTAGATGAGAAAAGGAAGACATGTGTTAAATTTTAATTAGAGTCAGCACTTTGGTAAGTATAGTCTTTTTTTTTTTTTAAGATTTTTATTTATTTATTTGAGAGAGAGAGAATGAGAGAGAGCACATGAGAAGGGGGAAGGTCAGAGGGAGAAGCAGACTCCCTGCCGAGCAGGGAGCCCGATGCGGGACTCGATCCCAGGACTCCAGGATCATGACCTGAGCCGAAGGCAGTCGCTTAACCAACTGAGCCACCCAGGCGCCCTTGGTAAGTATAGTCTTCAGACCAGAAATTATTTACCTTCTGTGTTATTAAAATAATTTCCACTAGCCAAGTGGAGCCCTGTCTCTAAAGTGTGTGTGAACAAGTCAACAAGAAGTAAGCACCAGTTCTGAGTCAGTCATCTTAGGGGAGGTGAACTCTAAGTCTCAAGCTGATGCAGGAAGAAACAGAAAACATTAAAAGACTGAAGCCGGTCACAGCAAGAGGCAGTTCCAACACACAGCCCAGTTGCTTCACATCACGCCTAAGAGCTACCGCCGTTGCTCTATTTCTCCCTTGCTTGACAGTCATTTCTGTTGCCGCCACATCCATGGCAAGAAAGGACACCCAGACAGAGTATCTTGCCTTGAGACCAAGAGTAGAGGATTAAAGGAAATGGGCAGCTCTGCCCCACTGTCCCCCTTTGATCAATGGACCTTATTAAATAGGTCTATTTGGAGAGCTTAGTGTTGAACACTTCCTTCCGTGGGTAAGGGACGATCAGGATACACTATTGTCTCAACTCCTTTTCCCCCCTAGCTCCCTCAGCCAGCCATCTGGAATAGTTCAGGACAGATTGTAGAGGGTCCTGAATGTTGGCTGAGTAGCTTGGACAGAATTCAAAAAACTGAGAGCCAGGTTACAGGATGATATTAAGGAGGTGGTGAAGGTGGATACCAAGAGAACAGGGGTTCTCCTTTGCAACAAAAGTTTGTCATGCCAGAACGAAGGGTCACGGATGTAAATGGGCTTTACATAGAAGGGCAACAATAAAACAGGGTTTAGGTGAGTAATAACAAAGCAATTCTGCCCTATAACACAGCCTTTTAAGTCCTATTCATGGAAAGAAAGAGAGAGAGAGAGAGAAAGAGAAAGAGTCATTGATAAGAGCCCCTTCCTTTAACTCTAAGAGTTTGATAGAGCTAGCCCCTAATTCAACCAGTGCTTCCTGAACACCCATGTGCAGTATGCAAAGATGAATAAGACATGGCCAGTACCTCCACAATCAAGCAGGAGAAATGAATGTGTAAACAACCACCCATTACCCAATGGAAAAAAGTACTATTTCAAAGCTATTTACAAAGGGTATGTATTTCTGCCCGAGACAGGAAAAGGGAATGACTTTCCAGGATGTTCTTGAAAAATTAATAGTTAATTGGAGTTTGTAAAATGGAGAAAAATTTCTGGGCCTACCGTGGACCACCTCCCTTGACTATGTACCTGTGTTCACGATCCTTCTGTTGTGGAAATTCTATTTGGGATAAAAATGCAGTGCTTTCCCTTCTCTTGAAGGTGTAAGCCCCTCCTGCCATGTATCTGTAAGGCAAACGATTGGGACGGTGACTGAGATTTCTGGAGGAAGAAGAATCAATCCGTAATCTCTTTTCCCAAGAAAGTGTAGCCCCCTGAGTGGCAAGCAGAGTCTTTGTCTTGTTGCCATCTAAATTCTCACTCTTATTTTTCTCAGAGCCCCATATTACCATGTCTCTTTTCTATACCTGGCCGGAAGTCTCTGTTGGAATTGATCTCTCTCTGGGAGTCCCCAAATGGATCCTTTTCCCTTTCTCTCTCTGGTGTTAGTATCAGGAACTGTGAACACAATTTCTCCATCTTCCCTGTAGCCTACAGCTAGTGCTTTCCCATCATTCTTTTGTTCATTCAACAAATATTTATTGAACACCAACCATATGCTTGGTATGGGAGCTAGGAATACAGCAGTGATTAAAAAAATAAGTCCTTGCCCTCATGGACTCTATAGTCTGTTGGGAGAGATAGGCAATAGATAATTAAGCCAATAAAGATATTAATATATTGCCAGGCAGCCATGAGTTCTTTTGAAGAGAAGGAGCATAATAGGAGGATGGATATTCAGGATTTGGGCAAAGAGTTAGTTATAGCGTCAGGATGTCTCTCTGAGGAGATGGTACTGGGGCAGAGAAGAAAGTGGAATAATGGGAGAGAATGTGAATGCCCAACGAAAAGGTGTTCCAGGCAACAGAAATGGAAAGTGGGACTATTCTTGATATGGCTGATGAACAGAAAGGGAGAGAGTGTGGCTGGAGTAGAGTGAGCAAGAGAAAGAATGGGTGTTAGTGAGACCACCAGGACAAGGTCATTTAGGTCTTTTAGACTGATGAAGACTTTGGGTTTTGTGCTAATTGGGGTAATGTGTTTTTGGAGAGCTTTGAGCAGAGGAGGAATATGCTGGAATGTAGGTCTTTGTAGTGTCTTTCTGGCTATTTTGTTCAGAATAGATGGAAGAGAGGCAAGGGAGGGGACTGGTAAGGAGACTGGTGTAGTAGACTGAACAAGAGATGTTGATGACTTGGACTTGAGAGTAGTATAGAAAGTGGTGAGAAATAGCCAGAGAACAAATTTGGATGGAAGATTCAGGAAGACCTAAATAAAGGATTGGATGTAGAGAATGAAAGTAACATAAAAAATCAAGGATAACCACACGGTTTTCAGCCAAAGCAACTGAGCAAATGGTGGTGTCACTTACTAAGATCTGAGGACTAGAAGCAGAAACAGATTCCGTGTGGTGACATCAAAGTTGGATTTGGGGGATTCCTGTCAGGCATTCAAGAGGTCATACTGAGTAGGTCAAGGAGGTATGGTCTGATGACTTCAGAAAGTTGGGTGGTTTTAGGGAGGAGGAGAAACAACTCTGGATGCAGCAAGGAGAACCAAAGAGAACACATATGCAGCCCCAAGGCCAGAGGTAGTGGGGAGTAGGAGCAAAAAGAGCCACCACGGAATTGATTTCAGGGGGAAACAGGATCCTCAGGGAAGATCTGGGTTCTGTTAAAAAAAAAAGAAGGTGATGGAGCTGCTCAGAGATGGGATTGAGGATTCAGGGGACTTTATCAAAGACGGAGCACAGTTTCACAGTGCTCAGTGGGAGGGTTTGGAGTTTGGGCATCAATGCAAGTGACAAAGCAAGAGGAAATCTGTGAGCCTTACAGGATCATGGATAAAGAAAAGGAGCCTTAAGACAATAAGATGAGTTGGTTAACCACCCCATCCCTCACCCCCCAATCTCCCCCACAGCACAGCTCTAAAGTCTGCAAACACTGTTTGTCTACAATCCCTGGGACAGAGATGAGAGAACAACCCAAGGGAGAAACCCCTGAACAATCTCAAATATACACTTCTTCCAGGAGATATGTCCTGAGCTTCTCAAGGTCACGTCAGCACTGATGTGATATGAAAAACCCCACCATTAAGGGCTATATGCTGTTCTCACCAGTTTGTCTTACTAAATGCCCCAAAGCCGATGGTCTCCCCTTCCCAGGTTAGGAGAGGGCGTGTGGTCAGCTCAGGTTCTACCCCAGGTTTTGTGGATAGAGGTCAGAAAAATAAAGCAACAAACCTAAAAGTATTTACTAAAGAATTACTAAGCCACAGGCCCTTGCAAAGAAAGCCACCAACTCTAGGCAGTGAAAGATGGAACATAACACAGGTTGAATGGATGTCAGTCTGTAGGAGTTTAGAGAAAGAGGAAACTCACTGGATGCCCAGGGGGACCACAAAAGGCTCATCGAGAAGGTGGGCTTCACAGAGGTCCCCAAGAATGAGGGGGGCATTCACTGGATCACCTGAAGCAGACAGGGAGGTGGCCTGTCTGGATCAGCATCTATCAATTCTCTGGGTGTGTGCCTCTGGGTGAGAAAGAACCGTTTACTCCTTATCATTATCCTTAATAATTCTAAATCAGGGGGTGATGGAAAACCAACCCAAAGCTCATTTCAGAAGGATGTGGAAAGGGGGAGGCAGAGGGAAAACACATCAGAAAACAAATTCATCTTCTCAGCCCAGAGACAAAGGACCGGGGCTCGGTCCAGAGCTACAAAGACTGATCCTTTCAAGGCTGAGCCAGTTTTTCAAGACATTCAAGTCAAGTAGTGATAAAAATCCCACTATTCACTGTTATATTAATGGCTTCTCCACTATATGCAGATAGGTAAAAGCCTCATATCTTTATTTGCATTTCTTTTTCTATTGCCTCCAGCTCACTGAATTTCTCCCTTATCTGCCAAGAAATGTCTACTTTTAAGGTATTCTTTCATTTCCTCATGCCATTGGCTGTCAAACGACTTAATAACTTGCCCATCATGGAAGTCAAATATAGTTTATTAAAAATGCATGTCTCACTCAGTCAGATGCCCTTTGGCAGTCTTCAGACCTTGACGACTCTGTCTCAAAGCTCGGGAACACAGAATGGTCTTGGCTGGCCAGCTGCACTGCTTTGCTTTGTATCATGCTCCCTGCCCAGATTCTGCTGAAGCGACACAGAGAAGGGAGGTGGGAACTGTCCAAGGAGGAGGTGGAACTGGGCCACTTGTCTCACTTGAGGAAGGGGGACCTAGGCCTGAGAACCACAAGGGCCTGAAGACTTCTGAGCCATCCAGCCAGGTCCCAGGGGAGGAGTGTGGGACTGAGGATGGAGCTGGTACCACGGGGTAGGAGGAAATGGCATCAAAGCAGGACTGGGCTGTGTCAAGTCAGTGCACTGGGATGATGAATCATGCCTGTGATGGCACACAGAGCAAGGCTACATTGCTGTTTACAGGGGCTAATGAGGCATCCGCGGTCACAGATTCAGAGTCTGAGTGTTGTGGTGGCTGAGGAAGAAGCAAGGAGCCTGAGCTACAAACAGAAAGGGAACTGGAGGTCACCTTTTCCATCATCCACCACAAGGATGGATGGTACCAGAAGCATTCCATCAGGATAGGTTGACCCTTCTCCAGAACTGTCTTAGAGCAGCCCCCAGCCTCCCTGGTGATGCTCTCTAGTCGCCCATGGCTCTCCTGGCTAGAGCCCCCTGGCTTCAGTTAATCCTTCATTCTTTATTTTTCTGTGCGTGGTGGAGATGAAGAATGGCTCTACGTGCCTCGCTGTACAGAGCATCTCCTCATCTACGTGCAGACTGTCCTCAGTCCCCCTTCGTCTCTTTGCCTGGATGCTAATTAACCCCCAAATCTCCCACCACAGTTTCTGGCTCTCCTCTCACCTCTGGCTTATGAAGCGGTATGCCAGGTTCTACTCAATCTGCTCAGAAACATCTAGGCTTGCAGCGACGGGTGGAGAGGCCCCGCTGCACTGCGGGAGAGAATGTGGACACCACACCTAGAGCAGAAACACAACTCTAAGGCCAAGAGGAAGCCCAAGGTGCTGCGAGCCCCAAAGCATTGCTTCCTTCACAAGGAGAGGGTCTGGGATTCCTCCAAGGGAAAGATAAGACTGGGCTGGAGGAGTGGAGAAGGAGGGGAAGAAGGTATGGGCAGAATGGGGAAAAAGTAATGAGAAAGAAAAACAGAAGGACGGAGACAAAAGGAGGGAGCTGGGTCATGAGGTAGGACAAAGAGAAAGGGAGGAAAAAAGCAGAGGAGATGGAGATGAACAAAGGAAGAGCCAGAGTAAGGTCAAGAGCCAGAGAGGGAGAGAAAGAAGCGCCCATCCTCTGTTGAGACCACCACCAGGGGAATGGCCTGTAGCCAGACAGCCCGAGAGCAACAGGCCAAGTGTCCTTCGCCTTGAACTTCCTTGTCACCTGGAGTGGGGAGCTAGCCGGTGCTGACACAGCTTGGGTGTGGGCAGGCTCCCAAGCATCTCCTGGAAGAAACCTCGGGGGATGGAGGGAAGAGGACCAGATGAGGGAAAGCAACAGAGTCAGATGCCCACGGCGGTGGGGGGGGGCCACGGGGGTGGCAGAAAGACAAACAGTGACAAGCCGAGACAGGAAGGAGAGGAACTCAGAGAGATAGCGGGGAAGCCGATAAGGACAGGAATGGCGACAAGAATGATTGGGAGATTGGGAGAGAAATTGAGAGCGATGTCTTGAGATTGAGAGGATAGTGAGAGGGAAGGAGGTCAAGGGAGAGGAAGGAGAAAGTGAGAGAGGAAAGAAGATGTACGGCATGGAGTTGGAGCCCCAGAAAATGGAATGGGTCCTAATTCTGAACCTTTGCCAACATCTGAACTTGCTATTCAGTTATCAATTTTTCATCTGTCACTAAGACAAGCTGAAAGAGCTAAGCTGCAGGTTTTGTTGATTATAGAATGTTCCATTCTGATCTGTACCAAGGGTAACTCCTCTGGATTTCTAGATGAACCAAAAGCAGTGAGAGAGTATGGGAAGGGAGGTGGGGGCGGTATTCACCTCCCCACTGAGGGTGGAAAACAGATTCATTTAGTGATGCCCTGTGGGGCTGGAGGAGACTTCCTTACACATTAGTGTCACTCCTTGGGGACAGGAGGCTTGGTGCCACATTAGGGCATCTGTTGCCCTGGGGGTGCTGGGGCCGGCCTGGCTGCCTGCAAAGTCTCCCCTCTACCTCCTTTGTTTCCTCCAAATGCCAAGTCAGAACTCTTCCAATGGCTTTAGCGCGACCTCACGCAGATGACCCCTGCCCATGCAAACAAACAACAACTTCGGTCTCCTTGAGAGGGGCTGAGATGAAGCCGAGTGAAAGGAGAGTAGGGCCAGCAGTCCTGGGTCCCTTATCCCCAGCTTCCACAGGAACTCCCACCAAAACCGGCGCAGTGCCCACCGTGGGGCGAGGGACGGCACTCGGAGAAGAGGGAGAGGGAGGACGGGAAGGTGGCGGCATGCTCCACTGCACCTCTCCCCAGAACACAATGTGACACAAGACATCGGGAGATGGCAGCGAAAGTTCAGGGGAAAAACGCACAGTTATTTATGGCTCGGGCATCTGTTGTCAGATCAGAAACAGAGACCTGATCTCAGGCAAATCCAGCAGCCTGTTCGAGAGCAGATGGGGAGGTGTGTGCAATGCTCAGTCCTGTTCAGTTCTCAATTTATTATTATTCCTCATCTCCAGATCCCATCTCCAAAGCAGACATTTGTCCTGGCCACAGTGCCGGGAGGCTGGGGAGGGTGGATGGGTGGTTATTTCCATCGTGTGACTTGGAGCCTTCCATGTGAGAAGAGAAGGTTATGGCAAAATCCAAAGAGGAGAAGGTGAAAAAGGGAACACTCCGGCCCAAGAAGACTGCAGGCTGAATGGCAATGAGGTTGGACGGAAAGTACATAGGTTAAGGCGCCAAACCTTCCTCTGCGCTACCTTGCCGAGTGACCTTGGGCAAGTCATCCTGGCTGTCCCTTTCTGCTACATGCTTGAGCTTGTATAATTGTCCATTCCCGAAGATACACAAAGTCGACCTCTCAACCAGAGTGTAATGGGAAGAATACAAAGTTTGGAGTCAAGAGTTCTGGGTTCAAGTCCAAATTTGCTAAGGCAAAACATGTTTCCCTACTGACCCTCAGCAAGAGGAATAAAAGGGATAGGTGAGTTTATCAGGCCTTTTCCCATTCTAAAAATGCCACAGTTCCATGAGAAGAAACCTGGAAATTGCCAGAAGACAGTGAAATGAACAGTCTGGGGGATTCAGCACCGTAGCAGGTACTCAATCTACATTGGTTGAAGAAACAAATACAGCCTCTAAACACGATTCCTGAGCCCCTGGCTTAGTGGGTTTAGCCCTGTCATGCAGTGTAGACTTCTGGCCCCCATTGGTATAGGTAGACACCTACCCCACCCCATGTCACCCTCAGAGCAAATTACCCATCTCCCAAGACCTCCCACGTTGACATATGCCTGTCTTCAAGAGCGCTTTTCAAGGAGAGGGCAGAGGGAGGAGGCGGAAGGGGGACAATCTGGAGAAAGAGGCTGCTCAGTGTTTGGTGGGCCTTGATTTGAATCTCCATGCCTGTACCAATTGCCCTGCCTTAGATTTGTAAGAAGTCACTGAACTCCCAAGAGATACCTTATTTTTCCCACTTGAGATGAACCTTCTCAACTGAAAGTATGCAACAACAAGCTCTATGTGTTTCATTGAAAAGCAGAATTAAATTTCCCAACCGGCCTAGATCCATTTATACTTCCACCAGGACGATTCAGAAGGCAGATCCTAGGGAGGGCCCACAGCCAATGTCAAGGGATGTAGCCCCCCCAAGAGAGCAGGGCGGGTAAACTTTCTCCTTGATCTGACTGCAGGCACACTGGCTGATAAGCCCTGGCCCCAGGAGAGCCCGGTGCATGCTGAAAACTGGAAAGTCTGATGTCATAATAATGGTAAATAAAGACCCAACTGGAAAGTCTGATGTCATAATAATGGTAAATAAAGACCCAACTGGAAAGTCTGATGTCATAATAATGGTAAATAAAGACCCAACTGGAAAGTCTGATGTCATAATAATGGTAAATAAAGACCTGGAGTGAAGCTCCAGGTAGACAGATGTTGTCATTGACGAGACACAGGTGTCTCTGCTTCCAGTGCTAGAGCGCTGGCGGCGGATGGGGGATTTGCATATCAGCTCCCACTCCCAGGGGCTGTCTGCTGCTGATCCTTACCTGTGCCCTTTGCACTCCCTCTCACTACCCAGGCACCCCCGGGGACTCCACGCAGCCTGGCAAGCGCTGCTAATGAACATCTGCAAGTGACCCAGCGAGACCTCACTTTCCCCCAAGCTTTATGCCTTCCCTGGGGTATTCAGCTGGAAAGGAGGGGAAGATCTGACTGGCTGCCCCTAAATAAGGCCCGGCTGGGACGTCCCTGGAGGTGCCTCTGGTGTTGAGACCCGAGGTCTGCCTCGAGGCCCAGCCAGGCCCCTCGGCAAGGAGAGGTCGGGAGCTAGACCTCATGCCCCGCGGCAGCAAAGCAGTGCCTCCGAGGAAGACAGTGGCCACCTCTGGAGAGATGATGAGATGGCACAACCCCCTCCAGGCCTGGGCAGTCTCTCCTGGCAGCCTGCATCTCTGCAGTTGCCTGCTGTTTGCAGCTTACCCCAACTAATGTCTGTCAATGGACTAATTATCATCAAGGATAAGAAATTAAGAAATTATGAATGTGTAGACACTTCTGTTCTCATCCCAACGGTTTGTGTATTTAATGGTTTATTTTATTGATGGCATCTGTCCTCGTTTGAACCTTACCAAGTACAAATAGGACTTGAACTTGCTCTTATTTGGGTTTCCCCCACCTCTGCTACCTTCTATTGCCCCTAATGAAGGTAACAGTCATTGTGTAAATGGATGGATGATAGAGAAATAGATAGGTAGGTAGGTAGATACATAGATACATAGGTAGAAATAATAGGGTCTCTAGGGGGGCAGAAGCTTTCAAATCACATTAACTGAAGGAACTAATAGCGTTTGGCCTGGAAAAGAGAACATTTCAGTGGGATTACAGCTGTTAAAATTAGAATTATCTATTTTTTTTAACAGAGAGAGTATGCAAGCAGTGAGGGAAGGGGTAGAAGGAGAGAGAGATTTTTTTTTAATTTAATTTATTTATTTGAGAGAGAGAGTGCATAGAGGATGAGGAAGAAGCAGACTCCCCACTGAATAGAAAGCCTGATGCAGGGCTTGATCCCAGGACCCCGAGATCATGAACTGAGTTGAAGGTAAATGCTTAACCAACTGAGCCACCCAGGTGCCCTGGGAGAGCCAGAATCTTAACCAGGCTCCATGCTCAGTGCAGAGCTCAAAATGGGGCTCAATCTCACAACCCTGAGATCCTGACCTGAGCTGAAATCAAGAGTTGGATGCTTAACAGACAGAGCCATCCAGGTGCCCCTAAATTAGAATTATCTTTTTAAGACCATTTTTTAAATTGTGACATCTAATACACCTGCATAAAAGTATGGAAAGTAAATATATAGTTTAATCATGAAAACAAACTAGTGCGCCCACCACCCAGGTCGAGATCTAGAACAGTGCCAGCCACCTCCTTCCAGGCCCTCCACTCCCTGCTTCTTCCCAACCACTCCTGCTTCTGGCCCTCAGAGGAAACCAAGGTCCTCAGAGCTCTGCCTTCTATGACAATCAGGTTTTTTTTTTTAATATTTTTTTGGTAATTGATCACCTACATATGTACCCAGAACAATATAGTTTACTTTTGCCTATTTCTGAAGTTTATGTACATGGAGATGTGTGATGTACTGACATGTTCTGCTCAACATTGTGGTTTTTTTAAGATTCATCCATGCTGTTGCTTGTAACTATGGGCTGTTTTTGTTGTATATGTTACTTCCCTTGTATGAATATACCATAATTTATTAATCCAACGGAATGTTAGTGAATATTTGGGCTGTTTCCAATCTGGACGGCCATTAAGCTGATAATGCTGCTGTCAACAGCTTCATTTGTATATCCTGGTGCACATGTGCTCCCATGGGATATAGGACCAGGACGGGGATGTCTGGGGAATTTCCTAATCAGACCACACTGAACAGTGTTTTTCAACTTACCATCCCACTAGCAATGATAACACTGCACCTCATGTTCTTGCATACTTGCTATTGTCACATTCACATTTCCTGCCGACATGATGAGTATGTAGCAATATCCCAATGTGGTTTTAATTTGAATTTACCTGGTTATTAATGCGTCTGAGCACTTTTTCCCATGCTTACTGGCCATTTATAGGACTGATCCAGTCTTTTGCCCATTTCTTTTATTGGGTTGTCCCTTTTTCTTCTCACTGTTTGGAGGAGTTTCTGATACAGGATGAATTGGAGTGCTTTCTCAGATGTACGTGTATCAACTATCTTACCCTAGTATGTGGTTTACATTCCACATTTTAATGGACTTTTTGGACGATCAGATTCATAATGTTAATGTAGCCAAATGTAATGACTTCTAAATTTATGATGAATTCTTTTTGTGTTCTGTTCAGACAAATTTCTTTGTCTCTCTGCACTTCAAATTCCAAGTTGAGATTTATATCTGTATATTTAATTCTAGGAGTAGAACTGAGATCACTATATCTACTGTTAGAAAGAGGCACATTTTCAATACAAGAGAAGATTTTCTAACATTTCAGACTGGACAGCCATGAAATGGGCCATCTTGCTCCCTGTCATCCAGGAGGTTCCATAAGAGAGTGGGTAAGAACCCACCAGGGATGCTCTAGGGGAGGTCTGCCTCTCCAGTCTATTCAAACTATAAGATTGGAAGATTCTAATTAGTAATAAAATCTACTTTATAAATATTCAATGACAACCAGTAGGAAGCTTTAGCCATGACATGAGGCGTGATACATCTGACTGCTTAGTTAAGCAAACAGACATGAATGTGTGCACCCACACTCCTGTCTTATATTGGATTTACCTTTTATTGCCTGGTCACAGGGCTTCTCTTTCCTCATTACCAGTACCCAGTTCAAAGCAGAATACCCAGCCCATGTATGGTCAGTGGGTATCACTGGCTAAGGTTATAGGCCGTGGTGGGAAATAGGGTTTATTTCAGGCTAACTCAATTGGTGGTGGTTGCCTGGAAAGCAGGACTCAGGGAGAAAAACAGCATGCCTGCACGGCTGGGGCTTACTCTGAAAGTTCTCAATATGGAGCTTTGCAGAGAGATCAGCCCAAGGATGTGGGCTGCCCTGGAGGCCCAACCCTGAGCTGCCCAGGCTCCAGAGGACAGAGCTGGAGGCAGGCAGCATGGCCTCTGCTAAAGCTTGGACAGCAGAGGAGATCTAATCCTAATCCCCCAAACACAGATCTTCCCCAGGTCTGTTTGTCTTCCCCTAATCCTCTAATATTTAAAGCAATTTCAATCCTGTTTGAAGAGACTTCCCAGCAGTTTGAGTCGGGCCTCCGGAGGGAGAGGGGGATGAAGGGAGGGAGGGAAGAAGGAAGCAGGGGAGGAGCAAGAGTGAGAGTGAGCCCTGGAGAGGAGAGAACCAGGAAGATGACAGGCTGCCAGTGCTGGCTGACTTTCCTTCCTGAAGCTTCCCTCCCAGATGGCTTCTTCAAGATCTCAGAGAGTGAGGATGCGGATCAGGGAGAGAAGGAGGGTCTTAGGCTAAGATGTGGCCCTTGAATAAAGTGACTTCATTCATTCATTCCATCAATTAGCCAGTTAGTCAACATAATACTTACTGAGCACCTACTGTGTGAGCCTGAAACTATGCCAACCTTGAACAGTTACCAGGATCATAATAATTACAAAGAAATACAAGGTGCAGTGGGCTCCTATACAGGGTGTGGATGTATCTGCAGAAGAGAGCTGACCGTTGATTTACAGGCTATTTTTACCATGTCCCTCATGCTTTTTTGCTCTTTGTTGAAAAGAACACCCAAAAGATTCCTGCTTCCTCTATCTTGGTGTCCTTTATCTCTGGAGCTCCTTGGCTCCTGTTCCATCAGCTTAGATGACCCAAAATTAGAATGACAATGTGTTGGACTCTACCAGGTTATAGTCAGCACATGGAAAGGAGCTGGGAGAAAGAAGTCTCCCAGAGGGATGAAGGGAGGGATTCTGTCTCACAAGATAAGCGATGGCTGAAGACCTGTCTCATTCCTGACATCTTGCCTTATTTCAATAGCCAGGGAACAGAATGTGCCTCTGAGCAGGTCATCCTCATTAGAGAACATTCGCCTGTTTCAGGAAGGGGCCCTTCCCTTAAGCCATACTCTTACTTTTATAAATGTTTAACAGAGAGAGAGAGACAGAGAGGAGAGAGAGAGAGAAAGAAAGGGAGGGGAGGTAGAGGAGAGAGAGAGACAAAGACAGAGAGGGAGGGAGAGAAAGAGGGGGAGAGGGAAGGAGGGAGAGAAGTGGATGGATGAATGGATGGATGGATGATGGATGGGCAAACAGATTGATAGATCAATCTATCTTAGACATAAAATAGGTTAATTTCTAGGATTTTAAAAGAGAAGGCAGAAGGCAGAAGAAAAGAAAAGATGGTTTTATGACCTCACAGCATGCAAACAACAAAAGCACCATCTTAAGCAAAAACAAAAATCATCTTACACAATTTTTATAAGAGGAAAACAGCAATAGATGCCCAGCAAAAGCACAATCTAGTTAGACTCCCTCAGGACACCGGGTAGAGAAGTGAGGAAGGCATCAAGTAACCACTAGTATAAAATCTGCCTAAGCATTTCTTTGCCTTCCTCCTTTATGCTGCAGCAGGAATGCAGGCTAGGCTTTACTGAGCACATGCTTATATTCGAATTAAAAAGTGTAAGTGGAGTCTACCAAGAAACTTTGGCTTAAGATCCCCAACTTTAACCTTAAGCCTCAGTGCGCTGGTCTGCCTCTGTCAATAACTGCCCGAGTGACCTTGGGCTGCCCTTGTGAATGCAAGGCCTCAGGATCCTCAACTGTAAAATAGGGATTAGACTAGGCTGTCCCTACAGTCCCACCTACCTTTGATAGTCTCTGATGCTAAGCCAGGAATGCACTAGCAACCTCCAGAGCAACAAGCAAGACTGGCATCTTGCCAGGTCCCCACAGCTTCTTCCAAAGGCTTTTCCAGATGGGATCTTTGATGCTTAATAAGCACCTGAACCAGGATGGGAAGCCCTCCTCCAACTGCACCCTGTGCCTATCCCAGCATCCTCATCAGCATCTTTCATTCTTGAAGACCTTTCCAGCATCTAGCAATGGGTTCAAGTGGCTATTTTCATTTGTAATTGTCAGAAGATATGTTTTCATTTGTTTATCTTGAGCAAGTCCACTGCACCAGATCCTTCTGTGTCATAACCTCGCTTCCCTGGTGATGTCAGCCCTAGCCGCAGGAGAGAGCTGTCGCGCTCACATCATTCTCTGCACATCTTCTGCTCTCTGTCCTGGGGCTTTTCCAATGCCACAGGGGTGGAGGCTGTGCCTGGGCCCCACCGCATGAGCTCCTCCTCACCGAGGCTGATCTAGCTGTTGCTACTACTGAACGTCAGGGGCAGAACCCATGGCTGAGATCTCAGTGTGATGCCACATGCTGAGAAGACACATCGACCTCATGTGGCAAGGGGATTATGTTGGACCTTTTCAATCCCGGAAGGAGAAGTGCTTTGTCCTCTCTGGACCTGACACCTACTCTGGGTATGGGTTTGTCTTTATTATTTGAAGCATTTCTGCCAGCATCGCTCTCTGAAGGCTGGGGAAATGCAGGTTTGCTGAGCCGGGATCCCATGGAACATTGTCAGACCAAGGGACATATTTTGTGGCAATGAAGATAGGAGAATGGACTCCTGACTCTCTGACCCACTGATACTACATATACAGCATCACCTTGAAGCATGAGGCCAGGACAGCTGCCTACAGCCCCAGCTTAGGGGCAGCACCCTCGGAGCCTGGAGTGCTGCCCACGGCACACAGTATATGCCTTGAATCTGGAGCTGATACATAGTTCTGTGTCCTTAAAGGCTAGAATATACAGGCTCAGGACCCAAGGAGTAGGTGTTGCTGTGGTCGCTCTTGCTATCACTCCTACTTGCAGAATGTGTACTTTGAGTCCCTGCAGATCCAGGTTCTTTGGCATTGGAGTTCCTGGTTCCCAGACAGGGAACAGTAAGGGTTCCACCCAATCTGATGAGATCTACTGCTCATGTGGGTCGATCATGAGGTCAAAAAGCAGATCTTAATTATAAGAAGCCAGAGTTGCTGCTATATAATTGGAAGAAAGAAATACATATGGCACTCCAGTGAGTCCCTGGGGCATTTCTTGGTGCCCCCATGCCTCATGACAAACATGAATGGGCAGCAGTCACAGCCTAGAAGGGAAAGGAGCTTACACCTCTTGGGGATGAAGACCCGGCTCACCTAGAGAAGCAAATAACCTAACCCAACTGAAGTTCTGGCTGAGAGCAAGAGGCATCTGTTACATATGTGGGAGGAGGAAAACGATGAATCTCAATTATAGCCTTAGGACCAGTCACAACAGTGGGACTAAAGCTTGTTCCCTAACTGCAGTGTACTAGTTTTTCTAGGGACTGTGTGTGGCCACCACTTCAAAATTCTGATGACAGAATGAGCTGACTTCACATGAGACACAAGAGGATCTGAGGAGTGCAAGGAGCGGACTCCATGTCAGATCTCTGTTGCCCCAACTTACATAGTCTGATTTCAACCACAGCTGCTGAGGATGGATCATTCCATTCAGCCTTCAAGGTTCCTCTTGCCCAGAACACCAGGGCTTCAGACCCACATCATGGCTCTTTCGCCTTCGGCCCAGGGGCTTCATCACTGCAGGTGGAAAAGGACCCTGCTATTCAAACACACGTGAGCAGCCTAAAAGTGTGGAGAAGTTAATGCCCCAGGGCAACGCCATAACCAGTATAGATACTGAAGGATGGTTAATTCTTCTCTCAGCTGATTCTCTGGTGGACAATTCTGACCCACTTTTTCTCTATGCTCCTCAGAAGGTCCCAGGTGGGATAGAGCCCTGCTGTTTCTGGCTGTGACCTCCATGACACACACTTTTGGTTTTTCCTCCTGCCTTTACCTTCTCAGCCTCCCATTCCTGCCTTCTGGAAGTATCTCCCCAAAGAAACTGCACATACATTTATTAACCTTGGGTTCTGCTGTCAGAGGAAACTCAAGATAAAATAGCACCCACACTGAATAAACTTCAAGCTCCACGAATCCTGGGCCCCCTTCCCATGTGTAAACAGTGCCACGTGGTTTGGGCCCAGCACACTGGCCCACACTGAATCTGCCTTGTTGTGCCCTGGAACAGTGGGCGTTCTGCTGATATGCCTCTTTCCGTGGTCTTCAGGGAACCTTCACTCCTTTCCCTATTAGGTCATATTCCTTCTTCAAAAATACGTTAAAGGCCAGCATGAGGTGGGGAAAGCATATGGGTTTTGGGGTCACATAGGTCTGGACTCATTCTGCTTAATCTCTCCCCTGCAAAATGATCTTGGGCAGTTTACTCTCTAAACTCAAAGCTAATGTTTCCAACCTCTGATGTCCACACCCCATGTAAGTCCCCTCAGTGGTAACATTTAGACCGGTTTCAACGACCTCTTCCCAAGTTTCCAGACTCACACTTGTAATCCTAACTTCTCTGATAATCTCTAGACACCCCTTCCTCCTCATTTTTCTTCATCCTCTTCACCATATAATAAATACTTAATATGTACCAGGCACTGTGCTGTGAGGCATCAAAATTACACTATTGTTTTCTTTTTTATAAAGAATTGGAGAGATCAGGTAGCTTGGCTAAGGACACAGTGAGTGGTAAAAAGTGGCATTTCTAGCCTTGAGGCTTAGAGAACTCCACTAGCCTGCTGTGTGTCACCAATTTAAGACTCATTGGTATCTCATACTCAACATGTTCCAAACACAGCTCCTCGTTCTCCTCCTTACCCTGCCCCAAAACCTGCTGCCCCTATGTTCTGGGTATGGGTGAATGGTGTGTCTGTCCATCCAATCATCTGAGCCAGAAATCTGGGACTTATTCTAGGCTCCTCTCTTTCCACTCTAATCAATATCATGTTGTAGAGATCCTCCCTCATAATACCCTCAAACACAACCACTCCCCTCTGTCCATGCGGACAGAGCCTTCGTTCCTTTTCCCTCCCTTCATTTCCTGACTATATTCCTTAGCAGCCTCATCACTAACTTCTCTCCTCCCAGTCTGACCTCCTCCCAAGGCTACCAGAGCATCTATCTACTTTGGAGTAACTTGCTCAAACTGTCTTAAGTTCCCTCCCCACCAGCGTGAGCAGTGGGTGGGGCACCTGTGTCCAAACCTGGGATCTAAACAGGATGCATGTGGGAACTGGCTCCTGTTTTGGCCCTTCAAGGTGCTCCCTGACACTCTATCCCAACACAGGCATTAGACCAAATGCCCAAAGAAGCTCAAAACTCCTGCTAGGGGGCTGTCCTGGGGCTTCAAGACCCAGCATTGGTCCCAGGAGTGTGGCCTGGTTCATGGATCTTTCCCACTGAGCAGAGCAGTATTTCTTTTGTGGAATGGAGGTGTTGAGTGTTAACAGGCTGATTTGGGGTGACACAAACTGTAGACAGGGCCCCTATTCACCCCATGAGGGGCCCTGCCTAGCACACAGATCTCCCCCATGTCCCCCATGTCTCCTCTGTCCTCCTTGAAACATAGTCTCTGGAGATTCCTAGGGAGTCATGGGTTTTTGCTTCTGTGCTTTCCCATATGCTGTTCCCCCTTCCTAGTACTCCCTGACCTCTGCCCTTTTTACCCGCTAAGCAAACTTCCTTATATTTTCCAAAGTCCAGTTCAGCCTGAGTCATCTTCTTGTGTAGCGTTCTACCTTCTCCCAGACCAGGGGAGGTAGCTGCTCCTTCTCCGTGTTTTCATGGGGATAGTGCATATATTCATCACCATATATTGTAATATCTTCCTTATTAGACTCTAGGTGCCTTGAGAATAGTGACAAAGACTTACTGAATGGTACTATCGGTAAATATTTAACAAATGTTTGTTGAATTAATGAATAAATAACTCATAGGGTTGCTTTGAGGATCCAGTAAGATAACTTACACACTCCAGATGTCAGCTAAGGTTACTCTGTCCTCTGACTTTAAATGCAGTTGATAAACTTCCTATCTCACATTCCACAGCAAACTAATGTCTTCCTGAGATTCCCATGAATGTCAGAGACCTTAAATCTTCGTGATCCCTTCCAACTCTGAATTCTTGCTCCTATTCATCTCATTCCCTTTTCACTGCCATTCTTTCTACTTATCTGTGCCAGGGTCTTAGTGCTCAGTCCCTTCCCCTAGTTTCCCTACTGGTTAAACATAGAAGCCACTCATGTGTGTAGCAGACACTTAGAGGGTTTGGGGCAATGACAAGGATTTATATCCCCTCAAGGCAAACAATCTAAAATTGAATATTGGATTTTGTATCCTTGGACCGTAAGCCACCCAGTGGAGAACGTCTTAACTTTGCACTTCACCATGGGCTCCAGCTTCCCACAGCACCTGTATCTTTTCTCTCTTCCTCCTCCCCTCTCAAATCTTTCCTGCTCTCCCCCATACCCTAAATCCCATTCATTTCTTTCTTTTGATTTAAGATTTTATTCATTTATTTGACAGAGAGAAAGTGCATGTGCGTGTATGCACAAACAGGGGGAATGGCAGAGGGAGAGGGATAAGCAGGCTCCCTGCTCAGTGGTCTTCCCAGGACCCTGAGATCACTACCTGAGCCTAAGGCAGACACTTAACCGACTGAGCCACCCAGGCACCCCCTGTTCATTTCTTTTTAAAAAATAAATTAGAGGGGCGTCTGGGTGGCTCAGTCGTTAAGCGTCTGCCTTCGGCTCAGGTCATGATCCCAGCGTCCTGGGATCGAGCCCCACATCAGGCTCCCTGCTCCGTGGGAAGCCTGCTTCTCCCTCTCCCACTCCCCCTGCTTGTGTTCCTGCTCTCTCTCCCTCTCTGTCAAATAAATAAATAAAATCTTTAAAAAAAATTAGAAATATTTCAACCAGAGCAATGCATGAATATTATTTTTTCAAAGAATCAAATAGTACTTTCTTATAATGAAATTAAGTCTTCTCTCCAACCCTCCACCTTGAATCCTACTCCCCAAAGGAAAGCACTTTAAGCCCTTTCTATTTTGAGGGTTCCTAGTGGTTTCCTCCCACACTAAATGGTTTGTTTACACCTCCATTTCTTGATTTACTGACCACAGATATTATCTATTGATTACCCGCTAGAAAATATAAAGAAATATATTCACACCATACCCAATGTGACTCCCTTTTCTCTTCTCAGCTTTCATACTTATTGTGTTTTAGTTCTATTAATTGCATTCATGATTTTAAATAATGCATGTGAATATACATGTCTTGTTTCATCTACATCAGGTCATACAGCTTGCCTTCCTGGTCTATAAAAGGAACGTTCGAGCATACCTAGATTTCCTTCTACTTCTCATCTACTTTTCCACACTCCTCCCTGTCAGCTGTGCCTCTACTTTCATTATTTGGACTGATAACATTTCCATTGTACTGGGCATCCTCAGATCTGCCCTTCATTGTATCGTAGGGACTGCGAGTGTCCACAAAGATCATACTGGCTGTGTATGTGAGTCAACTGGACCCAGAGTCTGGGCAGGGGGAACCCTGATGACTGTACTGAACCAGACATAGCGTGTCCGACTTAAAAACATTCCAGTTTTTAGGGGCGCCAGGGTCCTGGGATTGAGCCCTGCATCGGGCTACCTGCATCAGCCCCGCAGAGCCTGCTTCTCCCTCTCACTCTGCCGCTGCTCCCCTTGCTTATGCTTGTTCTCTCTCTCTAATAAATAAAATCGTTTTAAAAATTCCAGTTTTTAAAAAAATTCTGTATACTCAAACCAGTCTTGTGTGTTTGCTCTAGGTGACCAGTTTGTAACTTTCATATAAGTTATCATAAAAGTTGAAAGCCAATGAGTGGTGATGGTATGCAGTGATGGCCACCCAACACTCCATTTGCTCTCCTATGTTTCCATCTTCCTCACTGCCTAGTGGGAAGAGAACTATGACTGGTTCCAGCTGGTGAAATGTGAGAAATCTTGTAAGTGATGTCCAAGTTGAGATAGTGAAAACCCAGTGAGATTTACTGAACTTCTTTCTGCTGCTGTAGCTGAAGCCAACTGCCCTAGATGGTGCGGCTCCAAAGTGGAAGAGCCTCTGTCACCTGGGTCCCCGAGGGACTAGGGGGAGCAGAGTCCTGTGCTGACCTGCTTAGGTCATGAGGGTGACCAACAAAGAACCTTTCACGTGAATGAGAGTCAAGGAGAGCTGGGGTTGTTACCTCAGCGTAACCTAATCCATTGGTATTCATTTGGCATTTACATTAATATTTCTATGAAAATATTCACTGCATGGCCAGGAAGTGAGTCAGAATTATGCCTTTCTCAAATGGATCAAATGCCATGATTCCTTTGCCACTTGAAAGACAGTCTTGCTATGATCTAGATCAAATGTATTTTTTTTTCCACACTCAAGCACTATACAGAAAACATGACAAATTTTATTTTGATTCAAATATAAACCATTCATTTCGTGGGCACCTGGGTGGCTCAGTGGGTTGGGCAACTGACTCTTGGTTTTGACTCAGATCATGATCTTGGGGTTATGAAATTGAGCCCCATGTCGGGCTCTGTGCTCACTCAGTGGGGAGTCTGCCTGAGATTCCCCCTCCCCCCTCCCCCAACTCATGCTCTTTCTCTCTCTAAAATAAATAATTTTTTAAAAAAAACAAGTGTAGACCATTAATTTCTTGTGTGAATTTTTGTATTTTCTGAAATTTTCTTTCTTTCCTTCTCGAGAAAAAAATAATTTGCCTTCAGTATATCTTCAAATCATTAGGCCTTCAATTATTTATTACACAGAATCCATTTTCTTCACAGAAATGGAATTCCAGAAGCATCATACCATCTGCTCTAATCTGGACCATTTGCCCTTTGGATCTATCACATAATTATTATCTTGGATATTCACATCTCTGGTAGGTTAGTTGTACAGGTTCCAGGATCTCATACACTCCTCTTTTATTTCATCTTCTTTGTTTTGCCGGAGTACATCCTCAAGTAACTTCCTCAGGGAGAATGTTTAGGAGGCAAACGTTCTCAGTCTTTGGATTTTTTTATTTATCCCTCACAACTAATAATGGCTCTAGGTTCAGTGCATTTTCCTTCAAAGCTTTGAAAGCAGATTTTGCATCTAGATCGATGGACCAATGGCATACCATCCTGCCTCTCACACTGAATACAGCTTTGAAATTCATGTAGAATGAATGGTGCAGCTACTTGAGGACTCTGAAAAGTGAACAGAAGCAGGCAGATCAGGGAAGAAGACCAGAATTAGAGATACCACCAAAGCAGCAGTACATTTCCCACTTTCTCTTTGGTATCCCCAGGCCTGGGCAGAGAGAGCTCCAGGAGGGGCCATCTGATTCTGAATCAGGAGTGGGAGAAGGACTCAGCATTCAGAGAGTGGGGAATTCCTTGATTTTCTTTCTTCTTTCTTTCCTCTGTTCTGTGTGCTTCAGATTCCCCTGTCATGTCAGCAGTGCCATTAGGAGTCCCAGATATTTAAAACTCTGAGGGAGAAGAACCTTCCCTTCCAATCAGAGAAGAGTGTGGGGCAAACTCCCATTAATTCTTTTATTCTTCTCTGTCCTCTCGCTTCTTGATCCCAGAAATGGGCACAGTTGTAAATAGGGTAAGACAGAGTGAAGAAACTAAAGCCCAGCTTTCTGGCCAGAGGAGCAAGAGAGAAGGCCCAGGGACCTGGAAAGTATCAGGAGGACCTCAAGAAAGCAAATCCATAAAGTTGTTTATCAACTCCCAGCATCTCCCTGAGCTATGTGTGCATGGATCTGAGCCTAAACAGCAAACCCAACACCTTGAGAACTAAACTACAGGTGCAGTTCACCACCACCCAGGTCCCCATGCTGGCCACTGGATGGTGCAATAGGAACTGATCCAAGTGGCATGGCAAAGACCTTGAAGTAGACCTGACATTGAAACCACAACCCACTGAAGGCCAATTGGAATGCACAACTTGAACTGAACCAGGTTAACTGCCTGAAAAAACCTCCCCAAAGGATTTAAACCAAGAACAGAGACTCAAACCATAATATTCATAATGCCCAGTTTACAGTTCAAATTACTCAGCATATGAAGGATGAGGAAAATCTCAACTCCCAAGAGAAAATGCAGTTAACAAGCACAAATGCCAAGAAAACACAGGTGTTGAAATTATCCTGCAAAGACTTTAAAGCACCTATTATAAAAAGACTCCAATAAATAAAGGGAAACACTTTGAAAGGTAGACGATATCAGAAAAGAAATATAAGATATAAAGAATCAAGTGGAAATTATAGAACTAAAAAACACAATAACAAAATTCAATAGCAGAATGGAAACGACAGAGGAATGAGTAAGTGAACTTTAAAATAGATTGTTGAGGTGCCTGGGTGGTGCAGTCGATTGAGCGTCCATCTCTTGGTTTCAGCTCAAGTCATGATCTCAGGGTCATGAGATCAAACCCCATTTCGGCCAGGCTCTGGGCTCAGCGTGGAGTCTGCTTAAACTCTCTCCCTCTCCCTCTGCCTCTGCCCCCACTCTCTCAAATAAATAATCTTTAGAATAAAATACATTGTTAAAAATTATCCATATTGAGCAACAGAGAGAAAAGATTAGGGGGAAAAATTTAAGGTACCTGTGGGACAATAACAAATTTCTAATATCCGTGCCATCAGTGCCCCAGAAGAAGAGAGGAAAAATATACAGTGTTGAAAAATTATTTGAAGAAATAATTGCTGCAAACTTCTCTAACTGGGTGAAAGACATACACCTACAGATTCAAGAAGGTCAGCAAGCCCCAAACAGTGTAGGGCCAAGAAAAATCCACCCCAACAAACATAATCGGGGGAGTCAGTGTAGATAGAGAATGGAAGACACCCAAGACTCAGCCTTGGACAACTCCAAAAGGGCCAGAATTCAGAGATCAGAGAGACAAAAAGTAGCCAGAAAAGGAGCCTGAGAAGTGCCCAGTGAGGAAGGAGAAAATCAGAAAACTGTGATGTCCAGGAACCAAATGAACAAAGTGCTTTAAGGAAGGGCAAGTGATAACCATATCAGAATGCTGCAATGTGTCACATGGATTGGAGGATCAAGAAGTGAGCATTGAGTTATTTTTAATGGTCTATGAACAGTGACTTTAAGAATATCAGTTTTGAGGAATGGGGGACCTAACTGTAGAGGAGTCAAAAAAATTGGAAGAGAGAAACTGTACAGAGTATAGCAGCTCTTCCAAGGGGATTTTCTCTATAAAGGGAAGAAGGAAACAGGCAGTTGCCGGAGGGAGGTGGGGGTGAGAGCGGTCTGGTTAAGCTGTCTGTATGCAGATGGGGATGAGCAGGAAGAGAGGGAAGATGTGCTAAGGGGAGAATGGGGAAGAGGATGGGGTCTGGACCACACTGACGTGCTGGCTTTAGGGGTTAAGTACAGACAGTTTAGTGCAGTTACCTCATTGAAGACAGGGTATCTGGGCATAGATGCAAGCAGATGGGTACCAGTGCTGGTGGGTGCGTGGGGAAGTTCTCGTCTGTTGCTGCCATTTTGTCAGCTGAGAGAGAGTAGGTGAGGCATTGTAGAGCACTGAGAAGACAGGGAATGATGTAAAATAGCGGTCAGGTGAGTGGGAAGAAAATATAATGGGGTATAGGGTGGCCTCAGGGGCCCACTGGAGGCTGGTGATGACCATTTTAAATGAGGCCAGTCAGTGTGATTGCATGGTTTTTCTCTTTTTATCATTGTTGCTCTCAAACATCATCAGCATGTGCCTAGGTGTGGATCATTGTCATTTTTCTTGTGTTAGACATTCCTTGTGTTAGTATGGCCTTTTAGCCTAAGGACTCATGATTTTCTTTGGCTCTGGGAAATGCTTGTTTATGATTTCTTTGATAATTTCCTTCTCTCTCTCTTTCTCCCTCTGTCTTTCCCTCTAACTCTCTCTCTCTCTCTCTCTCTCCTCTATGCTGGAAGGTATCTTTGACTTTATCTTCCAGCTCTTCTACTAAATTTTTTATTTTGGCAATCATATATTTTTAATTTCATAAGGATTCTCTTGTTCTTTAATTACTTCTATTTCATAGACTGGTTATTTGGGGGGTTCGTGGGCTTTTTGTGGGTTTTTTGTCTTTTAAATATTTAAATTTTTTTTAAATTTCTAATGAGAGAGTTCAATGTAGTGGTTGAAAGCACAAATGCAGAAATCAAACCAGTTGAGTTCAAATCTCAACTCTGCCACTTCCTGGTTGTGTGAACCTGGGAAAGTCATTTAACGTCTCTGTGTCCAGCTTTCTTTCCCATCTCCAACATGGGGATGATGGTAAGGGGTACCTCCCATGATATTTGAGGATTCAATGAGTTAATGCATGTGAAGTGCTTCCAACAGCACCTGTACAGAGAATGCTAAGGAAGTGTCAGTCATGGTAATGACAGCGATAGTGCGGAAGATGGCAGTGATGGACACAATGCTATCTTGAGGTTCTCTGGGGTTGTTAGTTAGCATTTAGAAAGTTCCCTCCCTTTTTTTTTTTTTTTTTTTTGGAGTTAACTGTGGTTCCTCCCAGTCAGCTGTTCTGTTTGTTTACCTTGGTCTTTATATTTCCCTTGGATGATTTTCTTGGTGTATTTGGCATTCTGGGATTGCACATTAGGATTTAAAAACAAGGACCTAGTTGACTGTCCATGTAGCTGTTGTGTATGTAAGTCTTTTTCCCTGAAGGGTTTCCTTGAGTGAGAAGAAGGCCGCAGGACAGAGTTTTTCAGTGGCAGGCTTTGCTTTAGGATACAGATTGAAAAGTTATCTGTAAGGTGGGAGCCCAATGAGGAGGCTTATGGGGTTCCAGCACCCACACTGGAGCCCTAGACTGCCTGCCTTCTGTACGAGAGGAGCCCTGTGCTAAGCGGAGAGGGCAGTGGAGACACTTCTTCCGGATCACCCCACCCTCCTCCTCACACCTGTCGACTCCGATCCCAGAGCCTCCTTTTGTTCTTCCAGGAAGATTGGCTTCCAATGCCTCCACAGCTGCCACCTGAATGTATTCTGGGCTTTGGCTCCTCATTCAGCTTCATTTATCAAGGCATTTTCATCTAGTTCTCATTTTCCAAGGGTTCGTTGAAATCTCTCATCTGCTGGTGATTCTGACCTCACTCCCTATTCCCTTTATTATTATGGGTTTATTCACTTTTGTAGTCCTTTAGCACCATTTTAATGGGGTCTCCAGAGAGATGGGAGGTTAATTTATTGCCTCAGTCTGCCATTTTGAACCAGAAACTCTACTCGTTTCTTATGCAGAACAGTTTGGCATTCTCTCTGTGTTTGTGCCTCTTTCCAAAAGATGCCCTAAATACCTCACCTCTACACACAAAGTGGCTTATCAAAGGTATTTTTCTAAAGAAAGACAATTTCTTCCCTCAGAAGAAAGCTGGTGTGATATATTTAAATAACATTTTTTTCCCAAACTTGCTCTATGCAAACCACTCAAGATGGCGCATGATTCATAGTGTTCAATATTATTTCCCTTTCTTTTCTTTGTAGTCATTGCAGGCCACGACTACTCAGTTCTAATCATGTTCTGCCAAACACTCCTGCTCTCATCTGAATACATTTATAGACTTATGTTTATTTCTGGATAGGCGTGTGTGTGTGTGTGTGTGTGTGTGTGTGTGTGTATGTGTGTGTTTCTTCATGTTTATCTGTATTCCCTTTAAGGAAAATGATGCCCAGAGATGTTGAATGACTCACTCAACAATGTAAAAGTAAAAAGTGGTCAAGCCAAGTCTTGGAACCATATTGTCCAGCACAGATCTGGTGCACTTTCCACTGGGCCACCCTGCCTTCAGAGAATGTGTGGATGGGTCACGCCATCCTCCTCCTTCTCCAGCCACTCCTCTTCCAGAGTTTCTGGAATTAAGATCAGAACCAAAGTCTGTCTTAATCCCAAAGCTAATGCAAATGGTTCCTTAGCAATTGCCCTACCACCTCAGCACTGCCTCAGAGGGCTTTAGGCTCAGCTGGGTGCTCAGCACTCATAAAGACTCAAAAATTTAGCTTGGGGGTCTATATTTAGGCTGCTGAGAATATCTGCTCATATAATTCTCAGGAAACTCGAGGAGACTCATATTTCAAGGCCACCATTAGGTTAAATGGGCATCTGTGGGCCAGCATGAGAACCAAATCATCAATCATTTTTGATGGGAAAATGTGTTCCCAAGTAATACACAAGCAATTCATGAATGAGCTACATCTCATTTATAGGTCTGCTTATTCCCTGAAGCAGGGCTTAAGGCAGGAGAAAAAGGAACAGAAACGGTGACCCTACAATACCTTTGAATATGCTCCCCTCCTTTGCATCCTCCACCTGAAGGCTGCGATTTTAGATTATTAAAGGGGAATTCAGAGAGAAGAAGGAAAGAAAGATGGAGGAAAAGAGATTAAGGGGGTCTTTTGAATCACGTATACCCTTTCATAAGGAAGGTACCTAAATTAAATCTACTACAAGAACTAGAGTTCTGCTGCCTTTCAACCTCAAGCACTAACGACAGGACTGGCCCCTGACCCACCCCTGCCACGTAGGGGCTGCACTGGATGACCTCTCAAGGTCATTGCAATTCCATGAAATATGAGTTTAGTTCTGGAAGACCCTATCAGATTTAAAGATAGTATTCCATTTAGCAGGGTCTGGGGAAGGGGGTAGTGGCATATTTAGACTGCCTCCCCATGGACAGAAACTCTGGCCCTTCTTTGCCATCCAGGGGAGCTCCACATTCTGCGTTCTCAGCTCACCAGGCAGCCTTTGTTCTGTAGCTGCAGGAGGAACACATTCACCCTCCCGCCCCACCACCAACCACCACCAACCCACACACACAGTCTAATTAAATGTCTGTGGAGCTACACTTGAGCTCCTCACGCTCAGAACCTATGGGAAAGGGCAAGAGGCCCCCATTGGTTAAAGGAAGAAGAATTCAAAGGGTATTTTTTCAAGAGACCAACAAAACAGAAGATGCTGCTTGTGCTGCCTTTGATTTGGGAAAACATTTTTTTTTTCTTTTTGTTTTAAGAAACAACTACAGAATGAAGGAAGAGGAGGGTGGTTACCCATGGGCAGAGACCCTGGTCAGTGGAGGAAGGAGAATCTAAAATAAAAAAAAATAGCAGTGTGAGAATGTGGAAGAGGAGGGAGATCAGTAGTGGGGGGCTTGGTCCCTATAAAATGTCCTGCTCCTCAGGCTAGAGCACGCTAATTCCATGGGTGGCAGGCCAGAAGAGAGAGGCTCGTCTCTTCCCCTCTTGCAAGTCTGAACTGTGTAAGATGGAGTGGGGAGGACCACATCTGATCAAAGGATCACAGAGATCCATGTGTGCCCATGTTACATTCACTCCTTCATTTGGGAAAATCAAACCAGCCTCCTGGAAGGTAGATGCCCAGACATGGGCCACACCCACTGGGACCCAGAACCTTGGGAAGAGGCCGTGGGATATTTGGGGGCATTAGAGCTTCCAGCTAGCCAGACTGTTCCAGAGCCTCAAGATCTACATGTCAAACCACTGGGTCTTTGAAACACAAGTCTTTTCTGAGAGTCACCTGCCTGGCCTCTTTGGGAAGAGCACATGCAATCAAAGCAATCTCAGAAGGTTCAAGCCTGCAGAAAGAGGAGGATGGCTAACACTGGCAGGAATGCAGATGACTTGGGATCATTGCCATGAAGCAAGGTGCATGTGGGAGAAACCATACCCCAGGCTGGGTCCAGGGCTTAGCAGAGAGCATAGTGACGGAGAAGAGAGTGTCTGTGTTAGGAGGGAAGGAAAGGAAAGGAAGAAAGGAGGTAATGCAGGTAAACAGAGAAACAAGAAGGAAGAAACCAAAATTAACTGAGTATTGTCATACGTTCAACTTGTCACAGCCTCTGGATGTAGCCTTTATTATTCCCATTGCAAAGATTAGGGAATTGAGAGGCTAGACGTCAAATATTTACTCTTGGTCACATAGTGAGAGGTGGAATCGAGATCAAAACTAACATTTGTGGTTCCTTGGCAATTTCCCCACCACCCCCGAATTCATCCCAAACCCCCCAATCCGACTCTATTTCAAGCATCACTTATTTTGTCATTTTCTGGGCTCTGAATGGAAACACATGAAAGTCCACTAGCCATGTTAGGAACAATGATTCTGGAAAATGACCACATTGTGAAGGGGACCCAGGAGACGGACTATCCATCCATGCACCCATCCCCCCCCCCAAATATGTATGGACGCGCCATGGACATCAGCACTCCATCTGTGCCTCACGCCTCACCCGCAGCTTCAGGAGGCCTTCACATTTTCCAAGCTCCAGTCTCTTCCTTCCTCTGTGTTGGGCTATAAAATGTTCTCTTCAATTATTTCCCTGCTTCTCGCTTCAGAATAGCCAAACCAATAGCGCTGCTCCATGGGTTATGTGCCGTATGTCACTGTGCTGTGAAATATTAAGCCTTCACAATAGGTCCGAAGTCAGCGACGCACAATCTTTTAATGGTTTAGCTCACTCGGGCTATTTGAAAGTGGCATAATATTGCTATTTTTAAATAAATGGGATCTGTATTAATGAGAGCCGACCTCTCTCGGCCATGCAGAGCTGCTCCCTGCGTCGAGCCTACATTGGGGATTTGGCCTGAAAGGGAGGGGGGGAAAACAGCTTTTCAAAATGGGAACCAAGCGGTGCTTTAAATAATGCTCACAGATGCTAATCATCCTGGGGGGAGGGGGTGGTGGTGGGATGATTATTTGAGTGGATAATAGATTTCATCTTCAAAGAAGACTTAAAGCCTTGATATTAAGAAGAATGTGGGTGGCACGTGAGTACAAGTGTGTGCGTGTATGTGTGTGTACAGATGTATGTGCAGGTCAGTGTGTGTGCAAGTGTGCATATGCATGTGAGTGTGTTTCGCAGATGTGTGTGTACTGTGAATGTATGTGCAGGTGTGTGTGTACCTGTGAGGGTGTGGTGTGGTGTGTGTGTGCGTGCGTGTGTGTGTGTGTGTGTGTTTGCACACACGCACGCACATGCTCAGGGTCCAAACACATCAGTATGGGGTAGGATTGTATTGACAGGGGTTTGCTGACATGATGACAGCATGTGAGGGGAGCCTGTGAGGAATGGGCAGGAAGCCATCTTGACCAGCTATCGGGACAGTGGTGACTGAAGAAAGATCCCGTTGAATAGGGATATATCAGGCTCTGGTGTATCCACGGGTGGAAGATTCTAGAAATCTGGAAGTCAGCTCTTACCCTGTGGTCTGGCAGGCTGACATCTCATTGCCAGGCAACAGGTGTAAAATAATAAATAATAAATCAGGCTCAGTGGGGCCCCTCTACTTCTTGAGACATAATATTGGTTTTGGAGACACTGAGGTCGGTTGACCAGGGCATCCCAGGCTCAGAGGCTCAGAGGCCCTGATTGCTGAGGCCCCCTTGCCCCTGGGGACCCTGATAAATGTGCCTCCTCCTCAGTTGCAAGCTGGAGCTAGAGCAGTTGAGCAGACTGGGATGGATCAAGGGGACCTCAAAAGTAGGAAGTGGGATATGGAGCAGAGGACTGGAGAAAAAGGCTTATGGGAGGAGGAAAGTACCTCTCCTGAAGAATTTGGCCAGGAGAATTTATAAGCACCAGGAAGCCAGCAGCTCCACCACCAGAGTGCATGAGACCCAGTTAAAAACAACAACTCTGATAGGCACTTCTCCAGAAAGATATTTCCCTCCTTCTTCCTTTTTAGGGGGCTTAACATCTGTTTTTAATATATTTAAAATAAATATATGAGTTCTCCTGCAGCACGGTGACTATAGCTAACAATACTGTATTATACATTTGAAAGTTGCTAAAATAGTAGATCTTAAAATTTTTTACCACATACACACACACAGATTGTAACTATGTGAGATAACAGATGGGTCATCTAGTCTTATTACGCACACTCACTGTCCTACCTCTCCTGGGTCGACACTGATTCTGTTCCCACCCCAGGCTTAGGGTCACCAGATTTAGCAATAACAGCAAACAGATAATTTTTTAGTGTAAGTATCTCTCATGTGCTAGCTGGGACATACTCACCCTACAGATTATTCCTCTTTGATCTGAAATTCAATTTGACTGGGTATCCTGTGTATCCTGGGTAATCCACAGTGTTAAAGTGCTGGGCTGAAGCCTCAGAGAATGTCTCCACATTCTGCATGTTGCTCATTCATCAAATACTTATTGAGCACCTTCTGTGTCCCAGGCCCTGACAGTACAGTGTTGACCAAGACAGCCTGGGCACCACAGACATTGGTGCCCATTCTCTAGTGGGTCTTTCTCATTTCGCAATATCCATACATCAGATCATTATGTTGTACACCTTAAACTTACACAATATTGTATGCCACTTATATCTCAATAAAACTGGAAAATAATAATATATGAAAGTCAGGAGAGTCACTTGATCTGCACCCCCTCTTTTTAGTTATCTTTTGTTGTATAACAAATGACCCCAAAACTGAATGGCTTAAGACAACAGATGTTTATTAGCTCACAGTTTCTGTGGGCCATCCAGGAACACCTAGCTGGGTGCCTGCACCTCAAGATCTCTCCAAAGGCTGCAGTTAGGGTGTTGGCTGGGGCTGTGGTCTCATCTCAAGGCTCAACTGGGGAGGCATCTGGGCACAAGTTCACTCACATGTTCCTGACAAGATTCAGTTTGTTGCAGGCTGTTTGACTGAAGACGTCAGCTCCTAGCTGGCTGTTGGCTGGGGGCCTCCCTAGATTCCTCACCACATGCGCCTCTCCGTAGAGCATCTCATGATGCACCCGATGGCTTCCCTGAGAGTTAGTCTGTTGGTAAGCTGACCTCAGAAGTGACATCCCACGACTTTTTGCAACATTTTAGTTGTTGGGAGGGAGTCACCAGGCCCAGCCCACCATCGAGAGGAGGAGCTTACAAAAGTGTATGAATACCCGGAGGCAGGAATTATTTGGGGGCAGCTTACAGGCTCCTACTAGACCTTCTCCTTCAACAACATGTTTCAGAGAATGGGACACAGAAGTCCTCTCAGGGCGGGACTGTGTCTTGTTCACCATTGCATCCCCAGCACCTAGCATGGAGCAAGGAGGAGAGGCCCTCACAGCTCTTGTCCAGCTAAGACCCAGCCTCATAGATCCTAGTGGCCAGTGAGGGCATTTTCAGTTCAGCGGGACCCATGGTCTGAGGTCTAGAGCATCCCTAAGCTGGCTTTGGAGCCATGACTGACCTTCTCTATTCTCTCCCTTTCATTACCCTACACTTCACCTCCTTCACCTCCCAACAGCTTTTTGGTAAAAGAAGCAGAGGCCAGGGGATATCACAAGGCACGACAATGAATATCAGGAAAGTAGGGAGGCAGGACTAGAAAGAGAAACAGAACAAAGAGTAAAAAGAGAATAGAAAAAGAAAGCACACCCAGCTGCTACTTTATTTAAAATAAGACACATTTATTAAACATCTACTATGCACTGGATACTTTTTCACATTTGTTCATTTAATCCTTACAAGTTTTCAAGGCAAACATTTTTATTCTCTTTCTATAATTCAGAAAATTGAAATTAACAGAGGTCAAGTGACAGTTCCCACAGCTGATAAACTAGAATTCAAGCCCAGCCTTTGTAAGATCCCGTAGTGCTCTCTGCACGCTAACAGATTGAAGATGATGGAGAAGAGGGAGTATCGATCTACATACATCAAGAGTTGATATTATAAGGGTTGTATTGTGGTAGAGGTGGTGGTGATTGTTTACAGGTAAACAACGTATAAATTACTATAAATTACACGGGGAGGGGAGTGTGGTGAAGCCTGTTTTCGTTACAGAAAACAAAGACAAGTTGGTAAACAAAGACTTAGAAGAGATACAGTCTCCTTATCATACAGCCACACTTGGTTTGTGGTCAAAACCAACCCTATCTCAGCAAATCTCCCTTCTTGAACTCAGACTTGGTTCTGCATGAACTTGACTGACTCTCAAAGTTGCAAATGAAGATATACACCTCGGGAAAGGGCTCCCAGGACCACACTGAAGATTCCCTAGAGGAATTCCAAGGATGCCACCAACAATGGCAGGCCTCCTTGAATAGAGGGACGTTTTCTCTGAAGAAGACTGAGGGAAGCAGGGGCGTGTCCTTTTATATGTAAAGGTTCTGGAGTGTTTGTTTTACAAAATTCAATTTCCTCACCACAGGGCCATAGATCTAAATTCATGGCAGGAGAGCAAGTCCTCGATCTCTTTCTATAAGGGATTGAAATTGGAGGAAGACTGGTGAGTTGAGGAGAAGACAGTGTGAAAGAAAGACCTTCTTCACCATTCTGCCATGCCACTTTGTAGACCCTGCCAAAAGATACACACACCCACACACGTCTCCTCCCTGCATCTAAAGACACTCTTTTTTTTTTTTTTTTCCATTCATGACAGGTGTTTTCTTGTAAATATGGGGGCCTCTCTTCATCCTTCTGCTTTCACCACGACCCATGAATTCTGGTAGCCCACTGCTTCCTGAACATGCCCACCTCAACAAACTCTGGGTGGGTGTCAGCAGGAGCTTGAAATGATCTCATCCCAGGACTGGAAGAGACCTCTAGTGGTCATTACCTGACCCCTCTCCTCGCTCCTGAGCCTCTCCAGACGGGCTCAGCCCCAGCCTCTGCTCCCTTTGTTAGTGAGTTCTAGCACCCGGATGTTATTTTCTTGAATCTCACCAATTGCAATATAAATTTATGTACGCTGAGGCAAGGGGGCAAAATGCATTTCACTGCAAGTAGAATACAGTGATAACTAGAATAGATGACTAGGAATCTTCTTTTTAAACTTAGCAAAAGTTAGAAGGCCAACTAGTTTGGAAACAAACTATAAATTGACCACTAGGTATTAGGTGCATCATGAATCTGGTTTCAGTTAGTTTCCCCCCATTATCCTGCCCCACCCACCTTCAAAGATGCAGAGGAAGGACAGAGGAGTAGAGATCAGGAGACCTGGGGTCAAATCTGAACTTAGCCACTCTGTAACCTTTGTCAACTCACAGTTTCTGCATGCACGGAATGAGGAGGTTGGACTGTGTTATGTCTAAGTCCCCATGCAGCTCTGTTTTTATGAGTGATATGTATGCACTGCTATGACAAGGAGCCGCGATGCATTGCAATCACCACGTTATGCCATCCTTGTCAGGAGGAAGTGCCATGGCCTCCTCATCTGGGCTGCCACCGCCACCGTGGTTATTCAGAGAATCCAGGGCATCTTACAACTGGCAGGTGCCTTTGCTTAACTCAGAGCTCCCAGGAGCTGGCTGTCAAGGGAGAGCTCAGAGTTGCTGCCAATCCCTTCTGAATTGCTAATATAGGAGAGCTGCAGAGTCCCTCCTGGAGGCCCCCCCACTACTGACCGCATCAGGGGCTGCTGCCATTTCGCTGTGCACCAGCCTCCCAAACCATGTGATCCTTCCCCAGTGCTAATGGCATTCAACACAAAACACTGCCCTGACAAATGGAGTTCACCCTCTCCAGCCTCTCAGGCTCAGAGTACCAGTCAAATCCATTGCAAACACCTCCTGCTTGCAAAGCAGCCTCGGGCTACGTGGGCTAAAATGAGTAGGGTTCCTGGCTTCTGGACAGAGATGCCCACTCCCCAGCCCCCTAAGGAGTATATGTGGTGACCCATCAGTGAATGCCACCACACCAGAGAGTGGGTGGTGAATGGACTGGGACAGAGCGTTGGAGGCAAGAAAGGTGTGGGGGTAGGGGCAATGGGCCTTGTTCTTTCCACCACATTTCCTGTGCTGGATAAAAAAGTGTTCACCTCCATACTTGCCAGCCGCTTGAATGTGGATGGCTTATATAAATTAGGAGATCTTGTTTGATAACTTTTTGCCTTTGCACGTGCTCTAGAATGCCCTTCTCTTTCTTTTAAGGATCATCACATTAATGATGAAGGGATCCACACAATACATATTTGTCTACGAATCAGCTTGTGGGAGCTTGGAGCTTTCCTGCACCCTGTCCCTGCAAGCAAAATCAATCACCTCCTTTTTGTCACATTATCCTTGCTTACCCTTTAGGGTATAACTTTTTTTTTTTTTTAAATGTTCATCATCATTAGCCATCAGGGAAATGCAAATTTCTCAACACTTTAAATATTTCACTCCATTCTCTTCTTGCTTACATGTTTTTTTTAAAGATTTTTATTTATTTATTTGAGAGAGAGAGAATGAGAGAGAGAGAGCACAAGAAGGGGGAGGGTCAGAGGGAGAAGCAGACTCCCCGCCGAGCAGGGAGCCCGATGCGGGACTCGATCCCGGGACTCCAGGATCATGACCTGAGCCGAAGGCAGTCGCTTAACCGACTGAGCCACCCAGGCGCCCCCCTTTATGGTATAACTTGACACGCTGTTTTGACTTCTGTCTGTGGTTTGTCTTGCCCACTAGTCCATAGTTCATTGAACAGAAGGGTTGTTTATTATTTCTTTTCTTTCCACAGTGCTTAATACAGTGCATGGCACATAGAAGCGCTCATAACTATTCATGGAATAAATGAATAGGTGAATGAATGAATGAAGGAGGATCAAACACTCCAAATTTTTGCATAAATGCTTGTCCCTGAGCTATGGTCACAGTCACGTGGCGTGACTGTCTAATGTTGTGGGTCCAACCTTTTAACCCATTTCTTCACCCATTACTATAGTGGGGACACCAGGAATCGTCCAGCATCTTAGGAACAATTGCTCTCACTCTGAACAGTGGGACAGTCTGGTTGCCTGGCTCTGAGCAGTTATACGACATACTAAACTCCCATAATCATCCATCAGGACTGATTTGGGAGCTAGTAGAAGAAATATGTCCATTAAGCCAGTGCTGAGTCTCAGTAACTGCCCTATGGTTTGAATAATCAATTGCCATTACCCAACAACCAATAACCAATAGAGATGAAGGCATTCCTCCCCTCACTCCCTCTTTCCTCCACCCCAGCCAGATTTAATAAGATGGCTCATGATACTCCATCTCTCCACGCAACCCATGAAAGCATCATAATCAAGTGTCTCTCGCTCACTGGATGTTCCCAATCAGACGAGGAGGGTTTACAGGTGAGAGCCGGCTGGAGGCTTGGATCCCTGACTTTGCAACCCGTGCCCCCATGTTCACCACGCAGGAGGGGTCCTCTTCAGTACGCTGCTCACAACTCGGAAAAAACACCCACATCAGCCATTTCTCATAAACAAGAAAGAGACCAATTTCCAAGATGCCGCCTGATTTCCATAACCCTGCCTCCCTCCTTTCTGAAGCACGATGTAATCTCTCCCCTGCAATATAATAAATATTTCACTTTCAAATCCCGATTCATTAAAGGAAGCCCAGGAGGGAGAAATAATAAGGTGTCGCTTTACAGCCCAAATAAAACAGTGAAAGATATATTCTATAATTTATACTTCCAACTTTAGGTTGAGATAATTCATATATCATTTTCAGTTAGGGACCCAAAATGGTGCTGTGTCAGCATATTGGCTGAAAAATAACTTTTTGTATTATTTTATGCCTTTCAGTAACGTGCCCTGGTTATCATACATCAACACTAGGTTGAGTTCCAGTGTCTCGGCAGCTCCTCCTAAGTCATTCTCTTTCCTAACCAATGTGACTTTCCCTCCTTTATACAGACGGAGCCCCTAAGCTGCATGCACATGCACATTCTCCCAGGCACAAAAGCACCAATCCAGCTGGATTCAGCTTGGCTGGAGCCATTTCTCTCACCATTGTTACCATAACTTGACTATTCTTTCCTCTAAGGATGAGAAAACGACATGAACCCCCATTAGAAACAAGCTGTATGATATGTTTCCAATAGAAATATAACCTTACATGTGTGCAGCATGTACAGGTAGGGGTTTGGTGGGAAAAGCATCAGCTTTGGGCGTGTGTTCAAATCCCAACTCATCCTCTTACTATCTGGGTACTCTTGAGCGATATTTAATTTCTCCAAGCTTCAGTCTCCTCATCCATAAAATGGGGATAATAATAGCTGGCCAAGCAGATTTTGGATAATTGTTTTTTTTTTTAAAAGATTTTATTTATTTATTTGACAGACAGAGACGGCGAGAGCAGGAACACAAGCAGGGGGAGTGGGAGAGGGAGAAGCAGGCTTCCCGCTGAGCAGGGAGCCCGATGTGGGACTCGATTCCAGGACTCTGGGATCATGACCTGAGCCGAAGGCAGACGCTTAACGACTGAGCCACCCAGGCACCCAGATTTTGGAGAATTGTAACTCAGGTGAAAGTAATCATCAAATCATGGTAGAAATTGTGCCCTTACTATGTGTGTTTATGTGAATGTGCATATACACTAAGTACACAATAAATGTACACATACACACACAGCTGACATTGGTTCAGCACTTTAGGTCAATCATCTCATCTATTGTCATGGTAACCTCATAAACCTGCTAATACTGTGCTCCTCATTTTACAGATGAGGAAACTTGAGTCTTGAGAAATTAAACGATTTATTTAAGATTGTTGAATATATATAACAGGTATTTAGAAAATAACGCTTTTACTTGGTTTCTGTCTACAAAGTACTTTCCTAAACAATACACTGCATTCTTATGAGAGTGCTAGGAGCTAAGCAAGGCAGGAGAATCATGAGAAAATGTATGTGCCTGCCTATTACCACCACATTGTCTGGGCCCTGCAGCTTTCCTCATCTGCTTCAATCGCCCTTTGGTTCAGACATATGGTGAGTGTGTGTGGCCTTTGACTCCTTCAGGTCAAGTGGGTAAACATCAAACTTTCTCGGCCAATCACCTTTCTACTCAGCAGATGTCTGGTTACTCCACTCATCTGGAAGGTACTACATTGAGACTAATCTTCTGTCCCACCCAACGATCCCCCACAGACAAAGCCAGCCCTCCTCTGCCTAAGGAAATCAGAAGAGGACCCCAAGAGCACTCAGGTTGTGGGGCTCAAGCATCAGCAAAGGCATTGGCAGACACATTGTCCTGCCAAAGTCTTCTGGGAGGTGCTCATACTTCACCTGGGTTTAGCCTTCCTTTTCCAGATTGTTTGGTGGAAACCCATAGGGTTAAAGTGACCTGGACTTACGGAAGTTGGTGTCAGCACCAGGGCCTGCACCCAGAGCCCAGATCTTACTGTCTCCAGTGTACCATAAACCCTCCCTGTCCAAGTCCTGGACAAGCGTCCACAACTGCCCCCCTCAGTCCTGGGAGTCCGTGTGCAGTAATAACGATCGAAGTAGAGTAACAACGACAACAAGGGGCACGTGCAATGTGTCAGGCACCATGCTTGATACTCTGTGTATTAGTTCATCCAATCCCTATAAGAACCCTAGGAGGGGATAATAATCCTATTATTACCCTTTCGTAGTTGGAAAAAACAAAGACTTTAAAAAATAATTCTCCTGTATATCAGATAAAGGGCTAGTATCCAAAATCTATAAAGAACTTATCAAACTCAACACCCAAAGAACAAAGAATCCAATCAAGAAACGGGCAGAAGACATGAACAGACATTTTTCCAAAGAAGACATCCAAATGGCCAACAGACACAT
>NC_138379.1:84972092-84987533 GCF_054177405.1 Leptonychotes weddellii | reverse complement strand
AGAAGATAGCAGGAGGGGAAGAATGAAGTGGGGGAAATTGGAGGGGTAGACAAACCATGAGAGATGATGGACTCTGAAAAACAAACTGAGGGTTCTAGAGGGGAGGGGGGTGGGAGGATGGGTTAGCCTGGTGATGGGTATTAAAGAGGGCATGTTCCGCATGGAGCACTGGGTGTTATGCACAAACAATGAATCATGGAACACTACATCTAAAACTAATGATGTAATGTATGGGGATTAACATAACAATAAAAAATAATAATAAAAAAAGTGAACATTAAAAATATAGGATGTATTGTAAAACAAACAAACAAACAAATAATAATTCTCCTGTGATACCTCCAGATAATGGAATATTATTCAGCACTAAAAAGAAATGAGCTAGCAAGCCATGGAAAGACAGGGAGGAAGCTTAAATGCATATTACTAAGGGAGAGAAGCAAGTCTGAAAAGGCTGCATAGTACATTCTAGAAAAGACAAAACCATGAAGACAGTAAAATGACCAGTGTTTGCCAGGAGCTGGAGAAGGAAGAAGGGATGAATAGGCCAAGCACAGGGGATTTTTAGGGCAGGAAAACTACTCTACATAATATTATAACGATGGATCCATGACATTATGCATTTGTCAAAACCCATAGCATATACAGCACAAGGAGTGAATCCTAATGTAAACTCTGTACTTTAGTTAGCAATAATGTAGTATATGGTTGTATTGGTTCATCAATTATAATAAGGGTACCTTGCAATATGTTATTAATAGGGGAAGTTTTATGTGTATGATGGGGTGGGAGGTGGTATATGTGAATTCTCTACTTTGTGCTCCATTTCTCTATAAACTCAAATGGTTCTAAAAAAATAAAGTATTATCAAAAGCAAAACAAAACAAAAAATAACTTTCCAAGGTTACTTGATCAATAAGTGGGCAGCCATGATTTAACCTAAACTTCATGCTCCTAGATTTTAAGTCAGGAGATGAAACAAGGCTTTATCTGAGTTCCAGTTTTCTCATCCCTAAAATGGGAATAAGACCAGTAATACCTCTCTCCGGCCCCTTATTCAGAGAGCACCAGCAAAATGGTTGATGACTGTAAAGAATCGGAAAAATTTTTATCAACTGTCAGGTGCTGTGCAAATTCAAGAAATGACCATCATTGATCTGAAATCCCATCTACTGGTCCATAAAAAGGATGCCGTGGTTCTCTGGTTTCTGCTGCTGAGCTTGAATTGGAAGAAAATCATGTGAAGAGGCTCATAATCACCTTCCCCTTTTCCTGGACACTGGCCTCATTTGATTGAACTCAGAGGGAGGGCTGAGTCTCGTGGCCCCAAAGGGGTGGAGCAGCCAAGGACACAGAAGCTGTGGGTCGGCAAAGCTCTTAAGCCGAAAGGGGAGAGCGAGCAAGAGAGCGAGAGAGAGGACAGCTGTATCAGAATGCTCATTTATCATAAGAGCGATTTCCCTGTTAATAAAGTGACCTTGTGTAAACAGCTCAACTTCTCACGGCTCTTGCATCATTAGGGAAGGGACCCCTGCTGATCGACCGCGACCACACGGGCTGCCGAACCAGGGTGAACGGCCACCACCGAAAGAATTACATGTGATTCAACCCAGCCTCTGGATCACAGAGAGACTGGGCAGGGGAAGGGAGATGCTTCTCACCAGCTCCTTTGTGGGCAGAGGGGCAGACTTGATCCTGGGTAGTGGTGGGCCAGGGATGGGGACTCCTCCCCCAAAACCTCTGAACTGAAAGCAGAATGCCCCTTCCAAGGCTTGCTGCATCCAGACCATGCTCTGCCTGTCCCAGAGAGTGCCTATGGGTGGTTCTTTGGTTTCCCAGAAGGAGAGGTCTAGGGTAGGCAGGACCCTAATTACCTGGGTCTGTAATGTAAAACAGCTAAAAATGACCACAGAGCCTCTTTCAAGCTCCCCTGGGTTCTGCCTGACCGAGTCATGGTCCAGCACATTCCAGATTCCTGGCCAAAGTGTCACCATTGCCGTAGCATTCAAGCCACCCCACAAGGGGAGCTCCAACAGAGGGAGACCAGAGGAAGCCCAGCACCTCCTCACTGGAGCCCAGGAGAGGGAGCTGGGGGATGGGGGTGGGTGATCCTGCCGGTCTGGGCTACGGACATGCTGTGCCATCTGGGACACCTTGCTCCGCGTGCCTGACCGAGGGTCAAACCAGTTGATCTCCAAGGTGCCATCTGGTTCTGAGAGTTCCAATTACGTGTGGCGCTTCTCTTAACTAAACATATAGATATTAAAGCAATTTTTTAAACTAATAAGGTGAGCAGCTGGGGTGGAAAATCATCCTCACATTAATGCAACCCTCCACTCCCCTCCCCAATTGTTTTCCCCTGCCCCCCTGAAGCTGAGATGTGGAATTTGCCAATTTTTGACATTTTACAAAAAGATCTTATTTCCTACAAAGACAAAAGACATCTTTTAACCCTCTTTTCATGTTTCCTCTGGTCTGGAATCCTGACAGAGGGAAGCTGCCATCCTCCAGGAAGAGAGGACATGATATAAGAAAACCAAACCCATCATCACCCCCTTTTTCGCTCCTAGTAGAAGCTTCCAATTCCCAGGCAGTGCTCTAAGCCCTGGAATTAACCCCCATTATGTTGCATAGCAGCCAGCCTCGAATACATACAATGCAAGCAGAGGGCTTTTTGATGAACTGACACAATCTGGTGAACATAACATATTTCTTTCTTTTCAACAGAATCTCTCCTACCTTTTGTCCCAGTTTTTTGAGGGCTGGGGCTCTCAACCTAGCTATCACTGAATCTTCAACGGAAGTGGTAGTTTAAAAAAGACTCAAGTTCTCGCCCCTCCCAGGAGTATCTGCATTTTAACAGGGAACTCTCAAGGGTTGAAATCTTCCACATCAAGGAATGAATCTCTAACAGTAGAATTTCAGACCTTAGGGCAGACAATGGGAGAGTTCTTTTGTGGTGGGGGAGACCTGGCAGGGACACTATCTTCTCAATCAACTTCTCACACGGGCCCTGCCCACAAAGCCCACCTGTGGGACTTTGGAGAGACAGAGGCTGCTTCTCACTCAATCAAGAAAGCAGCTGGGGGGGCTGGGGGGGCGCAGTCAGTTAAGTGTCCGACTCCTGGTTTTGATTCAGGTCGTGATCTCAGGGTCATGAGATGGAGCCCCGCATCAGCTCCCCGCTCAGCGTGGAGTCTGCTTAAGACTCTTTCTCCCTCTCCCACCGCCCCTCCAGCTCGTGCTTGCTCTCCTTCTAAAATAAATAAATCTAAAAAAAAAAAGAAGAAAGAAGGTAGCTATGCCCATTCTCCAGTTCTTACATTATAATGGGATCTGCGTTATTCCTGAGGCACGTCCTGGCTGGGAAAAAAAAGTGAGGACTAGAGCCAGTGAGGGATCACCCCTCCTGAGAATCTGTAAACCCATCTAGATGAGGGGGTGTGGTGGGGGATGCGTTCGTGCCTGGCCTGAGGGCCAACCTCCTTTATTTATATAAATATGAATAAAGGTAAACAGAGTAACTTGCTCCAACAAAGAATAATGGAGACCCAACTGTTTAACAGACACACAGTGTGGAAGGTCAGGTGGAGAGAAAGGAGTGGAAAGAGCTATTAAAACCAGGGGGGAGAAAAAGACCTGATTACTGTCCTTGAGGAACCCAGTGTAGTGGCCAAGATGAGCTTATACTCAACAGACTATAACACCACATGGCAAATGTTACATGAGCAAAGTGGTATGGGAGCCCAGAAGGGGGTGGCTAATGGCACCAGGGGGTGAGGAGAAGCCTCGAAGAGACATTTGAAGTGTGCACTGAAGAATGAGCCAAGTCTTTCCAGAGATAGAAAGCAGAAAGCACATTGAGACATGAAGAGTATGGAGGGCTCGGGACTACACCAAATAATAATTTGCCTATCTAGAGTCTGTTTTCCTTAATTGGACCCTCCTTCCAAGTACCTCTCCCTTTTCCAGCTAGACGCCTAGACATGGGCCACGGACATCCACGAGCTGGGTGTGGGCTGCAGCCTTCCCGGTAAGAAGCCGGTCTGCAGGGGTGGGTGAGAGGTGGACGGTGGCCTCAATACCGGGCTGAAGAGGGGAGCTTCTTCTCAAGCCATTGCTATGGAGAGTGAAAGACAGCCCCTCAGCATATTGCAGTCCGCAGAGGGGGTGAGGAAAGCCAGCCCACTAGCAGTTTTGGGATGCCCTCCTGCAAGGGAAATGCGCTTGGAGTCTTGGTTTTGTCTTTAAAATCCTTGCCAATGTTGGTTTATGCTAGAATGTATCTGTGTCTATTTTAACATAAAAATAATACTTGCAACCACTTCCTAGTGAGTCAAACGAGGACTGGCCGTGTTCATCATATGGGCTCTCTCACCCCCAACACACTGCCGAGTCCCTCAGAGTGCACCCCCACTCCAAGTTGAGAGGCATGCCCTGAGGGGGTGTCAGGTCCAGAACTGAGGGTTAAGAAGGAGGCAGGGGGAAAGGGCTGAGGCCAGAGGCATGAAGACCAAGTAAGAGGGAGCATTGGCTAAGAAGAGAGGCATTGATAGAAATGCAGAGGGCAGAGTAGATACTAGGGAGGTTTTCTATATGGACTTGACCGGCCTTGATAACTGTTGGTCATGGAGCAGGAGAAAAAAAATGTCCCAGGCTCCAAGTTTTCTCCCACAGGGCTAATTATAGTCTCTGTTGCTACGTAACAAATGTTCCCCTAATTGAGCCACTTCCAACAGCCATTTTATTAAGCTCACAGATTCTGTGAGTTAGGAATCCAGAAGGGCAGAGCTGGGATGGCTTGTCTCACTCACAACGTCTGAGGCCTCAGCTGGGAAAATTCGAAGGCTGAAGTGACCTCCCCAGGCAAGAATCACCAGGTGGGGCCTGTACTCCTATGTCTGGCGGTCAGTGCTGCTGTCGGTCTGGCCCTCAGCTAAACTGTGGACCGGAGCCATGCGGCCTGGCTTCTTTGGGCTGCCTCACAAGATGGTGGTTGGGTTCCAAGAGCAGGCATTCCAAGAGAGCAAAGTGCATGGCCTCTTCCCATAGCCTCAGAAGTCACAAAGCATCACTTCCACTGTGCCCTGTTGGTGAAGGCAGGCACAAAGTCTGCCCAAGTTCAACAGACCGTCAGGTTCATAGACTCCACCCCTGGATGGGAGGCGCGTCAAGGTCACATTGTGGGAAGAGCATGGGGAATGGGAGGTTTTGTTGTGCTCATCCTTGGAGAAGACAATCTGCCACTGTGCTCTGTCGGGAGACCCTCTTGTCAATTTTCACTTAGAGTTATAAGCCCAGCTTGTAACTGTGGGCAACCGAGAAGGAGTTCTTGTGGGTTTCACCTTTGCCTTCCCCCACAACATCTAGCATCATGTCTTGTTTTCAGAAGGCTTTAGTAAGAATTTGTGTGATGAATGAATAAACAACGAATGAATAAATGAATGAGAAATGGGCTGCTGGAATGTCTCCATGGCACCCGACACAGACATCTGCCTAGGGAAGCTGGAGCTCCTCGAAGGAAGGGCCCACTTAAGGCAAGTTGGTTTTATTGCTCTCACTTCCCTCCTGTATGTTCTCAGCTAATCCGGCAATCCATTATTTATGTGTAGCCTAATTAAGGTTGTGAGTGGCTTGATCCTTGTTTACTTAAGCCTATCCCGGAAGATTGCCAAGATTAAATAAAATTACCTCCAGGCAGGCAGGCCTCGCAGGGGCTGGGCTAGAAGAGAAGAGTGGAGACTAAGAAGCTGCCCCTGGTCTTCTGGGGAGCCTGCACCTTGGAAAACTTCATTTCTGTCTCCCACACATGCATGCACCACGTGCCATGCCACACCCCCACCCAGAGGCGCAGTGGACCACAAACGTGCGCAAGCATCCATGAACATCTCTCTCTGCACGCACAGGGGGCCCCCGCTGTATAAAGTGCACTCTTACACGAATGTTATTCCTCCTGCCCTTGCTGCTGCCGGTTCCAGCTCCCTTAATAAAGATTCAGATAATCTCGACCAAACAAAACTCAGTGAAGTCTGAAACTAACTAATCGAAGACGATTAGCTCCTCTCAGCCTCTGAATTTACCCTTTTCTTGTAAAACCAAAGGCCAGTTCTTATTTGGATGCTGGCCTTGTATATCTAATGAAGAGACAAGAGGGTGGCTGGAGTGGCGGGGATGGGTTAATATTTTTAAATAATTAGTAGCAAATTAGAAGACATTTCAAGGGGCCATTTACATTTCCCCCCCACTAGCCCTGAGCCTGTTCTTCTTCGGAGCAGTAGTTAACCCATCAGTACCCAGCTTGTACTCAGGGTTAACGGGACCCTTCATCCATGGGAGAACTTTTGGGTTTTCTCACGCTCACATCCAAGAGGCTATAGGGTACCACAGGATTTTAGAGAAAGAAGAATATTCTTGGCTGCCACTCTTCATCCTCCAGCAGCATCAAAAGAGATGCCATTGGCAATTGGTTATTTAGAGTGAAGGCCTGGGGGAAGGTGATGGAGACAGGGTCCTCTATCAAGAGCAAATGCAGGAAAAAGAATGAGCTTTCTCAGTATTGAGGAAGTATAGACACATTTTGCAACGCATTCATCTATTCGTTTATTTCATAATACGTACTGGGCAGCATCCCAATACCAGGAGCTGTGCTAGTCTCTTGCTGTGGTTACCTGCAGTTCAATGGGTGATATAAATAAGCCGATGAACTGATTACTGAATGACAATGCTGTCATACGGTTAAGCACAAAGAATGCATAGAAGGGGCTTCTCAGCCAGTTTTAAGGTTTGAAGCAGATTTCTGGAGGTCGGTGAGGGCTAAGCTCTGAGTTAGTTGATTGTGTGTGAAAGAGAGAGAGAATGGGGATGGAGGATGATGGGTAAGGGGGCTAGTGGTGGGAGAGGGTGTTCTCGAGAAGTAACTGCGTGAGCAAAGACATAATAATAACATCATCATCATCACAGTAACGTAACAATAACAATGGTAGAAACAGTACCATAAATATCTGGCATAGTATAGAGCACTTTGTATGGATTATTACCTTTAATCTTAACAACAAATCTAAATTCTCCTCATTTTACACAATATATCACTACGTCACACCCAGATGAAGGACTTTTCCCAAAGTCACAGGTGAAGAAGTTGGAACTGAAACCCAGGCTGAGATTTGAAACACGTAGCCTGTGCACTCTGGGGTGGCTCTCTATCCTGTCAGCAATTAGACACTGAGGGGTCTTAAGCAGTGACGGGACATAGTCAGATTTGCATTCGAAAGGCCAGTCTGGAAGCCTAGTGGAAAGGGCTTTGAGGGTGGAAGTCTGGAGATAAGGTGGCTAAGTAGGAGGGCTCAAGTCTCAAGGGAGCGCCTCCACTGGGGGCTGAGGATGAGAAGGAAGGGTCAAATCTGAGGAATGTTTGAGGTAAGAACTTGAACGGTATGAGTGACTAGAAGTGAAGGGTGCATGAAAAGGAGTCTAGGATTCCCAGATTTATGGCCAGAGTGGGTGGAAGCGCCATGAACCATCTAGAAAACACTGGAGGCAGGGGAGGCTTGGGGGTCACAAGGGGAAGGGAGGTGTGGAGAGACAGAGGTGCTCACTGAAGCTTTACACTTGCTGACCCTGACGTGCCACGGGACATCCGAATGGGCATGAGCAGAAGTTATTTGATGGATGAACCAGAAGCTGAGCTAAGAGGTTGGAGATGAAGGTAGCATTCACATAATGGGGGTAATTAAAACCATGGAGGTGATGAGATTACCCTGGAAGGGCAGCTTGTGTGGGAAAAGAAGCCTAGAGAGCACCTATGTTGAAAGGAGCTGTGCTAGTGAAAGGGCAGATGGAAAAGAGAAGCCAGAAAGTTGTCCATGAAACAACATCTAAAAGGTAGAAGGAGAATCCAGAAAAAAATGAAACCATAAAAGAAGGGAACAGAGAGTTTTGAGAGAGAGAGTGGTGATTACATCTCAGGATGCAGAGAAGTCCAGACAAAGGACTGAAAAATGTCCCCTGGCTTAATAATCTGTAGTCACTCCGTGAGCTTTGACACACAGTTCGGTGAGGTCGTGGAGTAGGGGAAGGGGGGCAAGTGAATGCATGGAGGGAACGGGAGGTACGAAAACAGGGGGAGTAATCTTCCAAGCAACTTGTCCAAGTAGGAGGTGAACAATCCAAAGACCTGGGATCAAGATCAAGGAGAGCTGGTGAGGATGTGAGAAATCTGAGCCTCTCTGAAGGATGAAGACAAGGAACATGTAGAAAGAACAATGGAACAATGGAGGAGAGAGAGAGGACAAGGGAGTGAGGTCCCAGCTTTGGTGGGAGAGGATGTGATCAGGGCATGGTGGGAAGTGGGCTGTGAATTGGAAGAAGGACCGTCCCTTCGATAGTGGGGACCAGACTGGGGAAGATGCGGAAATCCAAATGGTGGGGACATCTGAGAGATGATGCTCTAACATTTCAGTTTTCTGATTTTTCAGAGGAAGTAATGGGTGAAAATATCTTCTCTGCATGTGAAAGAAGCTTGAGAAGAGAGAAGGGGATGAGTGGTGGGGAGGGGCAAGGGTGAGAGCTGCCCAACGACAAACTAATTGACCCATTTTGCCACAGAGCTCAGGCTGTCCCTGGCTATGGGATTTCCCCTTGGAATTCTCAACAAATCACGTATAGGGGCAAAGGCAGTAGATGCATCATGGGAATTTGCCCGCTGAGTATACAATAGGGTCCAGCTGACACACCAACACCAAGGTCACTGGTGACAGCCATGGCCGTGTCTGTTGGGCACATTAAAGAAGCCAAGGCATGAAGGCACCCACATGGTGCCTGGCACATAGCCCTCAGTGAATGCCGGCTATTGTTAGTAGCAATCAGTTGGTGATTTCCACGGTCATTCCCTATCTTAAATTATAAAATCTAATATTCTTCTATCCTACAAAAGAAGTAAAATGGAGACAGAGGCTTTTAACAGAAGAGCTTAAGGTTAAACCCAAAGGGATTCCCAAGAGGAAGGGCTATAAAATGCCCACAAAGGCTATTAAAGAAGGTGATAGAATCCTGGATAAAATGAGGATCAGGATGGAGGCCGCCTGCGTGGCTCAGCCAGTTAAGCGTCTGCCTTTGGCTCAGGTCATGATCCCAGGGTCCTGGGATCGAGCCCCGCATCGGGCTCCCTCCTCGGCGGGAAGCCTGCTTCTCCCTCTCCCACTCCCCTTGCTTGTGTTCCCTCTCTCTCTCTCTTTCAAATAAATAAATAAAATCTTTCAAAAAAAAAAATGAGGATCAGGATGGACTCCTCGGTGTCCAGGGACAGGTCTGGGGTCTGTGCCCGGAGAAAGCGATGTCCCATAGCGGCTGCCCTGGCAGGGTCCGGAGAAGGGCTCGGGGGCAGGAGAGTGAGAGTCAGGCCTGTCGCGTGCTCAGCAGGGGAGGTGGCATGTTTGCTCTCCCTGCTATAGCCCGAACCCCTTCGCTGCCACATGACAAAACTGAGGTCCAGACAAAGCAAGCGCCCTGGCGTGCTTTTTGTGGAAATCTGGACGACCTGCCAGGGTTTCCAACTGACAGCGCAGAGTTCTGTTTGGCCCCCCGCGTTGCTGACTGCCCAACACAGACAGCGTGAACATCACCACAGTGGTCCCCGAGGGCCTGAAAATGGCAGCGAAGACCACGGAGCAACAGATTTATGAATCGAGGCCCTGTTTCCCTGGCCGGGCACCAGAGGGATCATCATTTCACATAAATAAGCCACAACATAACCTAGAGTAATCCTCGGCAAAAACACAGTACGGAGGGAGCCTGGGTTCCTGCTGTGAGATACTAAGTGTGCAGTTTAAGCTTTTTTGAAGCACGTAAAAGCCTTAGGGCCTGCACATGGTCCCCAATAGCTTTAAGGAGAGCCTGTTTCAGTGGCAACAACATGGCCTGGCACCTAATGCTTATCAAGCACCCGGGTGGGAGGCCCAATTATAGAATTAACATTGCTCATATCTGCTCAGCCAAATAGACAGTAACCACTCTGTAAAGGGCCTAGGCATCCAAAATGAATCAGGGGAGGGAGAGGCCTCCAACTGATCTCATTTTTTTTTTTTTTTTTTTGGCCAGCAGCATGGTGCCAGTCTCAGGATCTGCCAGCAGATGGAAGGAAGGTAGGGATAGGGAAGGGGTAGGGAAATCACTTCATCAAATATTTCCTCCCACCCTTGTATCTTCTCTCTCTCTTCCCCCCCTCCCTCCCTCTCCCTCTCTCTGGGCTCCTTTTGTTCAACCTATGAATGTTTCAAGTGTTTCTAGCCCCTCCGCTCAGCCCAGTCCACAGGGAGGGTCAGCTGGGGGAACTAAACAGAGCATCAGAGTCACAGAGATCTGAGCTTGAATCATTCCTTCACGAACGTAAGCTGTGCGATCTTGGGCAATCTAGTTCACTTCTCCAAGTCACACTTTGCTCACTTGAAAATAGGAGCGAACCCTCAATACTTACCTTTCAGTGTGATTCGGAAAAAGCAGGAAGATGACAACTCCTAGTCTCTAGCATACTGTGTCTTGCCCCGAGAATGCACAAACTCTGATGTTAGCCTTGCTAACAAGGAGTCAGTCTTGCCCTGAGATTCACATGAAATCAGGCTGCACCCCAACCCACCTGTGGGAGAAAACCCAGTCTTTCCAAAGGCTCTCAGAGGAGGCATTTAATGCGGGAAATTAGCTCCGGTTGAGGACTCATTTTATTATCTAAAGATAAGTATCCCCTTTTCACTCCACACACACTGAGGTTGGACCCCACCCTGAGTCCCTCCAAATACTCTTTCCCTGAGACTGGGGCTTGTACTGAAATGTGAGGAAAGAGAAATCTTGCCTCATGGTACACCAAACACCCTAACCTGTGAGGACATCACTCTCTGATTTTTGAACGTCCTTCGCCCCTCCCTACCCCAGGATCCCCTCACTGGCTGCTCTCCCTGCACACCCCAGCTGCTACCCTCCCCCTTTTCCTTGTTCACTATCCTCCCCTGTTCTCCTTCTGCTCACCCTCAAGCCCAAATTCCTGTCCATCTCTTACAACAAGCAGTTTGGTCATTTCCTTCTGTGGCCTGTCTTCGCATTCCATGCTTGGAGTCCAATCTTTCACATCCAAAACACCCTGTCGAAGTATTTTCCTAAACCAAGTCAATCCTTTCCTTAGGAGGAAGTCTGGTGTCAGCTGGTAATTCAACAGTTATGTTCTCCCTACTATGCCCATCCTCAGTCAATAAATGTTAGTGGCCTCTTCCCTCCTTCAACTGAAAAATATCTTTTCTCAGACCACTCTCCTCTGAAATGACCTTCCCCATCTCTAGGGAGCCTCCTGAGAGCATAAGCCATCCTGACCCTGTTCAGCCTGTCATTCACTTCTCAGTGGCTACTCCCGCCCCCTCCTCTGAGACCGCTCTCCAAAAAGTCAGCTTCAATTTGCCAAACCCGATGACCTACCCCCATTCTCTGTAGCAACTGACGCTGTTGACTATGAACTCTTCCCAGCCCTCAGCCTCCTCAGTGCCAGCATCCCTAACCCTCCACCCCATCCGCCCCTGTCCCTTCCCACTGGTCCTTTCCCCACCCCCCCACCTCAGATGTGTGGACGCTGCTTCCACTAGTAACTGTCTCTCCTCAGTCTACACAGGTTTCCCACCTAGCTCATCCATTCAACAGTTCAACGTTCCAGGAGGCTGGTGGGGCTGTGAGATCTCATCCCCCCAAAGCTCACGCTCACACACACACACACACACACACATTTGTGAGCACCTCCTGGAAATCTCCAACTGAATGTGGAGCAGGCATCTCCAGCTAAGAAATTCAAACCGTGCTCACCATCCCCTCGCCCCCTCCACTGCAAGCCCACACCTCCTCTGGCATTGCCACATTCTGCTGGGGAGTCATCAGCCTCCAGCCCTCTCCAGGCACCCGTTGATTCACTCCGTAACCATTTACGGGGCCTTTCTCCCCAGGTAATCTCATTCATTCTCATGGCTTTAAATAACATCTATATGCTGACAAATCCAAATTTTATATCTCAGCCCCAAGCTTCGCTCTCAGCTACAGACTCGTAGATCCTACTGCCTACTCAGCATCTCCTACTCACCTCGAAGGCACCTCAAACCTTATATATCCAAAATTCTTATTTCCTCCCTACCACGGAACTGCTCCTTTTCCAATCAAACTCATACTAGTAAACAGCACCTCCAACTATGCATTTACTTAACACAAAAACATGGACGTCACTTTGATCCCACTCCCCCATATACTCCAGCCTGCTAGCAACTCCCCTTGTTTCTTGTTCTGAAATGTATCCCAAATCCATCCTTTTCTCCCCTACTTTTCATGGCCACCCTTATGATCTAGGCTATAATCATCTCTTCCATGGACAATTCCAGTAGCCTCCTTTGGGGTCTTTCACTCTCTTCTTGCTTCCCACAAACTCACCATATCCTGAACAAGAAAGCTCTTCAAAAAACATAAACAGGATCATGCCATTCCCCTACTTAAAACCCAGCAGTGACCTCCCATTTCTCTTGGAATAACTCCAAATTCTTTATCATGTCCTATAAGCACTTGTTGTCTCTCCAAAATCCCTTCATCCTACCTCCAGGAATGCATCTGTGATAACTCGACATCTTCCACATTCCTCAAATAAGGAATGAGCCAAGCCCTTTCCAGCCCCTTTTCTTCCAGTGTGATACTTGTCCTTCTTGAACTTTAGGTCTCAGCATAATTTTACCTCCTCATAGAAGAAGCCTTCCAGACTCTCCAAGTTAGGTTTATAAGAGCTAGCCCAACATTTTCTTTTATTACTCCATCCTGTTCCTTCCTAGCATTTAGCCACTTTCTGGGGTTTTTTTCTTTGCTTGTTTATTGCCTGTCTCCTCCATAAGGGCACGGACCACGTTTGTTTTGTTAACCACTGGATTCCCAGCACTGGAAACATTGTCTGGCATAGAGTAAGTGCTCAATAAATTCTTGTTGAATGAATAAATGGTTGGAAAAATGAATGGATCTTAAATATTCATGAGGTGTTGGATAAGACACAGTCCTTGCTCTCAAGGAATGAGCCACCCAGTAGAATATAAGCTCTGAATTATAATACTGAGTTATTATTTTGTGAGAGGCATGGTCAGCTGGTATGGAAATGCAGAGATAAGCACAACCAACCTGCCTGGGGGATTTGTGGAAGAATTCACAAAAAGTTTACAAATAGACTGGATAGGTATGACACAAGATAGGGATCTGGTAAATTTAACTTTTTTGTATCATTGATTGAACTGAAATTAAAATTTATCCTTACATTTTCTCTTGACATCAACTCAGATAATCACCTGATACTGGAGAATAGAGCTGCAAATTTTGAGTATCAGTGCAAAATATAGTCTTAGTCCTTGTAACAAAATAGGTAATCTATTGGTATGAAAAATACATTTCCCTCCCTCACCCTCAAAAAAGATAGCCCCAATATTCTATTGAGTCCAATGTGTCAATATTATGAATGTAAAGCCACAGGCTACAGATGTGAATTAATGAATTGAATTAAGGACAGATCTAAGGACCATGTCCTATGAATGACATTTTCTCCTTAGCTTAACTTGGCACTCATTTTAGCTACATTATGCTGTGGTAGCAAATAATTCCCAAATCTTAGTGACTCCCAAAACCAAAAGTTTATTTCCCTCTTATATTATGTGGGTATTGGGCTTATTTTTATTCCCTGAGCCAGGCTGAGGCAGCAGCTTTTATCGGGGGGACATGCCGGTCTGCAGGCAGAGGGGAGAGAGTTATGGCAGAACCAAATTATGGCTCTTAAAGCTTATGCTTGAAAGTAGCCAACGTCACTAACACATTTCATTGGCCAAAGTGAGGACTGGTGTCACTGAGTCAGGGATGTATAATCCTTGCAAATATTTGATGATAAAAATACAACCTACCATGACATATATAATTCAAGTTCATTGCTTACTTTATTTCCATTACTGTCAGAAGGCTGAGAAATACTTACATAAGCTCCAGATAGGAAACACAGACAAGACAATAGATGACACCAGTGATGGAATGAGACAGCAAAATATCTCAACAAAGACACAGATTCCATTCCCTTTTGGCAGACTAACCCTGCAGAGCTTGAGTTTTGGATTTCCTACAAGAATTCCACCTAGAACATCTATAGGAACAAAACAGTGGTTTCCTCTTCAAGACCAAATTTAAGTAAATTTCAATCCATAAGCAGGAAGTATTTACCTTTTTCTTCAACAGTCAGGATTTTGGGTAAAATTAGAAGCATTTGATATGCCTACATGTTTTAGAAACTGGAAAATACAGTATACGGATGTTTTTGGTTGGGCCTTGAGAATTAGGTGACCTTCTTGGTACGTGATAAGCATATTTTAAAAAATAAATTTCGGGTCAGATTCAGCAGCTTCTCAATCATACCATTAAGTGCAAATTCAGGCATTTTAGAGGGGGAGCAGGGGCCCATCAAATATTCAACTGTAAGCTCCTCAATCACAGAGAACACATCTTATTATGTATTTCTGAGTCTTCAGAAGCTAGCATAATGTCCAGTACCCAGGAGGTGCTCAATAAATGCTTCATGCTAACATTTTTCTGGAGGGCAGGTTATATCAAATTTCAAAATGCTCAACATGACCCCGAAATTCCAAGTTTAGAAATGTATCCTAAAAAAATAATCAGAGATGCTCACAAAGAAAACAATGGGAGCTATCTAGGATGATTATCATAGTCCCATACACAACAGCAAAAATTATGAACAACCAAAATACCCAACAATGGAGTACCAGTCAAATACATTAGGGTATATCATATAATGGAATGCTACACAACAATGCAAAACCATGTTTTCAAAGAACATTTAATTGTAAGGGAAAATAAAATATACTCTGGAGGAGAAAAAGTTCAAAAAGTTGTAGGTACACTAAAATATCATTTTAATAAAATGCGTATAGAAAATGTGGGCACAGCAAAGGAAACAGTCAACAAAACAAAGTGGCAACCCACGGAATGGGAGAAGATTTTTGCAAATGACACTACAAAGGGCTGATATCCAAGATCTATAATGAACTTCTCAAATTCAACACCCAAAAAACAAATAATCAAGTCAAAAAATGGGCAGAAGACATGAACAGACGCTTCTCCAAAGAAGACATACAAATGGCTAACAGACACATGAAAAAAATGTTCCTCAGCATTAGCCATCAGGGAAATTCAAATCAAAACCACATTGAGATACCACCTTACACCGGTTAAAATGGCAAAAATGGACAGGGAAAGAAACAACAAATGTTGGAGAGGTTGTGGAGAAAGGGGCACCCTCTTACACTGTTGGTGGGAATGCAAGTTGGTACAGCCACTTTGGAAAACAGTGTGGAGGTGCCTCAAAATATTAAATATAGAGCTACCCTATGACCCAGC
>NC_138379.1:84948186-84971992 GCF_054177405.1 Leptonychotes weddellii | reverse complement strand
AAGGGCCATATGCACCCCAATGTTCATAGCAGTAATGTCCACAATAGCCAAACTGTGGACAAAGCTGAGATGCCCTTCAACAGATGAATGGATAAAGAAGATGTGGTCCACATATACAATGGAATACTACTCAGCCATCAGAAAGGATGAATACCCAACATTTGCATCAACATGGATGGAACTGGAGGAGATTATGCTAAGTGAAATAAGTCAAGCAGAGAAAGTCAGTTATCATATGGTTTCACTCATTTAAGGAACATAAGGAATAGCATGGAGGACATTAAAAGAAGGAAGGGAAAAATGAAGGGGGGAATTGGAGGGGGAGACGAACCATGAGAGACTATGGACTCTGGGAAACAAACGGAGGGTTTTAGAGGGGAGATGGGTGGGGGGATGTGCTAGCCTGGTGATGGGTATTAAGGAGGGCACGTATTGCATGGAACACTGGGTGTTATACGCAAACAATGAATCATGGAACACTACACCAAAAACTAATGATGTAATGGATGGTGACTAACATAACACAATAAAAAAAAAGAAAATGTGGGCACATATATGCACCCACATGCATACATACACACACACACACACGCACACGTATGTGTCTGAATGAGAGAAAAAATGACCTGTTACAAGGAAAGAACATGCATTTCTTGCAAGTCCTTTTGGCTGGTAAAGATGGGAGATCCTTCATGTACAGAGAAGTGGAATGTGTAAGGATGAAGAGACAGGTGAGGCTGGAGGTGGGGACGAGACAGGCTAGGAGTTGAGGCTGTTGACCGTTGATGGGAATTAGGGGCATGGCAAAGAGCTCACACGTCTGAAGGAGACTTTTTATTAAATTGTGCTGTGCAATATATATTGTATCCTTCTCCTTTGCCTCTGCCTGAAAACTCTGGCAAAATCTTCATTTTCCTTTTTTACTTCATGAAGGTAGATTCACTCTGGAGGGAGGTGTCCAAGCTCCGACTCTTGCTCAGGGGCAAGAAGCAAGGGTGTCTGAGGGACCCGGCCCCATCTGGGATATCTTTAAGGAAGAAAATGCACCAAAATATTAAACAGTCATTAGCTTGGGGTTGAGAGGGAAAAAAGGGTGATTTTCATTTCCTCTTTGTACTTTAATGGATTTTCCAAATTTCTGCAATGAATATGCATTACTATTATAATCAGGAAAAAAATGTTATTTTTTAAAAATAAATTGATGTCAAATGAATGAATAAGTGAATAAATCAATGAATGAATGAATGAACTAATTAGTGAAATGATTGACCTGGGCAATAGAAGCACAAACAGGATTCTAGTTGACAAATTTGCTTGCTCTTATTTCCTGCTGTGGACATTAGTCAGCCTCTATCTTTAGATGAGACATATTTAAAAAAAAAAGAAAAAGAAAACAGAAAAATATTCTTCGGATGGAAGCAATATTTTCATGCCCTCTACTCTCCGACATTTGCAAAATACCTCCATCTCCCCTGGCCTGCCTCATTCCTGACAAGCCTCTTATCTTTTCCCGCAGGGTCTGTCGCCAACACCCCCAGAATTCACTAGCACAGAATTCCATGAAAATCAAAGCAAGCGGGCATTAGATGGAAGAGGCAGCATCTACAAAGAAGCCTGCTGTCTGCTTGCTTTGAAATTGTTGTGACTCTGTGTTTAGATGGGCTTATAATATCAGCACGGCCACGCGGATGTGCGTGTGAGGCGGACAGGCATGACATCGAGCCTGAAAACATACTTCGCACACACCTAAGCACGTTCAACCTGAACCAGGGCCAAGCCACATGTGTTGAACATCTCAACAAACTGTCTGATTTGTTCCTGTCTCCCACGCAGACACCATCAGGCAGGGCTGGAAAGCGGGCGCTCTGTGCTGGACCCAACCTACAAGGGCTTCTAGAGAAAGCATATTGTTGGCCCAGATGGACTGGTGGGGGGATGGCAGCTGGGGGAGGATCTTGCCTGCCAGAGACAAGCTATATGCCCCTGAGTCCTGGAATCCAGGCTGAGGACAGCCCAAGGGCACTGGGAGATTTCTGGACCATTTGGGGAGGACAGTTCCTGAGTGGACCGTTGGAGAGGGGAGGAGAGGAGGGGCGAGGGAGGAAGAGGAGTGAGAAGCCTGCCTGACAAAGCTGATTTTTTTCTACAGATGCTGCTGGCAGAAGAACAGAGTGGGAGCAGTGTGTTCAGCTACATTAGTCAGGGATAGAGTTTTAATAGGCTGCAGAAGGAAATGATGACAGCGAAGTTAGGAGCAGTGAGTAACTCAATTTGAGAGAGCCGAGCTCCCCGGGAGGTGACAGCAGAGGGGCCATTTCCCTGTTTGGCCCCATGGGGGCGGGGCTGGTGTCGGGGTCATGGCAGACACTGGCGTGGGAGCCTGGGCCTCTGGGAAGGGACCCGGCAGCTCCCGGCGTCCTGAGACATCTGGGGATCATCGGCAATGACAACCAGTAGAGAAATGATCCTGAGCAGCTGGGACAGAGCGGTCATTTATGCTCACAGGACAGAGGGAGAACCCTATTCCTGGGGAGGCTCTCTGCATGGATGGGGCAGGGGAGAAGCCTTTTAAGGGCTGCAGGGGCTAAGGATGGAGAAAGTGCCACTGGTCAGCAAGTCTGGGAAAGGAGCAAACTGGCAACAAAGCTCACAGGGCTCAGGCACCTTTGTGTAAATTAGAGAAACGCATCTTCCCACCAGTGAAGGATGTATAGCTCGCTGAAGAGTAGGGAGGCTTGGATTCAGCCTCCGCTTGTCCCCCTGGCTGGGCAAACTTGTTCAGGGTACCATCTGCCCAGCCATATGTAGCAGCCAGGAAAACTAGCCTGTGATGAACAAACTCCTTAACCTGGCATTCAGGCCCTCCACGAGCCAGCACCACTCCGACTGTCCAACCCAGTCTCTCTTGTCACTTGGCACAAATCTACAGTCCAGCACAAGGCAATTCCTATCCATTCTCCAAGGCTACCTTTGCTTCCGCACACTTATACTTTTGCTTCTACTGTTTCTTTAATGCTTTAACCAGTATTTTTGCCTAACACTACCCCATGCATTTTTAAGGTCCTGCTCAAATGACACCTCCTCCAGGAAGTCCCCTCTGGTTGTCTCCAAGACAAAGGGATCTTGTCCTAATCTGAGCTCTTGCAACACTTTATCTCTATGTCCTTGTGGCTTTTTTTTTTGGTCACCATTTACCTCTTTCTATCCATTTTTTTGTATTTGTTTCTTATCTTCTCTACTAGACTGTGAGCCCCCGAGTGCATGAACTGTTCCTTATTACTATTACATACCCCACAGCATTGAAGGGGTCTACCTGGTGCATGAAAAATGCCCCATAGGCCGTCTCATGGAAAGAGTGTTGAGCAAAGCAGTTTTAGATCCCAGCTCATGTCACTTGAAGACAATAAGAGCTAATTACCATTTATTTTTATATGTATCAGGTACAGTTGAAAGTGCTTAACATGCAGGAAGTTACTGAATTCTGCTACCTAGCCTAGGTAAACTTTGCTTTTATTTCCACGTGCAGAATAGGAAACCGAGACACAGAGAAGTTAAATGCTGTGCTCAGGGTCACCAACTAGTAAGTGGCAGAAGTGAGATTTGTACCCACCTGTGACAATGTGCTGGGCTGTCTATTACTCACGGATCGACCTTGGGTTTAACTAATCTGATTCTCCCTCCTTCATCTTTAAAATGGGGCTAATAATACTTATACATTATACATGTCTATTACATATTAACTATATAGATTCCTGGAACATAATAAATCTCCAATAAAGAGTAGTCACCATTAATATGTTTTGAATGAAGGAAATAAAGAATATAGGGATGTAGGATAGTAGTAATATGTCTGGTGGAAATATAATGCGAACCACTATGTGACTTAAAATGTTCTAGTAGTCTCAGAAATAAAGATGAAACCAAGCGGATAAAATTAATTTTAATAAGACATGTTATTCAACCAATAGATCCAAGATTTTATCATTTCAACATGTAATCGATATTAAAAAATACGAATGAGATACTTGACACAGTAACTCTTCAGACTCTGGCTTGTGTCTTACACTTAGCGCGCATGTCAATCCGGAATGACCACATTTCAATTATTCAAGAGCCACACTTGCCTAGTAGCTACCATATCGGACAGCACAGATTTAACACAACCGAGAGAAAAAAAAAAAACCCTCTCCAAAAATCCTATTAGGAAGTCAAACTTCTGCTATTTGAGTTATGATGGATTTTCTCTTTTCAAGAGCTCATCATTCAAATGTAAATACCCCTGGGAAATACCGAGTAACGCTGAAGCGGGGGGGCCAGTGTTGCAACTCAGACTTGCTGAGACACTCAGAAGCCACATTCAAGGGTTTAAAGTATGACTCTCAGAGTAGGACAGACCCGAGTGCAATCACAAGACTGCCTCTTACAATTGTTATGATGGTGGCTGAGGCTCTGAACACTGCTGAGCCCAGTTTGCTCACTGGGGGGGGGGGGATCCCCCCGCCCGGGGCTTAGGGCTGAGCGGGACCAGGCTTGCAGGGGCTGGCACGATGCTCCATAAGCCTCAGCTCACTCCCTTTCCCCCCAGACCTCTGTGTCACCCTAGCTGTCCCTCTCCCTGCCCCTTTCCTATCACCAAGACACACCCTTGGGGCTTTTACCCAGATGAGTCTATTGGGCCCTGCTTGCTAACCACCCACAAGGACTTGCTAGGTGTCTACGTTCCTAGAACATCGAGGCACCAGGGATCCCACGAAAGTGCATCGTGATGACAATGGTTATTTAGAGCCAGTTCTGACCCAAGGATTTTCAGGTCCATTCTGACTCGGACTTTCCCCTGCAGTCTGGGCTCAGCCTCTACCTCCAGCCCTGCCTCTGGGCCCTGATCCTGGGCAAGTGGGGTAGAGCACGCTCATTCCCACTGCACCCTGATGTGGGGCCCCGGTCTGAAAAGGGGGCTCTACCTCTGACCCCGTCCACAAACACCTCGTCTGATTCTGGGTCTCTGACCGCCTTTCTCTCCCAGGTCCCAGTTCTACTGTCACGGCCTGCGCTTGACTCTGTCTTGTTCCAGCCATAAGGCAAAGGCAAGTGTGTGAGAGGTGGCCGATGGGGGTGCCCACAAGCGGGAGAGCCCTGGGGGTCAAGGTGCACACGTCAGGGCACCGTCCAAGGGCCACAGGCGGATTTCTGGGACAGAGGGGCAGAGCCACAGCCCAGAGGAAACGCCCAGAGAAAAGGGCAGCCTGCTTTGAGCCAAGACCACTTGAAGACCTAACGGCGCAAGAACCAGCGTGAGAAGTCGGGGTTATCACACGAAAGAAGGGAACGATGTGAACAGGTCAGGTGGCCTGAGGAGCAGGTGAGGTGTGTGCTTTCCAAACAATCCCTCCGCTGACGGCCCATAGAGAATCTTGGGGTTGCCACAAGCACAGCATGCCATCCTGAGCCCAGTGCCTGGCCCGTCCCGGTCCTCCCGGGCACGATCCCGCCAGCGGCGCTCTACCTTCCAGGCCGTACCCGCGGAATTCAGACCTATGCCGTGAGGATGCTGGCTGTCTGGACGGGGAGGACTGACACAGCTAGGAGGTGGAAGAGGACAGTGAGGAGGGGCTTGCGTCAGAAAGACCCAAATGGAAATCCCAGCTCGGCCACCTGCACAACCTTAATCAAGTGGTTTATCTCCATTTCCTCCTCTGTAAAATGGGTGTGATGAGACCTGTCTTACCGAGTTGCTATGAGATACACGTGAGAAATAGTACATATAAAGTCCACATTAATACCCAGCACATAGGAAGCACTCCATCAATGGTAGCTCAATTTAAATAAGTAAGTGCACATCGCTAAGGCTCGCCGGGGATGGAGGGCAGCACCCTCAGCATGCCACCAACGCGCTGGGCAAGCTGACTCTTCCTCTCTTTCTGCGCACTTGCCATAGGTTCGCTTCACTCAGGATGCTCTCGCGCACCCTCTTTCCCTGCCTGGCCCCTACTCCCACCAGTCAGACCTAGTCACGTCCTCCAGAGCCTCCCTCCACCCGAAACGCAGGGTTCCCCTTTTGCAGAGCGTAAGGCACCTCACAGACTCCTTGGCCAGATCTCTGGTCTTTGTGCTGCAACACAAGAGTGAGGGATATAATGAAGCTCCCAGAAGTAGAGAGAAGTGGAGGAGAGAAATGATATACTCTTTAAACAATCATCGGTGGTCTTTTTAATGCACATTTATAATCGGTGATACATATCCACCCTTGGGGGTGAAATATGTTCCCAAACAAAAACTCAAAGGGAAAGAGAACCATGGACGATGGTTTTCACTATCACCCAGCCCACAGAGCACCTGCCCAATGCCTCAGTTTTCAGCCAACGACCCTTGGAGGACACAGCACGGTGATCGGCCCACCTCCTGCCTTTTTTCCTCCTCCTTCTCCTTCCTGCAGGGAGATGCTCTCAGCTGCATCACCGCAGAAGCTAGTAAGGAACTGAGCACTCCTGAGGTCCAGGCGCAAGTGGTGGGGCTGCTGGCTGGCCATCCCACCTCCTGAGGAAGGGACGGACGGGAGGAAAGAAGGAAACATCTGGAAGGAGTGGCATTTCGTTCTGGACCTTGCGCACATGAATGATGCACTAAGACAATTCTCTGCCTTATCATAAATTCTGCAAACTCATGAACTTTGCAATCTCTGAAGCTCAGCACTGTATGGGAGCCACTTATCTTGTGCTGAAAGCAATATAAAAACAGATGGCAAAGAGAGCATCGGGAGATAAATCAGTGGCCTGGCTGCCAGGAGTTTGCGGACAAACCCAACATGGCCAGACTCATGACTCTCAGACATGGATGGGACCTGCTCTGCGAGGACACCCCTGGGGTGCGGTGGGCAGACTGGCAGAGAAGGTGACTGGCAGGAGGAGGCAGGACAGAGCCCCATGGGGAGGGCAAAGGAGGAAGGGCACCTTCACACGTGGCTTTGGGAAAGTGGCCAGCCCTTTCCCCAAGGAGGAAGCTGTGACAGAGGACAGCTTGGGGCACTGTCCACAGGGCTGCAGCCAAGACCAGAGCTTTAGGATTTATAAGCACTTTTCCATAGTGGCCACTCTAAATCCTCACTGCAACTCTGTAAGATATTTACTTTTGCAGACATGGAAACTGAGGCTCGGGGTTTGTGGGTTGGTCAAAGTCACATGGCAGAGCCAGAACGTGAATCAAGGTGTGATGACCCCAGGGCTCGGTCCCTGACGTGGCAGGGTCTGGCTTGGCCTTCTCTGACTCTCAGCTGAGGGACACCCCCCACCTGGTACTTGTCCTAGCTCCCTGGGCCACAGGCCAGCCTGACCTGCCACCCACAGCCCAGAGTACAGCCTGCTTCTACCCTGAAGCAAAAGTGAGTGCCCTAAGGCTCTGGGCCATGCCCTTGGCCACTGGGGACAAACCCCAAGAGCAAATGATGTTTGTTCGGGTTCTGTTGTCTGCATGCAGCAAATACATATTTAGGGAGCACCTGCTCAGTGCCCGGCGCTGCTGAGCACGGGAAGAAGGGAATGCGGATACACACGAGCCTGCTGAGGCACACACTGAGACCAGATTCTTCAGGTTAGTGCAGGCCCACAGCCCCAAGGCCTAAAAGAAAGGAGGTCAATTAGGACTGCCCTCTAAATGGGAAAGGGCAGCCCAGAACAGTGGCCAGAACCCAGGTTCTGGGGCAGACCAAATCCCAGCTCCCTGCCCACTGACTGAACTCCAGCCATTCTGGAACCTCTCTGGGTTCTTCAGCCGCTGCGCTGGGCTAGGCCTGCCCCTCGGAAGACTCGTCGAGGGTAGGGATGAGGTGAGGGATGAGGAGCCCCCGGCATATACCTTACTCCAGGGACTCAGTAAATGTTACCCGCTCCTCCTGCATCTCCTTGAGGATTGCCCTTCTCTGGTGTGTTCTGATCCTGCCCCGAAGCCCTTCGTCAGCCTTGTCCACACTGCTCACACCTTCCCCCGGCTCCCTTCAGCACATAAGCAGCAGGCTTGGCCTTGCCGGTTGGCAGAAGTTTCCTCAAGTCTTGAGGTCTTATATTTCTGTCCCTTTGGTTGAACTTCCCATTACCCTAAAACCCCCACCGTAACCAGCACTCCAGGACCCTGGTCCCAGGGGGCCCTCTGGCCTGAGTTTAGGTTGGGTGACTGTGTTCAGTACAACTCAACACCGATCCATCCACAGCGCGATCTGCATCCCGCCTGCAGACAACATGTCACACTCACGGCCCTGTTTGATCTTTCCATAAACCCCGCAAGGTAAGGATAGCAACTCTCTCACCAGTAAGTGCAGTATCTCTCTAATGCCCAGAGATGCGAAGAGCCTGGCCCAGGCCACACAGATCCTAAGATGCCAAGCTGGGATTTCCGTATTTAAGGCCACAATAATCATGAACCTACAGCATTACTGACTTTATCTCAAGTGGGTCTCTCAACAGCATTATGATGAGGAAGTCAAGGCACAGAGGTCAGGCAACTTCCCAGGGAGCCAGGGGCAGTAGGTGGTGGGGCTAGCTAGGCTGGTCTTTGACTGTCCGAGCAGATACTTGATGCCCAGAGGCTCGGGGCAGGTGAAGTTCCTGCTTCTAAGACTGGACTCAGTGGACGGGTCCAGGGGCTGGTTTGCCTGCATTCCAGACGCTAGTGCCTTCAGAGCTTCTCTGCACGGGGGGTGGTTCAGGGAAGGACTCGGCTCTGCCCTGCCCGCCCAGCCCTTGCCTGGGAACAGACACTAGTTTAGAAGCAAAGTGGAGAAGGGCCAGATGTGGGGAGGAGCTGAGATGAGCCTGCATTTCACTCAGGCAATGAGATGCCTGCTAGCGTTTCTTCAAAGCATCCTTCCCCTCCCCAAAATGAGCAGGCTCAGAGCCGCGGCTGCACGGAGACAATAATCACTAATCAAGTCGAAGTTTCCTTCTAATCAGTTCAGTTGTTAGAGGAAGCAATGCAGCCAGGCCTGTGCGGGGAGGATGACTGTTCATCGCCACCACATGCCACCACATGGCACCCGAGGCCTGCCCCGCATCCCGAGCCAGCAACCTCTCGCCGCTCCACTGGGCATCCGGCACTGCAGCTGCTCTGGAGGAAGCTTCTCTGGGGACCTCTGACTCCAGCTTCCCCGCACCTCAGCTGCAAGGCGCTGGAAACGGGAGCACTGGAATCAGAGAACGAGTGTTGCCTCTGGAATCGGGCCGGTGGGGTCTGAGCATGGTTCTGCCCGTGGGAACCTGGATCCCTGGAAACGCTACTCATTGCCCGACATTGCTGGCCCTCCGTTGTCAAAGCGAGAAAAAAACAAGCTGTGTCTTCTGGAAAATTCTACTAGTCCTTCAAAGCATGGTTCCGATATCACTTCTTCTAGGACTCCTTTTGCAATGAGCATCTCGTCCCCCTGCCTGAATTAACTGTCCCTCTTCTGTGTTTCCCAGAACATGTTCCTCCAATACCCACTGGAGGGCTTATCAGTCTGAGTGCTGGTTTTATCATTTACAATTCTGTTTTCTAGACCAAGAGCACTCGAGGGGAAGAAATTATAACGTATTCTAACTGTGACCCGCACCCTGGCCCGCCACAACGTCCAGCATGTAATAGTCGCTTATTAAATGTTTGTTGAATGAATAGTGAATGAGGAGTAAATCGGTGGTATGGACACTCCAGTCTCTCATCGGTATTCAAATATGATGCTTCCCTCTTTATCCAACATTGTTATCACATGCAAAACCTCTTACAGACGCCGGCACTCCAACAATAATAATCAACCGGACCAGAGGTAGGCAGGAGAGAAGGAAACCGGATGGTCAACAATTCCCACACTATTTCAAGATTTTGCCCGTTCCTGGCAAATGCACAGATCCTGCTTTATTCAATCTAGATTAAACCTCTTAGTGCGAAGACTTTAAGTGTGACTGAATTAGCCTCTGTTAATTTTTCCCCCCCTAGATCTGCTCATCTCCAAGCGGGGCCCTCTCTTCCTCGACTGATAGGTTTCGTCCCTGGTGCAGCGGGATTGATCTGTATCTGCCGGGATATTGAGTGGCCTGGGCTCTCGGGCAGGGAGAGATACCGAGCCTGCTGGTGGGGCCGGGTCCTCCTTGCTACGAGACGCCCCCGCGGGAGGGCTGTGTGGCACTCGTCGGGACAACAGGTACTGTGCTTGTGACGTGCTATCAATAATAGTAATCTGTGTGCTTCGATGAGCTGCCGCTGCAAACCCTCATTTCATAAAATGGAGATGTGCAAGAGTTCGCGAGGCCCTAAAGCCCCTTCCGGCACTAACTCTCCTCAAGGGCCGCAAAGGGCACAGGGATGTGCGGCTTTTCCTCCCCTCTCCTCATTCCCGGCTCCCCCCGCCCCTCCAAGAGAAGGGCCCCACTCCCCATCGGCACACATGCCCATGTTCCTACCCCCCTCTTGATGTTTTCATGGCTGGAGACCTAACTGAAGGCTTGAGGATCCTGGTGAGAAGCCCGTGGCCTGGCGGGGTGTGAGGGACCCTGTTACAAGTTGAATTGTGTCCCCAAAAGGATGTTGAGGTCCTAACTACTGGTACCTGTCAATGTGACCTTATTTGGAAATGAGGTCTTTGTAGATCATCAAGTTAATATGGGTCCTTAGGGTGAGCCTTAATTCAATAGGACTGGGAACCTTATTTAAAAAAAAAAAAATGTCCTTATAAGAAACTTAGACACAGAGACGCACACACAGGGAGAGTGCCACCTGAGGACTGGGGTTGTGTTGCCACAGCCAATGAGCTCCCCAGGCTGGAGTGAGCCATGGAGCAGAGTCCTCCCGAGCACCTTCAGAGGGAGCACGGCCCCGCTGACACAGAGGTCTCCGACGGCCAGCCCCCAGACCAGTGAGACCAGAAACCACTGTGGATAAGTTGTGCGGTTCATGCTACTCTGGAATGAGCACAGAGCCCACGCAAGTCTTCCCCCGGGCTGGGGAGCCCCCTCCAAAACAGAGGGGCCGGTAGAAGCCATGGCAGAAACTGGGTGGAAAAGAGCTTCCTGCCACGTGGGGCTCCCTGCCACGTGGGGCTCCCTGTCGTGGCTACAAGGCCTAGGAGAAAGAGCTCAGGCTTTGGAATCCCAGCCATGCTCGAAGCTCTGCTTTCCCCGTCGCTGTGTTTCGTTCAGATTTGCATTTCTGCCAAGATGGAACTAGAAAATGTGTATAAAGCCTGGTTTCCCACCAGCACCTGATTCAATACATTGAGATGCTTGCTAATTACTACTGTGATTGTAATAGCTATTACATCAACACCAGGGAGATGTGCAGAAGACAGGCAGATTTGACCACTTCAGTGAGACCTTCCCGAACCTTCTGATTCAAAGCTGCTGGGTCCTCTCCACCCAGAAAGCCGTGTGCCCTGCCTGCAGCGCCTCCTCCTCCTTGCTCACGGCCACGGCCCCAGTGTCCGGCCAGCAGAGCAGTTCCAGTGCCCGCGCACACTCAGGAGTGTCCTTCGGGTCCTGTGTGGCGGGAGTGGGGTGATGTGGCATTGATGATTCATGACGCGGTTACAGTAGCACAAGGACTCCGGGCAGGTTATGAAGCCATCAATCTTGAGCTGAGATTTTCTGGAATGCTACAGCCAGTGAGAAAAGGTTGCCGGGGCCTGGGGGGAGGGGGGGCAGGGGCGGGGGGGTGGTGAAAGACCTTGCTGAGGCGCACAGAAATGTGCAAGAAGAAAACGGGTGCACATCAAACTAGACGTGTTCGAAGCATTTCCCACTCCCACCCTCTCCACTCCCAGCCGTGCCCTCTCTCCCCGACCCACCCCAAATCCCACACACACACACTCGGTTCATCCCACCCAGGGCCAGTGCGGCCCTGTGGACTCTGCCTCAGCTGCTAATAAATAGGTGGCTCTGGTCATTTGAAAGCTAGGACACTCTGGGAACTTCTCAACCTTATCATTGACACTCTCCTCATCTGACCACCTACGATTCGCCCAGCCAAGCCCCCTCCATCAGACCACTTGTCACCCTCTGACTACTCACCCGCCCCACCCCCCCACCCCCTTGCACAAGTGTGACCCCTGCTAAGAAAGAGCTTAGGCTTCAGAATGAGATCTGGATCAGCAGGGGTCCCAGCAGGGAGCAGGCCACACCAAAAACAAAGCAGTTGGTGGAAGCTTCAACATGGGGACAGTTGACGGAAGTGTGGGCAGCCTTGGGGAAACCAGCAAGGATGGGCAGTGGTGGGGGGCCATTACCACTCATAAGCCGGAAGGGGCAAGAGAGGGAAGCCAGAGAGAGGGGATGTGGAGGGGGAAGGTGACAAGGCCTGTGGGGTGTGGATGGCCGAAGAGGCACAGCCCACTGGCCTGGCAGTAACCAGTAGGGGTGGGAGGAATAAATACCCCAACTCACTCTCCACCAGTCATCTGCCAGCCTCCCACTGCAAAACCCAATAGGAAGTCAAGGGAGCTCACGGGTCAAAGTCCTAAGTCTGATTCTCCAGGATGCAAAGCGGGATGAAGAAGGGTGAATAGCAGATCTGGGTGAGCACACCAGCTGAATGCCTGTGACTTTGGACAAGGAACTTAACACTCTGAGCTCCATTTTCTTTATTTTTTATATAAATAGGTTTTATGTATGTATGTATGTACGTATTTGAGAGAGAGCATGAGCAGGGAGAGGAGCAGAGGGAGAGGGAGAAGCAGACTCTGAGCTGAGTGAAGAGCCCAACTCAGGGCTCCATCTCACAACCCTGAGATCACGGCCCAAGCTGAAATCAAGAGGCAGATGCTCAACTGAGCCACCCAGGTGCCTCCATTTTCTTTATCTACTAAAAAAAAAAAAAAAAAAAAAAGTGAAATAAGACTTTTTGTGAGTATACATACCATTGTGAGAATAAAGAAAGGAAATATATAAAGTGTTTCTCACAGTAGCTGATGCATTGTACATGCTCAATAAGCAATACTATTAGGGATTTTTAGTCTTGTTGAAACCCCAACTGAGGGCGCCTGGGTGGCTCAGTTGGTTAAGCAACTGCCTTCGGCTCAGGTCATGATCCCAGGGTCCTGGGATCGAGTCCCACATCAGGCTCCCGGCTCAGCAGGGAGCCTGCTTCTCCCTCTGACCCTCTCCTCTCTCATGCTGTTTCTCTCTCGCTCACTCTCTAATAAATAAATAAAATCTTTAAAAAAAAAAAAAAGAAACCCCAACTGAGTTTCCATCTCTTCTGTTAAGCTTCTTCTGACTTTTCCTTCCTTACCTCTTTACAAAACTCCTACAGCATTTATACAGGAGATGTTTTCTGTCGTTGGATCATTGTCATACTTAGAAAGACCTTTCTGACTTCCAGATTCAAACATTCATGTTTTCTTCTGTTTGTAATTTTTTAAGTAATCTCTATACCTAACATGGGACTCAAACTCACAACCTTGAGATCAAGAGTCACACGCTCCACCGACCGAGCCAGCCAGGCACCCCTTCCGTGTGTAATTTTTAGGTTTGAATCTTTTATCCTTCCGGGATTGATTTCTTTGTAAGACAAGGGTTGCAAACACAAACGTGCAGGCAGATTGTATATATGGGCCAGGAAGGTTGCATATGTGAATAAAACTGGTGGGTAACTGGACAAGGAAAACCGGTCCCTTAAGGAGTCATAACTACTCTATTCCAGAACAGTGATGTTTTTTTTAAATTAGCATTTTAAAAAATCATGATAAAATACCCATAGCATAAACTGACCATCTTCACTATTTTACAGTGATCTTTTCAAAAGTAAAAATCAGATCATATCATCCCACCACCAACAGCTTAAAGCCTGCCAGTAGCTTCTTGTGCACTTACCAATAAAATTCCAAATTCCCTGCAGTGGCCAGCAGCTCCTACGGGATCTGGCTGCCCTGCCCTTAGATCTGGAAGTTCTCCCATCTCTCTTCCGCTCACTCACCATGCTCCAGCCACACCCACCCCTTTGCTTCCCGGCCCCACTCCGGTCTGTGACTGTCTCAAGTTCTTCCTTTTTTTCCCCAGTGTGACAGTTTACAAACCACCTTTGCACAGAGGACTTCCCAAGTATCAAACCTCCCAGCCCTGAGAGGTCAGAAACGAATCCGACTCTTCTACCATTAACGTTTCGTGCTCAACAATGCTGGGTGGCCCCCCTCCCCATCTGCAGCCACACAGGGGGACAGCAAGGCAGAGCTCTGGGGTTTCCTCCCGAATGACTAGCCAGTGGCCCCAGCACTCTTTTTAAAACAATCCACCACCATTTCACTGAAATGCCACTTCCAGCATATTCTAAATTCCCATCATTTATTGGGGTTTATCTCTGGGCTCTATATTTCCATTCCTACTCTAGACGCAAATACTTAGATTTCAGCCTCATAACATATTTTAATTTCTGCCAGTATCTTAATACCTAACTCTCTATTTAAAACCTTCTTTACACTTCTATTAGCTATTTTGCATTGCTTGTTTTCTGGAGGAACTTCAGCACTATTTTGTCAAACCCTCCCAAAAAATCCCATTTGTATTTTGATTGGGATCATGATGAATATATACTTTAAATTTGGGAGGATTGATGCAATTAACAAAGTTGAATCATTTTATGAAAGATCAGTATATCTTTCAACCTTTTCAACTTTTAAATTTCAGATTTTCCTTCCTAAAGGCCCTACCCTTCTCCTGTAATATTTATTCATGGATTTTTTATCTTCTTTGTTACTATGAATGGAAGTTTTTCTTCCATTACGCTTTCTAACCGGTTATTGTTGGTGTAAAAGAGAGCTATTGAATTTTGTATTCTAAAATTTTTTTAGCCAGCCATTTGGCTAAATTCTTTTTCGGTTGTTAATAGTTTTTTAAGTGCTTCCCTTAGTTTTTCCAGATTTACACTCATATCTAAAAATAGTTATTTTGCAACTTCCTGTTCAATGTCTTTTTTCTAGTATGTACATCATTGTCTCCAAAATAACATTGAATAATTGTGATGATAGTGGCCATCCTTTTCTTATTCTTGACTTTAACAAAAATGCTTTCATAACTTTTAAGCATGATGTTGGCTTTAATTTTAATGTGAAGGAAGTGCCCCTCTATTCTGAATTTAGATCAGGAATAGGTATTGCCATTTGCCAGATGTATTTTCATTTGGCATCTATTGAGATAATCCCCAAGGAGGATTATCCTGGTTTGACTGCCCGCCCCGCTGCAAGACCACCCCCTGATCTCTGTAAGGGGTGCCTCCAGAGCTCCAGCTGCCCCAGGCTGCCAAAGCTAGGCTTGATCACTGTTGAACAGCCCTCCTGTGGTGGCAACATGGCCCTCAGAAGATTTAAGGGAAGTTTCTAGAGCTCCATCTGTCCCTGGTAAGACACCCCACCCCTGTTGGGATCACATTGCCTGGAGGACCAATCCCCAAAGGAGGCCACATGTAGCACTGATGATATGTCTTCCCTAAATACTTTGAGGGCTGATCTCAAGGGGCCCTACAACACCGCTCCCCTCCCCTCCCACTCTGCTCATACCCCCATGTACAAATGCTATCTGATCCCCCACCTTCCCAGACCCCTGAGACCTTCCACATATCCTCCAGAACTCACGTCATCATTGGCAAAATCCCTTACAGAGGATGTTCGAGCTTTTCTCTGAAAGATCCCATCTCTGAATCCTGCCTCTGCCCCCCACCTCTGCTTTCCAGGAGACCCTCCAAAGGGTGGCCACTGGTGTCCCCATGACCCACCTGCCACAGTCTGGAGCACCGCAAATATTCACCTTTTCTTCCTCGCTGCTTTCAGGCCTCCTCTCCTCCATCCTTCCTTCCTCTACATCTCCAGCTCCTCTGAAGCCCCTGGTACAGTTACCTATCCACCTCCCAGTCACTTCGTCGTCACGCAGATGACGCACACAACGTGCAGATGATGCACACAACACAACACCGTCACATAGATGAGTTACTACTCCTTAAGGGACGTCACGTAGATGATGCAACATAGATGATGCATTGTCACTTGGATGACGCACACAACAGGCCTTTTCACATCCTTGAACTCTCCCCTTTCAATGAAGTGAGGACTTTCCCTCCAATTCCACTTATGCTCTAGACTTTGTCGTTTCCCATAACGGTACACCTGCCCACAATCAGACCACCAACCCTTCCCCTTCCCTTCACTACTCTAACCTCTCTACACCAAGATTATTCCAAACCCATCAAGGATTTCTATGCATCGGCTTCTCATTCTGGGGGGACTAAAACCTCTTCCCATTTTTTCTTGTCCTCCCATTCCTTGTTACCCAGCTTTGATTCCGAACCACATCCCTATCATCTCTCCCTGGCACATAGCCTCAGCTCCCTTGCTCTCCTCCTCTGCTAAATTTGCCTGGCAAAAACCCCAATTCTTTCTACTTGCACGGAAACAGTAAGATACAGATACTCAAAAATTTCACTGTATTTCTTGAATTCCTTATCCCACTCTCCAAGAGAACTATGTCACATTGTGGCACAGACGGAGAGTCATCCCACAATATTTGTAATATTCTTAGTAATAGAGTCTTTAATTGGACATATGGCTGCCCAGAATTATGACTACATTTCTCAGCTTTCCTTTCAGCTAGCTGTGGGCCTGGGGCCAAATTTTGCCCAGTGCAACTTTCATGTGGCAACTTTTGGAAACTTTCTTTAGAAGACTGCAGAACCCCCAACCAGTCTGCCCCCTCTCCCTTCTTCATTTTGTTGCTTGGAACGTAAATGTGACAGCAAGAGCTTTGTTTCAGACCAGGGGATGAGGGCCATGTCCCAGGAATGGTGGAATGGAAAACTGGAAAACACTTCAGACCCTGAGAACTCCATGGAGCAGGGCTCCCACATGAGCACTGGGGACACTACTTCCAAATTTTTAACTTGTTTAAGCCACTATTATTTTGAGGGTCTGTTACTCATAGAAGAATAAAATCTTAACCAATACACACTCTCCTCTTAAATTCAACACCCCCTTCTACTCTTCACTATCAACTGATTGTTTCTTAACAATATAATAGACACGATCCAAACAGAATTTCCATGTCCACCTACCACCAAACCTATCAACCTACCTGCATCTGTGCGTACACCGCCTGTCATGCCTGTCTTGACGGTGGGTGAACTAAACAGTCCCATTCCCCCACTCATATGCTGAGCCTGCCTCTCCCACCTACTCATGGATTTCATTCCTGCAGGTAGCCTTCCCTCTCTGACATCATCAATACTTCCTGTGTTAAAGGATCACTCCAAAGGATACAAAGCATGCTTCACTTTCTCTCATACTCAAACACAAGAAAACGCAAAATTCCCTCGATGTCACACCGTTCTCCAGCCTCTTTTCTCTGTTGCTTCATAATAAAATCCCTTGCTTAATAGCTGCATGTTCTCAAAGTCTCCTCTGCCCCTACTCTTTCTTGAACATAATTCTAGCAAGCTTTTGTCTCTGTATCATCCTAAAAATCCTCTTGGCAAGGGGGCCACAACCTCCTCCTTCCCAGATCCAAGACTCAAACTCCAGTCAAGTCACCTGGCTTCTCAGCAGCATTTGGCACAGCAGATCATCACCTCCAACTTGGTTTGGGGGACACCACTCTTCTTTGATTGCTCCCTGCTTCCCAGGCTGCTCCTGCTCAGTCTTTTGCTGCTGCTTCTTCATTTCTTTGACCTCTCAATGACCATGTACTCTTGGACTCAAGCCATGGCCTCTTCTAGTCTCACCCAGTCCCATGGCGTTGGTTACCATCTGCATACTGATCACTTCTCATTTCATACTTGGAGTCTGACCTCTTTCCTGAACTCCAGACTTTTATATCCAACTGTTTATTCCACATTTCCAATTAGACAACTAATAAGCATTTCAAACTTAACACAGCCAAAATAAAATTCTTGAAAATGCTAGATTCATGTAAGGAGGGAAAATCAGACATATCAAGAGGGACGTGTCCACACTGACACTGAGTACTTTTCCCCAAGGCAGGGTCATCCTAACGAATGGTTTCTCCACGCATCTAGCTGCTCAGGCTAAAAACTCTTCAGTCATTCTTGACTCCTCTTTCTCTTTCCCATTCTTGACTCTTGTTGACTCCCCATCTACACTATCAGCAAATCCTGTCCACTGTACCTTAAGAACAGGGCCAGAAACTAATTGCTTTCCAACCTCTATTGCTACCACCTTTGTCCAAGCCGGTTGTCCCTTGTTGGGACAACTGCAAGGACACCATGACTAATCTGCTCCCCTGGCTACCCTCTGACCTCACCTGTGACCACTCTGCCCACCTCCCACTCTGTTCCAGCCACACTGCCTCTTTGCAAGTCCTCCAACCTGCCAAGCATGCTCCTGCCTTAGAGCCCTTCCAGAGAGGTTCTCCCTGACCATCCTATCCAAAATCGCATCCTACCTTCCTCCATCATTCTCTATCCATTACATTGTTTTACTTTTCTTTATCACTTCCTGATTTTATATTGTTTATGTCTTCATTTCTTTGTTTACTGTATATCTCTCCCTACTGAAAATATAAGCTACACAAAAACAGAGGCTTTGGCTGGCCCTCCTCCTGCTCATCGCCAGCACCTAGAACAGTGCCTGATAATAGAGGCATCAAAAATATTCCAAATTCCTGGGCGCCTGGGTGGCTCAGTCGGTTAAGCGACTGCCTTCGGCTCAGGTCATGATCCCAGGGTCCTGGGATCAAGTCCCACATCGGGCTCCCTGCTCTGCGGGGAGTCTGCTTCTCCCTCTCCCCCTCCCCCTGCTGGTGTTCCCTCTCTCGCTGTGTCTCTCTGTCAAATAAATAAATAAATAAAATCTTTAAAAAAAATATTCCAAATTCCTTTTATTCTTTAAACTCAGAACCATGTGGACAGAGGTTAGCCTGAGCAGCAAGTAGCTGGGAGCAGGTTGAGAGATGCAGGGGCCAGCCCCTCATGAGAAGATAACCCTCTGACTGGGAGCTGAGGGGAGGGAGCCCAGTGTTCATGGCTGCACCAGCCCAGAGTGGACTCTGTCTCCCTGGGCTGGGAGGAGGGAGCGGGTCTTGTTTCGAGTGCCAAGACTCTTGCTTTTCTTAGAGTTTTAGTAGATTTTCCTGACTAAATGTTCCTTCATTTGCTGTATGTCCTCAGGACCACTTTCAGAGATTTTAAATAGTTTTTTAAAAGAAACAAATTTCACCAGTTTCTAAGGGGGCAGCCATGGATCCCCTCACACTCTCATGTCAGACCTGAAAGTTATATTCCACATTGGTCATTTTGCTTTCATCCCAGGATCCTGCCAGGCTATTGTCCTTGCTGGATTTTTTGTTTTGTTTTGGGGTTTTGTTTTTAATACTTCAGGTGGAGAGAGCTGAGTTCATCATGGCTCTCAGTGTATCATCATACTCTCATTGTGCAGACACCCTATATCATGATATATTTTAAAAAATTTATCTCCTTTAATTCTAGCTCCTTGCTCCCATTCCAGTTCCAATCTCACAGGCAGCCAGACTATTGTATTAAGTGTTTTTTGTCCTTTGTGTCATGTAAAGTGTGCACTGCCTTCTAGATCATCTTTCCCTTTTTGTTTTTCACTCAGCACTGATTTTAGGATGTAGCCATGAATAGATCTAGCTTGCTGTCTTTAAATGCTGCATGGCGCCCCCCATCATATCTGCCCGCTCTCCCAGCAACAGGCACCATGCTGCCTTCAAGCAGAATTGCAACAGACATCTTCACTATCCTCTTATGGAGGACAGTGCAAGAATCTAGCTCAGACATATTCCACAGGAGCCAGACACAGGGTCTGCTTGTATGTGATGTGCCAGTATGTCCAGACTGCTCTTCGGAATGGCAGCTCAGCTCTATTATGCACAAAGCCGAGCGCAAAGACTCTGAGAACCACGCCTTCAACCAGCGTTCTGCAACATCCTGACTCTGCTGGTCTAATAGGTATAAAGCAACGGGTCATTGTTGTTTTAATTTACATGTCTTTGATCACTAATTAATTCCAGCATCTCTTCCTATGCTTATTAATCTTTAGGGTTTTTTCTCCCCCTCTGTAAATTGCCTATTTGTATCTTTGTAGCTGATCTTTTTTCGTATATGTGTTTGGCACCGTGTTAAGGGCTTTATATTTTTATAGCATTTAATTCTCATAACAACCCTGTGGAGTCAGTAATATCATTTGCTCCCTTTTGATCCAGACTAGAACTGTGATTTAGAAAGTTTTCATAACTCTCCCAATGTCATGTGCATTTAACTAGCTGCTGAGCCATGACTCAGGCTGAAGTCTCTTTGGCTCTGAATCACAACACTGTTCTCTCCCCAGCAGAGGCATCCCATAGTAACTGGTACCTGGGCAAGACAGTTGGAGTCTTTCTCGGGGGCGGGGGGGGCGGGAGGGTTGAATGCATTCATTCCTTTAATAACTATTTATCAAGTAACCATGGGAGGTGTTGGGAGGAAAGAGATAAATATGGCAGAAAAGTTCCCGCTCTCCTAGCTTAGGGTCTGATGGGGAGAAAAATACAAAGTAAATATACAATGATTTATGAATTACGATTGCACTAAGAGTTAATAAGAAGTATGCATGGACCTAATGAGTCAGGCATTTCCAAGAGTGGCATTTAAGCTAAGATGAAGCAAGAGAGAGGGTGGTTTAGTTTGAGTCCCTGAGAGCAGAAACCCCAAGTCGACAGACGCCTTCAGGGACAGAGACATGGAGGAGGCAGAAGCAGGGAGAACTGTTGAGATACTGCTGTTGATAGAGTTTGTTGGTACAAACACGTTGGAGGACAATTTGACAATATCTAGTAAAGCTGAATAGTACGTACTCTAGAATAGAGCAATTGATTTTCTACCCATAAACCCTAACGACACTGTCACACTCACATACAAGGATGTCATCATCGCAGTGCTTGTAATAGTAAAACATTTGGGGGAAAAAACCCCACAATGTTCATCACTAGAGGAGCAGATAGAGTGTGGCATAGTCACAAATGATGAAATAAAACACAATAGTTAAAATAATAAGCCAGATCTATGTGTATCAACGTGAAAATATCTAAAAAGCATACAATAGATGTGTACAATATAAAAGATTTATACAGATGTTAAAAACCCAAAGAAACACTACATTTATTTTTTTTATAGATATAATTTTAAGTAGAAAAAGAATAAAACCAGGACTGGAAGAATATGGGGGAACTTCATAAAAGACATTTTCTCTGAAAAGGAGGATGAGGAATAGAAAGGAGATGAGGAAAAAAAGGAAACTTTAGTTTTATCTGTATTGTTCTATTTATTTTATTTAAAAAATTGAAGCAAAAAATACAAAATGCTAGGATTTTAAAATTCCAGATGTTGGGAACACTGATGTTAGATTTATTTTCTGAACATCAAAAATTTATTTTCAGCATTTTTCAAGAAAAAACATATACACAAAAACAAAATACCCAGCTTAGCCCATTAAAAGGGGCATAATATTTGACATGTAAATACCCTGTGTTGAAGAAACTGCAAGAGCATCTTTTCTGAGAGCAATTCTGTGGTTATTGATGAAAACTTCCCATAGGGCAAAGTATGAGACTTGCAGAAACTAATCTTTGGCATTTGTTAGGCTCTTTCAGGTTTTAAAAATGCTATGCGGGCCATTTCAAGGACTGTAGTTTGCTGGAGAAAGTAAAGAAGTAGGAGGAATTTCCGTGAGAAGGCTGGAACCACATAGCTGGAGCCCCCTGGAACAGGGTCATCCTCTAAAAACCAGCATCTGTGACTCCCTCTTCTATCCCTCCGCCACTGTGAGGCTGTTAGGACAACCAGAACCCATTCCCAGGTTAGCCTTTGACGTGCTGCATTCAAACACAGCAATGGCGGGGACTCCATATGTGTCTAAGGAAATTTTATGGATCAGGAGGCATTCACCGTGCCATGGGAGTTGGGCAACAACTGAGGCCAGGTTGGTTGGACTCAGAAAGGAAAAACTGACAACCAGTTGTAAGCATACATATTCCAATAGCTTCTTTAGTGTCCCTCCAACACCGTGTACTCCCTCCCACCAGATATGGCATATGTTACTCTACCTCCTGTGTATTATCCATGCTTTAATGTATCCAGATTTGCACTGCCCTGTGAAGACCCCAACTTGTTTAAAGTTTTATACACCTGGACCTGAGGTTTCTATTGTGAGGACTTGAAATGTTACAGGTATTCTAAAGAGATTAGCTAGGAATAAAAAGAAGAGGAAGAAAAATCATTAGCAAATATGTGGTCATTCATAACTATTTTGCCTTGAGAAGACAAAGTGTGGTTGGTAGAAAAGTTCAGATGATGAAAATTTGGTCCAGCAATTCAATTTCTATCCATAAAGCCCCAAAACACTGCCACAAACATTGTGGCAGTTGTCCCTCAATGGCTTCATAAACTGAATTAGATAGAGATATTGATCTATTTTGATGTTCTGGGACAGTTTATATAGCACAAAGATGATGTGTTTCTTGAAAGTTGGAACAGACTGAGAACTTTTACTTCAGAGAAAATGATCCATTGGTCAAGACTTCTTAAAAAAAAAAAGGAATGTTTATATCCATTATTCCAAAATAATAATTATAAAAATCAATAATTTTAATTTTCCTCGTGGATTGGAGTTATTTAGCACTTAGCTTTTAATTATGTGTTTTAAGTTTTGATGGCTATCTGGTTCTTTTGCATAATGAAATTCTTTATTCCTGAAATCATATGTTTGTTCCATCTTCATCAAATGAGGTACATCCTCAAGTAGTTTCTCCAATGAAGAATGTTATTATTACCAATAATAATGAGGTAACATTTTTAGATGCAATAGATGTGCAAGACACTCTTCTAAATGCTTTATATGGATTATATCTTTTAAGATTTAAAGTAACTCGGGCACCTGGGTGGCTCAGTCGGTTAAGTGTCTGCCTTTGGCTCGGGTCATGATCCCAGGGTCCTGGCATCAAGTCCTGCATCGGGCTCCCTGCTCGGCAGGGAGTCTGCTTCTCCCTCTACCCCTCCCCCCTGCTTGTGCTCTCTCTCCCTCTCTCTCTCTCAAATAAATAAATAATTTTTTAAAAATTAAAAAAATAAAGTAACACTATATGATATTGAAATTGTGCAGAAGGTATTTAATATTATGATCCTCCCCAATTTGCACAATTTACAAGAACTTAGACATCCAGAACATAAATAACAACAGACCAGGGTATATAATTCTGGAGTCAGCAACCTGTGCCTCACAAGAAATCCAAATACAAGTTTCTCTGTTTGTTTTAGCACTTGGTGTTGCTGAGAAGAAGTCAAAGGTCAGCAGGATTTTTGTCTCTTGGCAGCAGCCAGTTTTGTTGGTGGTGGTAGGGGCTGTGATTTGTTTTGTTCTGTTTTCCTGGAGGGCTGGGAATGGCAGAGGCATGGTGTACCTTCCATTCTCATCTCCTGGAAGAGAGGGAGCCCCTGTGATCTGCGTATTCAGATTGTTCTTCATTTCTGGAAAGTTTTCTTCAGTCTGCCTTGTTTATTGCTTCTGCTACAGTTGATGTCAATGGTAGCTTGAAGACACCTGCAGAGCTCTTTTCTCTGTCTTCCACATCCACACGTTCTCTTTAAGCTCCCTCTACTGCAGAGGAGTTTTTTTTTTTTTTTAAAGATTTTATTTATTTATTTGAGAGAGAGAGAATGAGAGACAGAGAGCATGAGAGGGAGGAGGGTCAGAGGGAGAAGCAGACTCCCTGCCGAGCAGGGAGCCCGATGCGGGACTCGATCCCGGGACTCCAGGATCATGACCTGAGCCGAAGGCAGTCGCTTAACCGACTGAGCCACCCAGGCG
>NC_138379.1:84942920-84948086 GCF_054177405.1 Leptonychotes weddellii | reverse complement strand
AGAGGAGTTGTTTCTAAAAAAAAAATTATAAGAACTGCTGTTTTAATTTTCCACAAAGTCAGATATGCTCTTCATTGCTTCCAATGGGATTTCAAGTCTTCCTCTTTTTTTTGGTGGGGTGGGGTTTCAAGTCTTCCAATGCAATTCTGGAATCCTTGGAATCCTCCCTTAACTCAACTTGTTTTCTTTCTTGGCACATACCCTATTCCATCCTCTCACCCAAACTTGCTCCTTCCCAGCAGCTTTCTGATCCAATTGCAAAGGGACTGTATCTTCATATCCCAGTGAAAATAGCATGTAGCTTGTATCACTTGGGATGCTTTGGGCAGCAAATAATATAAATACCAACTTACCCTGTAACAAAGCAAGCAACTCAGGAACATTTTGAACAGAGCTCAACTCCCGGTCCCAGGGGTTTTCTTGTTTGCTCTCCTCCGCATGTCAATTTTTTTTCATCAGGCTGGCTTTCCTAGATGGCTTCCAGAAGCAACCAGAACTGGACACTTCTTCATCCCATGCATCCACACAGAGAAAGAGCATCACCTCCAATTATTGAAGAAAAAAAAATCCTAACCTTCACTCTGATTGGTCACCTTTCAACCAATCACTGGGACCAAGGAAATGCAGGCACTGACTGGCGTAGGTCTCTTAAAACAATCACTGTGATATGGGGACAGAACCACTGTAGCTCTGGAGGTGAAGATGAGGTCAGCGTGGGGGAAGGGATGGATAGTCCAAACAAAAATCTGAGTATGGTTAGGAAGGTAAAGGAGAGAATTACTTGGAGTTTGTTGAGATTTGGTCTGGGTTTTGGGGGGTTTTGTCTGTCTTGTATACACCTAGGTATTCTCATGGAGAATCACAGGTGACTTTTCTCTTGTCCTCACCTCCCTTATACCATCCATCAGTCAGACCTATCAGCAACGACTCTAAAACATTTCCTGAATCTGACCAATTCTGACCATGGCTTCCAGCCAAGCCCAGACACTGTCACCTGTCACCTAAATCATGACAACAGCCACATTGATAACTCCATTCTTCCCCAGGCAGCCAGAGTACTCTTTCAAACAGTTTCTAAAATACTCACTGCAATGAGAATAAAAGTTGAAATCTTAATGATCATGTACAAGACCCTACATAAAATGGACAATAGCTTTCTTTTGATGCCACCTTGATTTCTACTTTAGGACCTTTGCACTAGCTACCCCCAGTATCTCATGGGTTCTTCCAACAGGACGTTAGAGAGACTTTTCCTGACCACTCCTTATAAAATCATACTCACCCACTCACCCCATTGTTCTGCACTCTGTTTTCTTCATTGGTTCTCTTGCTAATTGAAATTATCTTATTAATTTGTTTGTGTGTTTATTTCCCAACCATAGTAAAAGCTTTGTTAGGTCAGGACTCTTTTTTGTCTTGCTCCCCCATTTCCAGCACCTACAGCAGCACCTGGCACTTAGCACTCAATAGACGTATCTGTACAGTGAATGAAAAAACAGCTGAAAAATGCTGGGAGAGGTTATGGTCTATGTGGAGCCAGAGGTTCACCCTCTCCACTTCTGAAGTGTGTTGATAAGGTTTGGAGGTGGGTGGGATGGAGGAGAGGGTGGCAGATCATGGTCACATTTCAAAGAAGGATGTGACATGTCCAGAGTCACAAGTCAAGGCAGGAAGGGCCAGCAGGCTAGATCCAAGAATCCTGAGCACCACCGCATCCCTCTTCTTCAAGCGGGAATCCTGCCTAACATGGAATGATCAGCATTTGTGCAGAAACAAGAGACAAAGAAGCTAGACAGGAACTCTGATTTCTAGAGCTCATTTCCCAATAATACATAAAATATATAAAAGAAATTGATATGAGGCTCTCTGGAAAAAAAAAAAAAGTTACAAACAATTCATATAACAAGCCCTGGAAGGCTCATATATCTTCCTAGATTTATTAAACTTCATTTCAAAAGTTGGTTATAAATCAGCCAACAAAACCCCTTTTCAAACCGTCTCCAATATCCTCCACTGCTGTTATTTAGAACCTTAACTGCCATTTTCACAAAAGACGTATCACTTCCCATGGCCTTCGACAGCCAATAACCTCAACTGATTTAGACTCTCCATTTGGGCAATGGGCTTGAATGAGCCCCAAGAGGCCAAGACCCAAAAGGCTGAGGGTGAATGGGGAGTCTGGGAGGGCTGCCGAGAAGTGGCATGTAGTGAGAGCAGTAAGTATTGCCAATGTTTGTGCAGAAGCATGTCGGGCAGCCCTGGATGCCCCCCAGACTTGCCATGCATCCTGTGGTGAAGTCCAGGAACTTTGCCACTAGAGATTTCTGAGCTTTAACCCCTGTTTGGCTGCTTTTTTTTTTTTTTTTTTTTTTTAAGATTTTATTTATTCATTTGAGACACAGAGATACAGAGAGAGAGAGAGCATGATTAGGGAGAGAGGCAGGGGGAGGAGAAGCAGGCTCCCTGCTGAGCCAGGAGCCCAATGTGGGGCTTGATCCCAGAACCCTGGAATCATGACCTGAGCTGAAGGCAGACGCTTAACGACTGAGCCACCCAGGCGCCCCTGTTTGGCTGCTTCTTATAAGTGTGTCTTGGCTGGATTATCAAACCATATTGAGCCTTTGTATAATCATCTGAAATGGGTAGCATCACCTAAATCACTGTATTGTTGGGAGCATTAAATGAGATCATGCATGTAAAGCTCTTAGCTAAGTGCCTGGCACATGTAAACCCTCAATAAATACAATTTCTCAGGGGCCCTCCTGTCAACCACACATCTGCTCTCTCTTGGGACAGTCAGCCTACTATGCCCCTGGATGAGTTTATGGTAAAGCCTCATTAATTTGGATCTTACTCACTTAGAATTTATGATAATTCATCAGTGGCCTAGGCTGAAATTTACTTTTATAAGTGCTATAAAAAAAAAAAGTAACAGAGAGGTTTGAACAAATTTATGAGGAGACTATTTAAGTTAATGAACCATTCACTGTTCCTTTAGAAGTAGTCATTTACACACAAATAATTGATGTGCTAATTACAAATGATTCTTATCTACATAGGAAAGGGGGCCCCTGATTCAAAGTACAGTTCAAATGATTGAAAATGTAAAAGTTGTTTGAAAATTTATTAGATGCTTTTAGGAAATTATTACTATTTTAAGGTAAGTAATTAACAATGCATTGTCAATTTATAATGCGATTATCTTGCATAGTCAAGTATTGGTCATACTGAAGGGTTTTAGCCCAGCTCTGTTCACGTACATGTGGAAGAAGGGAAGAAGAAAAGAAGGAACATTCTTCCCACTATCCTCCCTCCCATTGCTGGTGTCACATTGTCTCTGCCATAGAGGAACACTGGTCCTCACAATTTTCTCAGTAAATAATGACCATTTCGCCACTGTTTGAGCCTCTATTACACATTTTATTTTTATTCTGATAAAAACTGACATTTTTTGTAACTCTAGGCTTTTTTAAGAAAACAATTTGTAGTTTGTCCTCTGAGCTAGAGCTGTCATGATTAAAGCAGGTAATGAATATATGTAAACACTGCTCACTGAAAAGGACTGATCTAGAATAAGAAGCAGGACTAAGGAAAAGATAAAGAAGCAGCCATTGAAAGGAAACTTTCTTCTATGTGGAAAAAATACAATCCCGTGGCTTCTACCCACTGATAATGAAAGGCGGAACAAATTCTAATTTCCTCTGACTTTTAATAGAGAGCTCAAGAGACCGAGGAGTGAACAAGACTGAGGGAAAACACATCGCATTTCAACAATATTTTTAAACATAGCAAACCTTTCATTATGGAATTTTACTTCTGGCTTAGATGAAATAACAAGGATTGGATTTTTCCTCCCACCTAAAACAAACCTTAAAAGCAACCAAACCTAAGAAACAACATTCTCAAGACAACAGACGGCAGACAAGGAAGAACTGTGATCCCTGAGAGATGAAAAACAAGGTGAGCCCAGGATTGAAGGAAAATCTGCTTCCTGCCTGAAGAGAGATGTTAGACTGCAGCACAGTAAGGGAGACCCCCAAGCTCCGGGTCTTCTGAGCTGAGGAAACAGAGCTTAGAGTCTGGGGAGGCCAAGGTAGATAGCGTTCAAGGGCAGAGTACCAGGGAGCAGAGAGAGCCCTCCAGAGACCTGCAGAGGGTCGCCTTCCTGCCTTCAGCTGAGCACTGACCAGAACATGCATGTGGAGAAACGACATAGCCCCATTCACCAAGCTGCAAGGGTCACCGGGGTGGTAAGGAGTTTAAGGAGAGGTAAGGAGAGGTGAGGACAGGGTGACTAGATCACACCTGAAAGGCTATTAAAGAAGATCATCTGTGAATGTTATCAGAGCAGTGAGGCAGAATCACAGTCTAGAAGCTCGGGGTTGTAACTAGGAGAGATGAAATGTGAGGTTCAAGAAGATGATCACTGTGGTCAGACAAAGGGACAGATCAATGGACAATGTATGGTAGGGCACCCTTTCATTGGGGTCCCTAGGGCTCTGTTTGCTGTGCTCTTTTGTAGGTTTGTGAATAGCTACATTACTGGCTACCTTGGGCTAAATACCCAGAAACTTCTAACTCTGAATATGGTCTTCCTTCCATCTTACACAGACCAATTTCTCTGCATAGTGGCAAATTACTGCTTTGTCTTCCTGTACCCCTCTCTTCTTTCTTCTGGTCAACTGTATCTGCCTCCTTCTACATCCTGGGGTCTGGGACCTGAATGGGGGATTCCATCTTCTTATATGAGCCCACAGGGAGTGGCCTCTGGGTCTAGCTAAGCCACTGTGCCAGCCTCCTGATCAGGGAGACTCCTCAGGAGGTGGACATATGATTTAAATCAGCCAATCAGAGTTCTTCCTTGGAATCCCCTCCAACCCCCCCCCCCACCCACCCACACACACACAAAGATGGGAGAGCTTCCTTTCTCTATGGTGGTAAATCTTGAATGATGAGAGGCTAGAAACTGCTGGTGGCCGTGTCCTCAAAGAAAAAGTTTTTTGTGATGGGAAAGAAGATGACACAGAAAGAAGTAGATAAATGGAGTGAGAAACTCCTTTAAGGGTTCAAGTAACTAAATTCAGGTATTCCTGATGCCTTCATTATGGGAGACAATAAACTCCCCCTTTTGCCTCAACTAATTGAAGCTGACTTCTCTTTTTTTTT
>NC_138379.1:84912939-84942420 GCF_054177405.1 Leptonychotes weddellii | reverse complement strand
TAGGTTACAGATCTCTTCTCCTGAGCTGCTTTCAGGATTTTCTCTTTGTCTATGAGACTCGTAAGTTTTACTATTAGATGTCGGGGAGTTGACCTATTTTTATTGATTTTGAGAGGGGTTCTCTGTGCTTCCTGGATTTTCATGAAGCTGACTTCTCTTATCTGCATCAAAAGAAGATCTAAGGAATGCATTATACTATCTTATATCTAATCTTTGGAGTAAGAGAGAATATATTTCTTACTCCTCATGGTACTTCCTCAGGTATTTGAAAATAAGTATTATGTCCTTCCTAAGCTACTTCCATTCTCTTCCAGGAAAAATACTCCAGCTCTTTCCACTATTCCTAATGTGTCATGGTTTTCAGGCACCTTTTTATGATGGTCACTCTAATTGGGGTGTTTTCTAGTTGCCTGTGATCATCTTGAAATGTGTAGATCCAATAAATAAGGTGACCCAATGTGGTTTTTATCAATGAATGGACCACACTCTGGACACAAATTCTCATATTAATATGACCCAAGACAACATCAATATTTTAGGCAATTCCATTATTCTTGGCTGAATTTGCAATTGTGATTATTCTGAATCCCCAGTTTTCACATGAATTACTGCAAAGCCACATATCCCCAACCCTACAGTTGTGCAATTAACTTTTTTGAATTAAAGACATTATGATTTTCCCTGTTCAGTTTCATCTCACTTTGTTAACCTCATGGCCTTCCTGTTAAGATAATTAAAAATCTGATTCTTTCATCTGTAATATTGTTATCAGTACTAAATATAGGAGAATCAACCTTTCTTGACTAGGATCATAGACAGAACTTTTGGGGTGCCATAAACACACTCTCTGCTTAGCCATATGAGCCTTTAAAAGGTAGACCTCCCTGCTAGATGGGCAAGAGTGACTGGTGCCTTCTCACCATTCCAGTTGATGAAAACCAGAGCTGCCTGATCTTCTATTTAAACCTATCCACTATCTATTAAAATTCACTAAAGCTTGCTAAGCCTCATTTCCTTGAAAGCCTATCAGGTTTCGGTTTCATCAAAGTCAAGTGTATTTAATTAACACAATCCAATTCATTGTGGAAGTGGTCAAGTTCTCCGAAAGGTACTCAATAGAACTACTGGTGTTTTTATAGGAATTAAACGTATGATACAATAGACAAAAATAAGTGCACTTTATACATGCCATTACTACCACCTCTTTTGCATACAATTGAATAAATTATCTTTTGTTTTGAAACATTAATCCTCTTTGCTAAGTGGAGTAATTCTCATCTCAGATTCAGCCTGCTAAGGAGTGCCTTGGGAGCCAAACTTTAGTGATTTTGTCCTGGCATAATAAGGAGGGGGCACGGTCCTCTGGAGAAGACTGTCCATTTGTGATGTCAAAATTTTGCCCTTCTGACCCACACTGGGGCATCTAAGGCCCTCACTAGGCACCCCTCCCTGATACTCTGAGTTCCAAGAAGCTCAGACATGTAGGCACAAGACTGCAGGCAGGAAGATCAGGCAGTTACAGTCAAATTAACACAGCAGGACATGGCCAGCCAAAATTGTGTAAGAAATTGGTGTGAATATCGGTCCCCATGTTCAAGGGTCTCCTCTGTAATGAATTAAATGGTAACTCCAAAAAGATAGGCTCATGTCCGGTTCCCTGGAAGCTGTGAATATTACCTGATACAATAAAAGATTGAATGTTACCTTATTTGGTGAAAGGGTGTTTGCAGATGTAATTAAAAGTTAAGGATCTTGACATGCAGAAATCACCCAGGATTATCCAAGTGGGTCCTAAATTCAGTGACAAGTGTCCTTATAGAGAAATGCAGAAGGACATACAGCACAGACAGAAGAAGACACAGATGGAGGAAAAGCTGAAGTGATGATAAAGGCAGGGGTCGGAGTGATGGGGCCACGAGGGAAGGAACATGGGGGCCACAAGGGAAGGAACATGACGGCCACCAGAAACAGGAAGGGGCAAGGAAGGATTCCCCCTTCAGCATGAGCCCCCAGCACCAGTTAGGGCCCTGTGAACATTTCATTTCTGTCTCCTGGCCTCCAGAACTATGTAAGAATAATTTCTCTTGTTTTAAACCACCAATCTTGTGGTGCTCTGTGACAGAAGCTTCAGGAAACTAATGATACTCTCCACAGGCAATTGAGTAATATCCAGGAAGAAAGTCAAGGGAAGAATGTGGTGGTGCCTCCAACATATGCCCCCAAAAGTGCACATTTCATGATCAGCTTAAAGATGTCCTCCTTGTGGCTGGCAAGGTCAAGGTATTAGACTGCCCTTCACTCCTTCACTGAGACCTCAAAGGCTGCCCACTGCCATCCTGTGTCTTCTCCCTGCTCAGGGCTGTATGTTGTTGATATTTATGTTAGCTTGACTTTACATGGATACAGATTTGGGGAAGCAATGGAAGGAACATGGGCAGCGTCACATAAGGCCCGGGCCAGCCAAGCAACCAGCTACCCAGAACTCTAGGCCATCAAGGCCCTTAAAACATAAGCTGATTTAACTGGAAACACAGGGCCATTTGACTCAGGTTTGTTCATACGAACCTTCTAACATACATGCCAAAATGTAAATATGCTTTTCTCTCACTGGAATAGACAAACTCATCAAGAACTAAAGAAAATTTTATTTCCACAATCTCTGTAGAGGTTTGGTTTTTTCTGTGTATTTGTTTCAATGCATACGAGCAAATACAGATTGGACCAATCCTTCTTTCCTTTTTTTTTTTTTTTTTTTCAATTTCAGCCACTCATTTTTTGAATTTCAAAAGTTCTTTCCTATTTTCTTATCACTCTTTTCTCATAGCACCCAATTCCTTGGCCTATGGAGGTCATAGTATCTTGACTTTCTCTGAGAGATACTAATAAGTTGTGAAGTTTTTTTTTGTTGTTTTTTACAGATTTTCTACTTTTTGAATAATCTTTGTGTTTTTTTCCTCCAACATCTTTAATTGTCAACTTATTTTTGTTGGTCTTTCTTGAGTTGAGATTTTTTTTTTATAAGGGTTTGTAATAATTAATGTGGTAGATTATATTCTCCAAAGATGGCTGCAATAATATCTTCTATTCCTCATGCTTTCTACCATGTAATACATGCTTCATCAAGAGGAGTCTATATGTTCACCTTCTTGAATCTGGGAAGCCCCAATTGTTTCGACCAAAAGTGCACTTTTGACCAGAAGTGCACTGTGATAGTTTTGGGTTTACCCTTAACTGGCTCAGCACCTTCTACTTTCTCTCTCTTAGAAACCAGCCTTCATATAATAAACGTGATTGTCTTGAGATTGCCATGCCATGGCAAACCACAGGGAGAGAGCAAGGCCAAGGAGAAGCAGAGTACCAAGCCTGTGAGTACGAAGCCATCTTGGGTGTCTAGCCCAGTGGAGGAGCTTCAGATGACTCCAGCCCCCACTGCCATCTGACTATAACTACATGAGAGATTCCAAGTGAGAACAACCTAGGTGGACCCAGACAACCTAGAGAGCCATGAAAGATAATAATAAACTGTTATTTTAAGACACTGAATTTTTTTTTTTTAAAGATTTTATTTATTTGACAGAGAGAGATACAGCGAGAGAGGGAACACAAGCAGCGGGAGTGGGAGAGGGAGAAGCAGGCTTCCCACGGAGCAGGGAGCCCGATGCGGGGCTCGATCCCAGGACCCTGGGATCATGACCTGAGCCGAAGGCAGACGCTTAACGACTGAGCCACCCAGGCGCCCCAAGACACTGAATTTTGAAGTGGCTTGTCAGGCAGAAACAGATCACCAGAACACTTGGTTTCCCATTCTAATTTAAAATGTGACAATAGGAAGACTGATTATAGGCATCTGGGATGGGCATATTGGGCTGGTGGTCTTCATCCTAAAGACAGTGACTGAACCTTATCTTTGAGACCTGAACTAATAGCTGTGGATGCTTTGCTCTTGAGCACCAACACCTCTACTGGTCGCTCAAGTTCTTTCCAGAGAGTCCTTCAGAAAGAACCCTGTTATTTTTTTCTTTGCCTGAGATGAAGGACCTGCCGCAGGGTTCCCTTTGGGCAGGGTGGAGGCCGGGGAATGATGAGGTAAAGTGTGTAAACTATTCCCTGCATCCACCATAACTCCGCTTCAGCTGTAATTCCTGCTGCTTGCCTCATCTCAGCCCTAAGGGCACTGAATGGCAGACACACTCCCTTCCCAACTCTAGTCACTTGGGTGGATTTTCTCAGCTTCATCTTCCCCCTTCTACTGCTTCTCAGTCACGACTTTTTCTTTGGCTTTCCATCTTCCAGAAATTTATTGAAATCTTTCTCTAGTTCATGGAACACCTCCAACTCTGTTTTATTATTGTGTGTGTTGAGGGGGTTAATTCATTGTTTTATTCCTTTGAAATCATTTAAAATTTTATTTTAGATCATTTTAAATATAGATAAAAATAGATGTGTTCACTCTACATTCTAGAATCTATGTTTTATCTTAACTTAAAACACTTTAATATGTCTCCAAAAAAATTTCTTGGCTTGAATATTTGAAAACAATTTGTTTTAAACTAGATATCAAAAAATATAGAAAATCTGAATTCCACTCTCAGTTTGGATGTAGAATTTTGCAGAAGCATCACTCTCATCCTAATCACCAAAACAGTCCAGATAACATACAAAATCAGAGATTAAAAAGATTGGTCAGAGAAGGAGAACACAGGGAAACCCAAATGAAATAAACTCCAGAAAATTAAATTAGGAGTTCTTTATAGGAAAGAAGATTTACTACCATTCTCATCCCTGGTGACCCTGCAGGAGGAGAAGAAATCCACCATGGTAGGGTAAGGAGAACTTTGAAGGAAAGTCAAAAGGACTTGTTATGGGGGTGCCTGGGTGACTTAGTCGGTTGAGTATCTGACTCTTAGTTTCGGCTCAGGTCATGATCTCATGGGTCATGAAATTGAGTCCCACCTCAGGCTCTGAGCTCAGTGGGGAGTCTGCTTGAGGATTCTCTCCCTCTGCCACTACTCACACTCGCTCACACACACACTCTCTCTCTCTCAAATAAATAAATAAATCTTAAAAAAAAAAAAAGAACTTGTTATGGCCATGTGTGGACTGGCATAATATAGTGAAATCCTGAAGAACCACAGAGCAAGCACCACCCCACCCAATCCCATGGATCTTCACAAAGCATTTAGGACAGTATGCTAAAAGGAAGGCGGGTGGCAAAGGAGAGCTGAGAGAGTCCCATTATGAGACAATTGGACCACCCAACATAAGATATATGTCATTTGAAATCATGAGGGAGGAATACAACAGGGGAGCTAAGACAAATGCAACAAAAGCATCTTAAGCTCTCAGGCTGAAGGCAAGGAGAAGAGCTGAAGCAACCAGGATCTTAGGTATTCCAGACTGTAACCTGAAGGAGACAGGAATGGAGAAGAAAAGGCACAAAAAGACCTCAAGGCATGCAAGACTTTTAAATACTGCCCAGAGACTTGGCAGGAGGCAGAAAGTCTGAAAGAAATCCCTGTATTTATCCCCGGTCTTCACAGAGGGTAGGGAGGGATGCTACCCTAAGGAGATCCAAGGGTGGAGCAACAGGACTGAAAAAGATATCCCTGGGTTTGGAAAGAAGGGAGCTAAACTCATGAGCAAAGAGAACTCAGGCACCCAAAAGGCAGGCAGTTGGGTTATAAATCAAGGAGAGATCTTGCACAGTTCAGAAAGCTTATATCAGCTCTCAGAGCTCAGGCAAAAGTGAAGGAAATGTCCTGATTTCATCCTTAAAATACTCGAAGTCAGTGATAAATTGAATCAATCTAAAATCACAACATAGGCCAGACCCAATTCAAATACAGATCTAGTGGCCTAGCATAAGAAAGGGCGTGCCACTCCCTGAAGACAGAATATTATTTCTATCAGTCCCTACTTTCCTCTTACAGAAAATGTCCAGAAAAAAATTTTTAAACACTCACAAAAATAAAAAAGAAAGAATGAAAATGATATCCATGGTCAAGAAAGTAAATAGTAATCATAGAAGCAGACAAAGAGATGACCCAGAGGACAGAGAGGGACTTTAAAATAACTCTGATTAAAATGTTAACAAATCTAGCTTATAAAACAGATAAGCTAGATGAAGAGATTCAAGATTTCAGTAGAAACATGAAAACTATAAGATAGAATGAAATAAAAATGTTAGAAATCAAAATATAATAGAAAAATTAACTCATTAGATGAGCTTAACAGCAGAATGAACACAAGCAAGAAAAGGATTGGTGAATTAGAACAAGTAAAAGAAATTCTCCAAACTGAAATATAAATATCAAAAAAATTAAAAATTAAAAAAATTGAGGGGTGGGGGAGAGAGGGCACTCAAGATCAGTGGAGAAATGTCAATAGTCAAACATATATAAATAGACAATCAGAGGAACAGGAAGGAGAAAATGGAGACAAACTATTTGAAAAAATAATGTCTAAGAAGACGTATCTGGGAAAAATGACCTATAACAATCAATTCTGAGATGCATGCAATTCATAGTATGGGAAAAACTATGTTAAGCCCTCATGAAACACAGAATATTGTACTCCTAAGCCTTGGGGGAAATGCACTCAAGGACAAACTTCATCCAATACACAGATGACTGGAGAATCTCAGGGAAAGGACTGATGGTGAACATGAAACATATTTAAGTAGAGAACTAAGGCTAACACAACAGTGAAGACAAGAGTGGAAGAATAGTATGTGAATGCCAGAGGTCCTGACAAAGTAGAAATAAGACAACTAAAATGGGTGGAGAAGAAGAAGAAAATTGGAGAAACAGAACAAACTCACTGATTGACATATAGACAGTTAAGTAGGAGGCAGAGGATATCACTTAAGTCTTAAAACTCAACAGTAGTTGCCCATATAAGGAGAAAGAGAACTGCAAGCATTAAACATTATTAGTATAAAGGTACATTCTAGAACAAATAAAACTTCCTAAATACCAAAAGAATTAAAAACAAAAGAACAAAGAAAAAATATCTCAAAGGAAAACATTAAATCAACAAGAAAAGGACAGGCATCCCATTTTTTTTTTAACAGGCAAAAGATTTAACAGACACTTTGTAGAAGAAGATATCCAAATGACTAAAATGCATAGGAAGAGATGCTCAGCAGCAATGAGCCACCTACATAAATGCTTCAGAATGAGTACAATTTAAAAACTAACAGTACAAAATGTTGGAGAGACTGGGGAGTAAAATAAATCACATACACTGAAGGTGGGTGTGTAAATTGGTACAACTACTTTGAAAAACTATGTAAGCAGTGTCTACTAAGCTCGAATATTTGCACAGACTATGACTTAGCAATTGGGCTCCTAATATGGATGTACCCAACAGAAACGTATGCACGTGTGCACACACTGACATGAACAAGCATATTCATAGCAGCTTTACTTATAATTGACCGAAACTGGAAGCAACACAAACATTTATCAACTGTAGAATACCTAAATAAAGGGCAGTCTATTCATAAACAAGGAATATATTACAGTCACAATGCACAGCTAACACAGTCATTTCTGAGATACAAATATTGAACAGAAAGGCCAGACAGAAAAGAGTACATACTATATCACTCCACCCATAGGATGTTTAAAAGTAAATTTTGCATGACCAAAATTAAAAAGAAAAATCAACAACAAATTACAAACTAGTAAAAACAATTGCATAATATATCATGTATAAAGGACTAATCTCCCTAATACATAAAGTATTTAATTTTGAGCAAAAACACCAAAGCTATATTTTTTAAAAAGTGGGAGATGGAGCAAAAGTCATAAACAGTCCACAAGAAAAGATATATAAATGTCCTTTAAACATGACAAAATGCTCACTCATAATAAGAGAAACAAAATAAAACTGTATCGAGACACCATTCCTCACCATCGGATTGCCAAGAATTCAAAAGTTTGACAACATTCTGTTAGCAAGGTTGTTGGAAAACCAATAATCTCACATATTGCTGGTGGAAGCATAAAATAGTATCACCCAGTGGAAGGAGATCTGGTAATATAAAAAAAAATTGCATGTATCTTAACTCTCTACTCTGTAATAACCACTTCTAGGATTTAATCCTTAAACATACCTTAAGGGGTGCCTGGGTGGCTCAGTGGGTTAAGCGTCCGACTCTTGATTTTGGCTCAAGTCATGATCTCGGGGTCCTGGGATCAAGCCCCACATCAGGCTCTGTGCCCAGAGTGGATGCAGCTTGAGGATTCTCTCCTTCTCCCTCTGTCCCTTCCCCCACTCATGATCTCTGTGTCTCTCTAAGAATAAATAAATCTTAAAAAAAAAAAAAAGACATACCTTAAGTTATACTGTGTGAGGTGGTGGATGTTAACTAAATTTATTGTGGTCATCATTTTGCAATATATGCATATATCAAGTCATTATGCTGCACACTGTGAACTAATATAATGTTACATATCAATTAGAGCTCAATAAAACTGGGGGAAAAAAAGACACACCTCCAGAATTTATATGAATTTCTGGTTCCCAGTCCAATGTCCAACTTGTAAAAAGCTTGAAAGTCATCACTTTTCATCTTTGCAACAAGAAAAAAAAAAGCTGAGCCAACTGAAAATCAACAACTGTTCTTAGGCCCATCAGAGAATTGAGGTCAAAGGAGAAACCATGGCCCTGAGAACCGAGCAGGAAAATACAGAGAAGCACAGCCTACTGGGAGCTGAAACCACCGCTGGAGCCACCAACTGGTAGGAAATCAGTAGGGAAATGGAGGTCACTAATTGCTAAGGACTGAAGGTGTACTAGCCAAGAAAAATATCTTGGGGACCATCCATAAGGGGGCCTTCACTTTCATGAGTTTTACCTCTAGCATCCTCATAGTTTCTGAGGTGAAAACTCTTTAAAAAAATCCCCCTATATTTCCAGAAGGAGGAGGGGGAAATAACCATTTTGAAACATACCCAGAGCTTTCTCTTTTCCTTAACAAAGGCCTGCCCCCAAAGAAAAGTATTTTGCCAGAGCCTCATGGACATGGAAGAAGGGAAGTACCCAACTCCAGCCTCCTACTGCCTTCTGGTCTCACCTAAAGGGGGAGTGGGGGTCGGGAGAAGCTGAGAGCACTTGTGAAGCTCCCAGCCTTGGGCATAGCCTCACAAAAGACCGAGACCTGATCACAGGACTAGAGAATACTTCTTGCCCCCACCTCATCACCACATCAAGAGGGCTCCTGTATCATATCAGGGAAATGCAATGGAAGGAACTGAAAGTTTTAGACCTAATTTAAAAAGAAGTTCTAAGGAAACCCAAAGACAGCAGAAGAGACAAAAATAAGGAAATTTTAGGCTCTGACGCCTATATAAATAGTTACAGCAAACAGTAAACACAGCCTAACTCCTAGCCAGATAAACATAAAACCTCACTTTAATGGACTATCTCAGTTACTTTTACTTGATACAGCATGTCCAGTGTTCAACAAAAATGATAAAACACGCTACAAGGCAAAACACACAGTCTGAAGAGAGAGAACAAGTATCAGAACCAGATTCAGATATGGCAGAGACTTTGGAATTATCAAGCCAGGAATATGAAATAACAATGATTAATATGCTAAGAGCTCTAAAGGAAAAAGGGAACCAATGCAAAAACAAATTGTCAGCATAAAAGAGATGGAAACACTAAGAAAGAACTAAAAGAAAATGCTAGAAATCAAAAACATAGGTAACAGAAATGAAGAATGCCCCTGATGGGCTCATCAGTAGACTAAATACGGTTGAGAGAAAGAGTCAACAAACTTGAATACATCTCACTAGAAACTCCCCAAACTGAAAGACAAGGGATTTTAAAATAAATAAATAAAAGAATAGAATATCCAAGAAGTGTGGGACCATTACAAAAGATATAATATATGCAAGATGAGAAGAGCAAAAAGAACAGAAGATACACCTCCATGTATGCACACAGTTACTCATGGAAGCCCTATTTTTACTAGCAAAATATGGAAGCAACCTAAATGCCTGTCCATAAAAGATGGGATAAATAAGTGATGATTTTTCCTCTGACAGGGTAGCACCATACAGCAATAAGAAAGAAAGGGGAAGGTCTCTATTAACCAATATGGAGTGATTTCTAGGATAAACTGTTAAATTTTTAATTTTTTTTAAAACCGACTTTTTAAAAAAAGTGCAAAAGTTATATATATTATTTATATATTTTATATAATATTTATAGACATATTATTCATACATATAGATACATTAGAATACTATTTTTTGTAAAAAAAAAAAGGAAAAGCATACTTTTGCAAAAAGAAATTCAGGAAAGATGAATTAGAAACAGAAAAATCATTACCTTAGTGGGTGAGAGTAGGGAGGAAAAGATGGGGATGAGAGAAAAACTTCTCCAAATATAACCTTTACATGGTTTTGACTATTGAGCCATGTAACCCTTCTGCATATTCAAAAGTAAAATTACATCATTAAAGGATGAAAAAGCAAATCTTCAAAGAGAATGCCAACAGAGATAAATGAACCTAACAAAATATTGGAAGTAACCTAAATGCCTACCCATAAAAGTTTGGATAAATAAACCATTGCACTATATAGTAGGCACATGACCACACAAAGAAAACTAATTTTTGAAAAGCCTCTTGAACACAGCATTCCGGTTACATACACACTATGGCCCATAGTCTGAGATCTTCTGAAAAAGCAAAATATCTTGAACTTTATTCCACATGTTTGTTGGAGAGGTGGAGTTGGTAGAGTAATTCTGAAACTCTTTATTGCATCTAGTACATGTGTAAATGAATGCATAGAGTGAGGCTTTGGGAAATGGGGTTCTCACTGTGGAGAAGGAAGTCAGCGTGCAATGAGCGAAGGTGGGTGGTGTTGGATTTGAATTGGAGGCATCGATGTAAACTCACAATTTTGTGATGTTTCCTAACTCTGTTCGCTGAAAGGAAAATGATACCCAGCATATGAAATGATATCCTCAGAAAAGCTGTGTCTCCGAGCCTATTTCTCCACATCATTCCCACCCACTTCCCATGAGTGACCATTTCCATTTGTTTCTGATTTATCTTTACTGAGTTTCTTTCTGCAAAATAAGCAAATACATACAAACACACATGAAATAGTCTACTTCTCTTTTCATACACAAAAGGGGGCATATAATAAAACTTAATGCCCAGTATTTGATTTCTAAATATAAGTCCTCACTAAAAGAAACTAAGGCTCCTTAAAGAAATGACTGATTCTAGATGTGAGGCAGAGAAACTACAAAGGGAGTTTAGAATATTTTCTGTGCTAGGAAGCAAGGGACACTCAAAGATTGAAGAGGGTACCTCCAAAGGACATAGGAACTGGCTTGAAAGGGCTCTGATTAGAAAAATGTCAGATAATTTGAGCCTAAAAATTACTAGTGAAGATAATGGGCTATAATACATTGAATTTAAAAATCCATACATAGTGATACTTAGTGAGCAAGAGAAGAGAGGAAGAGAGTGGAAGGAGAAGGTTCTTTATGGGAGAATGCCATCTAATAAAAGCTAAAAGAATGAGAATTAGAAAAATCACTATTTTGTAGTCATCAATATAATTGCTTCAGGCAAGAATCATCAATGGATGCTAAAACTGTTGGGTTAGAGTTTGTCAGGGAACAGTGTATTTACTTCTATTACTTCTGCTAGTATTTATAGTTTTCTTCTTAAGTATCAAGATAATGAGCTATTAAAATAGAAAGATCTGGAATACACCATCTTATCCAAGTGACTAAATTTAGCATCACCAATAATGGAACAATCTGATGTAATCTGCCTCCTTATGGGATGCATGAGAAGTACACAGCATCAACTGTGTGGTATCCTTGCTAAATATATAGAGATAAATGTATTGAATCCAAATCTAATCATGAAGATATAACCATACAAATCCAGATTATGAGACACACTACCAAAAAGCTTGCCTGGATTCTTTGAAATGTTAATGTAATAAAATACACACATACACACACGTGCACACACGCGCGCACGCACACACACACACACACACACACCCTAGGCTCTGGGAGTGTTCTGATCTCTGGCAGCATCTGATCCTTGATTGGATTTAGGATTGCAGGAGGGGACAAACAACCTTACAGGAAATGTTGGGATCCGTTAGGATGAGCTGAAAATGGGCTATACATTAAATAGTATTATTGTATTAATATTAGATCTCTCAGGCATGAGAACAGTGCTATGGTTGTGTAGGAAAATAGTCATTCTTTAAAGAATTACACTGACAGTTTGGAGATAAAAATGTCATGATGTCTGCGACTTTCAAATGGTTGAGAAATAAAAATATATGTGCGTATAGTGAAAGACACAAAGAGAGCTAGCCCAAGAGCCCATGGGTGAGGGAGAGAGTGAGCATACACACCTGACAAATTATAAACAATTGATAAATTCAAGTGTAGGGTATATCGAAGTTTATTTGCAATTTTTCTATAGGTCTGAAATTTTTCAAAATAAACACTGGAGATGATATACAAAAATCAGAAACAGTTTGTAGACTTGTAAATGAATGAAAATGGGAAACAAATATATGTTAACATGATTTGTAACTCTAACCATGTAAATCACTTCAATTGTAAATGACTGCGTGGTTGTGCTAGTTAGGAATGATGATAAAACTGTAAAATGTAAAAAAGAAAAAAAGATGATGTAGTTTGAGCGTTAAGAAAAAGTACACAATTTCAATAAAGAAAATTCAATTTCCTCACATCTCCACTAAATAAACATTGAAAAACCCAAAATCATTTGGGTTTCAGTTCAAGGCAGAGGATTTAACATACACATTTAGCTCTGCTCTCTTCCAGATTCCAGATTTATTGTATTTTAGCTTTTGGGATAAACCCATGAGGATAAAGTTAGTACTGGAGAGGAAAGTACAATAACTAAATTTTGAAAGCTGCAAAATAGATGGGCAGGCAGGACCTGGCTCAGCAGCAGGAGAACACTGGATTCTAAACCTGTGTGAGGAAAACCAAGGAGCAGGTCGATTTATATTGCAGAACCCCTGAAAGCCTCAGAAATTGGCAACACGAGGTATTTTGGGAAGTGAAAGGTGAAGATGGCTTAAAAAGAGAAGGACTGGCTGGAAGTATGTCCAAAAAGCAGACTCTCTTTTGTACCCTTAGTAGCGTTGGGTCTGTCCTTACACCCATAAACTGGTAAGTTATTCCCTGGAAAACATACAACAGGCACCTGCCATACGGAAAACAGAGACTTCCTAACAGTTCCCATGAGACTACTAAGAACTAACCTCCAACATTCTTTCCCTCCTTGACTCCCACTAAACAGACAACCAGGCATTTAACCACCCCAGGGGGAACTGGAAGAGTCGACACTAACAGGGCCAGCCCAAAGAAGAGACATGAAGGGAATAAAACAGGAGGTGTCCCAGCATGATGGCCCAGACAGATCACACCCACTGTCTCGATGGCATTTACACTTGCGCCTGATAAGCACTTCTTCCAGGTACCAGCACTTCTTGTTCTCTTAGCTCCTTTGGGACTTAACTCAAATGCCACCTTGGTGGGGCACTCCTTGATTGGCTTACTTAAAATTACAACCATCCCAAGCCTCCACCCACCAGAATTCCCCATCCCTCCTCCCCTATTTTATCTCTCTCCATAGCAGTTATGATCATGTAACACACTACATGTTTTACTTATTTTGTTTATGGTCTTTCCCTCTTACTAGAATGTAAGCTCAGGGAGGGCTGTGCATTTTCTCTGTTTCATGCTGTTACATTGCCAGAATACGGAATAGTGCGTGGTGCAGAGTGAGCACTCAAATATTTGTGAAATGACTTACTGAATAAATAATAAATGAATGCCCACTGAGTATATATCACAGTAGGTGGAAATAGATCCATACCAAGAATATGGTAAGAAAGAAAGAAAAAAAAAGACCCCACAAACTTCCCTAGAGAAAAAATAAGGCATTTACAAAGGGTCAAGAATCAGAATGGCATCAGTCTTGCAGCAGGCATAACAGAAGGTAGATGTAATGGAGCAATTTCTTCAAAATTCTTTAAAATATTCCCATCCTAAATTCTACACCCAAACTATCAGTTAAATATGAATTTACACTAAAGATACTTATAAACATGCTTTAAGACTTTTATACTAGTTTTCCCTCTATAGGAAATATTCTTCCCAAAAATAACATCATGGTTAACGGTCCCACCTCCCTTAAGTCTTCTCACATGTCGGTTTCTCAACAAGGCTACCCTGACTTTCTCTAACTGTCCTTGCCCTCCTGATCCCAGTAGCCCTCTGAGATCCAGGCCTCTGACCTGGGCTAGATTTCATAGGGCCCAGCATATCACAAGCGCACACATGCCCACACACAGTTATTAGTTGGAATCTAGCCCTCCAAGCTGACTCATCACTATCCATAACTGTAAACATCCACTTTCATGGCTAACACCACCAGGCTCCAGGAAAATGCATCCTTCCATCTTTTTCCCTATGTCCTTGACATAAAAGGAAACTGAATGCATGAAGGTTTGTGTATTGGGCCACTACCAACATCAAAGAGGGATGCTGCTTTGGAGTGTAGGGAGGATTTAAGTGGCAGAAACACTTAAATAAGAGACAAATTAATTAACTTGTCAAATCCTTCCTCCCAGATAGCATGAATGCAATAGATTCTTACATAAGAAAGTAACATTTCTCTGAATTCCAATTTGTGATTCCAAGGTACTCACAAATTCGAGATATCCACAGCAGTTGCATGTGGCAGCTGAAGAATATTTTGCAATATGAAATGATTCATATTGCTTTTAAATTTATATATATATGTAGGGCTAGTGGTATCATAAGTCAATTGTGTTGCCAAATAAATGGGTCTTCACCTGAACTCTTGCTTTGGGCTCCACAGATGTTAGGAGCAGGACTGTCTGATCCCCTCTTTTCTGTCTACTTTTTCTTTCTCCTCGGTGCCTGCCACTTTCTAAAATCCTATGTAATTTATTTATTATGTTTATTTTGTCATCAGATGTTCCCTGCCAGAATATAAGTTCCTCAAAGGCAGGGATCTTAGATTTTGTTCACTGATGAGTCTCAAACACCCAGAATAGTGCCCAACCCATAAAAAATGTTTTCTTCCTAGAATTTTTTTTCTTTTTTTTTTTTTAGAGAGAGATCGTGTGAGCAGGGGTTGGGGCAGGGGAGGAAGAGAGAATCTTAAGCAGGCTCTATGCCCAGCACAGAGCCCAACACAGGGCTCGATTTCACGACCCTAAGATCATGACCTGAGCCGAAATCAAGAGTCCGATGCATAACCAACTGAGCCACCCAGGCACCCCTCTTCCTAAAATTCTTAACAAGTAAGTGTTTGATGACAATGAATAAATGAATCAATGGCTTGATTCTATGTATCATCTTTTAAGAAGCAACTGAGGCATGTGAACCCCCAGGACAAGGGATAAAGCAAATAAGAAGATGACACAGAGTTTAAAAACATGGGATCATACGAGATCATACATAAGAGAGAATCAAAGAGCATATCCAGGATGATGGGGAAAGAAAAGTACAAGGTGATGGCCGTGCAACAGGCCTGGAGACTGACCAGTCCAGACTGGAGCAAGTCAGAAGTTTCCAGAAAGATTTCAAGAAAATGAAACGGACTAACTCGCCAACGTGGCTGGACATATTGAGAGGAAGTGTATGCAACTGAGGAAGTATTTGAGGTTGAATTATTGACAGTAACAGGGAAAAATAAACAAGCAAGACAATTATTAACTCCAGGGAATAGCATGTTAGAGGAGGAAAAGTAGGCACAGTGTACCACATGGTTTATAACATTCATCATATCGTAAACACAGAACATTACTGAGAGTGTGCAGTGGGGTGAGGCGCAAGGAGAGAGACAACCAAATCCTCATTTTCTATATGGAGAGTCAAGAGATTATGCCTGAAATGAAAAGCATGATAAGTAGTCATATAAGAAATGTCTTTAGCAATATGGGGGTAAATACCCAAAGAATCAGCTAAGAGACTAAAGACAGATTGTTTCTGGAAAGAGGGAAACGGAGGGGTAGCAACAGGGAAGGACTTTAGTTTTTCATCATGAGCCTAGAGGAACAGCTGATTCACTAAACTGTTTGCATCCAAAACCTCGATAAAATAAAAACTAAATATAAACAAAACTTACAACTCCACATACACAGGTATAGACATACGGATGTAGACAGATAGAGATAGTAGTTACTTCCAGTAACCGAGGTACCTCTGGAGAAGGGAGTATGGGTGTGGGGAGGAGGGCAGGTGATGCTCCTGTTCTGATACATTTACTTCTATGTCATTTTTATTTTAATGAAAACACACTCATGCATTATTTGAAAAATTAGACAAAAAGATACAATACATGGGGGGGGAGAAAATAATGCCATTTTGAAGAAATATCAAATTACCAGTTAATTGGGGGCAACCCCTGATCTAACCATGACTTGGACTAGAAGGTTGAGAAGGGGAAAGAGGCAAGAAGGCTCAGTGAAGATAGGAAGATGAACATCGGAGTCCTCTGGAGACCAGAGCCCAGAAGAGGACTTTCAGCCCTGAACAAAAACATGAACTTCCGGGGTCTAGACAGGCACGGTGTTTCTGCAAAGCAACTGGTCCTCAGACCTATCTTTGATGGAACCCAGAACTGGCCCCTCACAGCTGAATGTAACAGCAGAGCCACCAGGGAAAATGTGCTCCCCATCCCCCCACCCATCCTACACCCAGAATTTAGGTTTGTGTCTGTCTGTGGGTTTTTGGGGGTTTTCTGGGTCAGGTTTTTGGGGTTGTTTTTTGTTTCTTCTTAAAGCCTAGATAGTGCCTTCCTGGAACGGAGTGCATGAAGCCTGCCTCCTGCCCTCCAGCCAGCCTCACAGATGGGCCACTCAGGCTAGGAGCCACCCAGCCCTGCCCTTGAGTGTTCTCGGCTCGCTCAGCCCTGGCCGGCTCCCCTGGCGGGGGCCTCTGGGAGCCATAATACTGTGGGCCATTACAGCAGAACATTGCTTCTGCTGCAGGGACAGCTGGCTCGCCCCCGGAGAGCTGGGCCTCGGCAGATGTCACACCTCCCTCCCCACCATCACCAGTGAGCAAGGGGAGTGTGTCTCCTACTTGGACAGATCAGCGCCATCCGGCAGGCCGGCAGGAGGCCTGAGAGGCAGTGCCGTTACCTAAAACAACACTTCTGCACAGTGATAGGTCCGAAAAGAAAACATGGTGTTTTGTAGGCTTTGCTGGATTTTTTGCTCAAGGTGGGTGTCTGAGGAAAGAAAGGGACTGCCGAATCACAATGAGTCATCTATCTATGCTTATCTGGAGCCTTGCCTATTGCGCACATGATTGACACCGTCAACACTCATGGAGACATGGTGTGACAACGGCTAACGTTTGTTGAACTGTGTGCTTCACTCCCCGCTAATACTTAACATCTGTAATCTCAGTTAATCATCGCAAACTTAGGAAGCAGGTACTTTGATCACCCTAATTGTATAGATAAGGAAATGAGAATTGGGGTAAATAACTAGCCCAAGATAACGTTTGAGCACTAGGATGGAACAATTTGTCCCTAGTTCTTAATACCACACTCCACTACTTCCCTTAAAATTAGGAGGTTTTGAGCTCGACTCTCTGTCAGTCAAGAAACTTTATGTGTACTTCAGGCTGTGGTCTACCAAACCACCCCGGGTTGGAGGACAATGACGTGGAGTCCTCATGGTTGGGGTTGGGGCAGAAAGGCACTAGTTTGGGGATAGCCCAGGCTGTCCGGACTTGGGGCAAAGGATGAATCCAGATTGTGCTCATGGGCAGAACAGCAAATCCATTAACTGCAGACCTCTCATTGGTTTAGGAACCAAGCCAGACCGAACATGCCTCCAGCCTCCATGGCCGGGCAAGGTAAGGGCAGGCAGAAGCAGCGCATGGGATCGCAATGGCGTGGGGGTGGGGGGCGGAGAAGGGGCATTACAGGGTTAGTCAAAGAAGGCCACCTGAGATGCCACTGAAGATCTTTGAATAGGGCAGAGTCATGATTTAAAAAAATTTCTTTTTTTGTGTAGCAACTATGTATGTATAGCATTTGTAGGCACAATGGGCTTGGAAAAAGGAAAAGATGGGAATTAAAGAAGCAGTTCAAATGGTCATGAATCCATTCTTCTAAACCTTAAAGACCTCATGGCTATGAAAGTAATGGAAATGACATTTAAAATGATCAAAATAGCCTTGCAAAGGAAAGAGAACCCCGGCTTCCACCACCTTCTAAGAGCTGCCCTCTGAACTGCCTCCCTGCCTGATTCCTTCCTCATTCCTTCTGTCCTCCTGCAGGAGAATTCTCTGTTGACAGTGACCACAGTGGGGGCAGGAGGCCAAGGATGATTTCTTTTCCGCGAGGACTGCTTTGCAATTGCCCAGTGCCAGCAAAACATTTGCAGCTCTGTGTAGAGAGGAGTTTGCATTGAATCTGTTAGAAAGGAAACTCCAAAAACCTCTGTCGGAAATGACAGCTCTTGACAAGATGAAAGGAGGTGTCTTGCTCAGATCTTCACTTAAAACAATCTGGAGTTCCATTAGTATTCATTGAGGAGATGCAGCATGGAGCAAGTACAAGCCCCATGAATAAGATTAAAACTGGTATTGACTCTCTGCGCAGATGGAGGGTGGGAGGGGGCTGCCAGGAGCTGGCCAGGCTCTCACAGCCCCGATTCTTAGGGGCCAGATGTGGGCCGTTCAAGGCAGCATATGTACATTTCGATCGGGCTCGGTCCACAAACTGCCCCACCACCATATGCCTTTAAGGCAACCCACGGCCGTGTTCCGACAGCCAGAAGTGAAGTCAGCCTCGGGCCCCCACTGTGTTCTTCCTCACCATCATCCCAGAGGGACGCATCCAGCTCCGGCCTCTTGGCTCCATTCCGTGCTAGGATTCTTACCCTGACCTCTGCACTCCACGTTGCTGTTTGTTCTTATTGATTCTGAGGATTGTCTCTTCCTGAGGCCTTTGGTTTATCCATCCTGCCAGTCTATTCTACTGTAAAGCACAAAATCCCCTGGCCTGGTCTTCCCACTGAGTTCCAACCCCCAGCTCCAATCCAGCCTGCTTTGTTCACCTTAAGGTGAGGCTTTATACAAGCAGGCAGCAGGGTCAGGCCCTCTTCCTAAAACTGTCCCTTGCAAAACCCACTGGGCTAGACCATCACTTCATTCCCTGCCCCGGCCCCAAGTGCATAGTGCCCACCTAAGAGGGACCAGGAAGGTGAAGGGAGAAGAGTCCCCCGGAAGGTGAAATCATTCCAGAAAAAAAGAGTTGAAAAATCCCACTCGCCCTTTTCTTAGCTCCCTTCTGTGGTTCCTACAGGGTTAGGGTGACCCCACTCTTTGGGGGCCTGATATGCCCTCAGGACTTACTTGCAAGGCCACGTTAGCCCCTAATTGTGTCTGCAGCTGGAGCTCTCAGCTCCAGAAGGTCCCCTGCTCAGGAAAGCACCTCCGTCTGTCGCTGCCGCCCGTATGTTTCCCATTTCCTAGACCCGCCTGAGCAGCTGTCTCCAATGAGCCCCAGACAAGCTTTCTGCTCCAGAGGATCCAAGCTGGGCAGGGCATTCCTGAGTGCAAAGTCCTCCACAACAGGCCCGTGTGTGGGGCATGGGAAAGAGGGAGCGGGGCCGCTAAGAAGGAGCCCCACCCTGGAGGGGTCCCCATGACCAGCCCCTCTTCATACAGTTGTCCAGATTCGTTTTATGACAAAGAACAAAAATTGCTCTCAGCGATGTTCAGGGGCTCCAGAAAATGCTGTGACAGGCCCACCTGCCCGCACAGTGGTGCCCTGACTCCCCTCACGCCTTCCCTGCTGTATTCCTGCCTCCTACACGCTGCTCTCTTCTCATCTCTGCTTCTTGAATGTCCTCTCTGAGTCTGAACAAAGTAACTGGTTAGACTTGACTGTGGCTCTTGGTCCTACGAGGTGAGGCCAAAGCCGTTCACGATGGACTGACAGGGACCCTCTTCTGGTGAGGGCCTGGGATCGCAGGCCCTGGAGGGACTGGGACTTGGGGACTCTGGACAGCTGTCTGCACCCGATTCCTCTTCCCAGGAATCTCTGTTGCCTGTAGTCCAAGGGCGAAAAGGATGGGGTGGGAGCTGGTTTGGGAGGAGTAACAAACTCTTCTCTCTACTGTCATTCGGTTAACTTCAGATGCCCTCAGGTCCTCGCAAAAGGTTTCAGATCCAAAATTTGATGTCTTCCTGGGGCCCCTGAGTGGCTTAGTTGATAGGCGTCTGCCTTTAGCTCAGGTCATGATCTCAGCGTTCTGGGATCAGGGAGCCTCTTCCCTCTCCCTCTGCCTGCCTCTCCCCCTGCTTGTGCGCTCTCTCTCTGTCAAATGGATAAATCTTAAAAAAAAAAATTAAAAAAAAAATTTGGTGTCTCCCTTAACTAACTGCCTTTAAACAAAGTCACGTCTATGCCCCATCACCTTCCAGAAGCTGCCACTGGAAGACACAGCTGGAAAAGGTGGGTGATGGTCATGTTGGGGGCAGAGGTGGACACCTTGGTGATATCCACCAGTCATGAAGCTCAGGAGCATGTCTTTGTACACATGCAAAGGGCCTTAGGCTTGAATTCAGATCTCATGGCCACCAGGACGCTCCCTGGAACAGCTCATGGTGCAGGGCTCTCTTCCGTGCAGGCTGTCCGCATCCCCGCTCCCCGGGGATGTGTCTGCCTCTGCCCTTTCCAGCCACAGCAAAGACTTCTACAGTGATTACTCTGCACTGGGCACTTTATATGGATGCTATTAACCCACTTGATCCCCACAACAACACTTTAAAGCAGGTTCTATTACTATCATCCCTGTATTTTCGATGAAGAAACTGGCAAAGAGGTGAAGTTGCCTTTTGCACTGGGCAAGTAGTGGTGGCTGGATGGGGAGCCTGGAAGCCTGGCTTTACAATTCAGGTCTCCTAAGTACCAGCATAAAATTCTTTCTACAGCGACATGCTTTCATTTGCTTATTATGCGTTACTGTTGCTTCGTGGTCATTTTGGGGGCCGACGCTTCATCTTTCAATCAGATCACAAGTCACTTGAAGACCAAAACTGCACTGGACACAACTCTGTACTTCTCACAGCATCAGCAAAGAATCTCACCTATACAACTGCTTAATAAGTAACGAGTAATTAACACGGTGAACAAAACAAGAGAAACCAAGCAATTTCCATCTTTTCTCGAACTTACTTTGCCTCCTAAGAATCCCTCCAAGAATATACTTTACTCCCCCAGGAGAAGTTATTTTAAAAACTAAATAACTAAGTACTTAAGAAAAATTCATCCCTCCTGATGAACTGATGCTCCTGCTGCTTCCCTTTTTATTTCTGCTACCGAGAAGCTCAAGGCTGTGTTTTTTCTTTAGAAGGCTTGTTATACTTAATGTAAATGTTCTGCTCCAATTATACCCCCTTTTCTTATTTCTTAAATACGTTATTTTTGTTTCCTTGTATTAATCACTTTAGAATTTTTAGCCACGTATTTTATCATAAGCTACCTCCTTTTCTCTTTGGAGGTCTGCTAATGGTCTGGAGTAGGTGTGCCTACAGTTTCCTCATCCATAAAACGGGGATAACAACAGTCCCTACAACACAGGGTTGTTGTCAGGACCAAATGGGTGGAAGCATGGAAAACACCTGAGACAGAGCCTGGCTGATAATAAGCACCCAAATGTAAGGAAGATGAGAAAAGGGAGGAGGGAGAACCAGAATATTCTTCCAGGTGTCCAAAGAACACTTACGTGCATTTGTGTTGAAAATAACTTAAGCCTTAGGTCAGGAGTCTTTCCTGAACTTGTATATCCAGCCACATGCATGCTACCCACTTCTACAGTTGATAAATATCTCAAAATGTCCAAAACCAAGCTCCCTAAATTCCCAACCCAAATCTTTTCTTCCGATAATCTTCTTCATCTCAGGTGATGGCCACTCCACTCTTCCAGCTCCTCAGGCCAAAACATTTCAAACCATCTTTAACTTCCATTTCCTCACACCTTCCCCCCACCCACCCACCCAGCCAACCCAACAGGAAGTCTTTGGGCTCTTCCTGCCAAAGTCCACCATTTCCGCCCCCTTTAACTGCTGTCGCCCCACTCAGAGGCACCTGGTTTTCTGCAGGAGCTTCCAGCCCAGCTCTACCTTCCCTGCCCCCAGTCTGCTTACAATGAGTGATTTTGTCCACGTACACTCAGCTTCTCATTGCACTCATGTGGAAGCCAGCATCTTCACCATGACCTCTATAGCCCTAACGGACCTACCCCCCAGGTCTCCTCTGGCCCTCCACTCCTCCCCGGCCACTCACCTCGAGCCCCTTCCTCTTCTCCAGATGCCTCACAACAATCCCCTACCTCCTTTAGGTCTCAAATGCCCCCTTCTCCTAGATCCTTCCCGGACCACCTTGTCTAAAATCACAACACCCCCTACACACACCCATCCTTCTCCCCCGCTTTGTTGCTCTACATAGCACTAGACACCATGTAACTTGCCACATGGAGACACCATTGAGCTTACTGATCAAAGCCCAATCACCTGGGCTGAGTCCTAGCCCCACCCATCACTGGCTGTGGGATCTCCTGCAAGTTACAGTGGAATTGTTGTAACAATCGCATAAGTTACCCTGTATCTAGAACATTTGGCATAAAGTAAGCATTCTGTAAGTGCTCGCTACTATTTATTAACTACCTCTCCCACTATAATGAAAGTTCTCCTATGAAAGGAAGTGTTGCATATTTTGCTGAAACACGACCAAGAGAGGGAAGAGACTGAGGCCCCCAGTCGGACCACACATTTGGCGTGGGAAAGAGTACTGGTGACTCTCAAGAGAGCAAATTTAGTACCAAGGTAGGAAGAAAGCCAAGACCAAGATGAGCCAAGGAGGAATGACAGAGTAGGAAGAATCAGCAGCCACTATTGACTGCTCTTGACATTAAGCAGTGAAAGCAAACAGAAAAGGAAAGTTGCCCAAATAGAACTCTTCTGATTTCACACATAATAGAAGCCAGTCTTTACTTTGACTCCTTACGTGAAGCACTGTTTTCAAGGGAAGCATTGTTACAACTTGCTATTTATATGTAATACTTTTATTGATCACTACTTTATGGATTGTTTTGACATGTACAAAAATCTCTCTCCCTTTCCCCTACTAGTTTTATATTATGAGAGGTTTTTTCCTTTTAGAGTAGGTGCAAGCCTACGTATATGTGTATATAACTTGTTCCCAAACAAGATTAGAGGGCAACCTTCATAAATTCTCATTTCTTTTTTGCTCACAGAACTCAAAATCTCTTTGTGGACTGAAGCCATTAACGCGTGAATAAAAAAAAAAAATGGTGTGTTCTAAATTAGGGGCTCGAGAGAATACCCACTCCCCACCTACCCTACACAGGTATTAATTGATTTTCTGAGTTCTTTCATGTCAACCAAGTAGGACTAGAGCTTCAGTTCTGCTTTTTCGTTTTCTGGCTGGTACAGCAATGGCTGCAACAGGGTTAAGAAGCCGGGGTCTCTCAGCCACAAGCGCTTGTAAAGCAGCAGGACTCTTGGGCTAACTTTAAGGGGCTTCAAAGAAGTGGGAGAATAGAGAGGCCGAATCCTGAGGGCCTGTGGCGTGCACAGAGGCCAGAGGAGTGTGCCTCCTCCCCAGAGTGATGCTCCGGAGTTAAATCCATAACACTCATGACCGGGTTGTAAATTTCAGGCCATAGTTCATTAACTCCAGAAGTTCAAAATGATACCCCCTGCTTGCCCAGTCAATGCAGCTGAGAGTTTTCCCGGCATGTGATGATCCATCAACAATTGGATTCCAATATCTTTTGCTTCATTAATAGAGTCACTCGGGCCCCTCCTATGGAGCTGGGGAGGGCTCCTGCCTACGTGCCTGCTTGACTGGGCTGCATCTGGAGCCGCAAGCTCCAGGCAGAACCCAGGGGTGTCTTTTCCTGACCAGGATCTCCTGTTGGACCAACGCTAGCATCAGAATGCCTTCCATGGGGCTGGGTTAGCTTTAATGAGATGACTCCAGTGCCGATTCAAGGCTGTACAGATCTTAGAAAATGCCATGCAGCTGTAGAAATCGGTATTATCTCCAAAGACTCATACCTCGGGCCTAGTTCACTTTCAGCTTGACAGCTTTCTACATCTTAAGAGGCAAGTCACTTCTGCTGGGCCCCTTGGAAGTCACTTCTCCTACATGTGTTGACTAAGCCGTTGTCAAACCCCAGACTGGGGCTGGGAAGAAGCGTACCAAGTGGCCTCATGACGGAGTGCCAAGAAGGGGATCTTAAGCTCAGAGTTTGTTAGGCTGTGGGTGATCCAGAGTGGCCAAATGCCTGAGAAGCACAATCCATGCTTAGGGGACAGTAGTAACTGTCGCAACGGGAAACCGCAGTCTAGCACTAAGCCGAAGGACAAGTCTGGACTTGAGAATGAAGCAAAGCCAAAGTCAGGAGACTGTCCAAGGAAGCAAAGAACAAGGGCAGCAGTGAAGGCGGGTGGATTCCAAGCTGTTTGCTATAAAGCATCATGTGACGCATGGTGGGTCGTCTCGGTTTCTGGGTCCTGGGTGGGATTCTGCCGAATGGGCCCGAATCATGAGGCTGCCCTCTTCCCTCACCCAAACCTCCTCCCTCCGCCGGTTGACAGCCACTGAAACCATGAGGGTGTGCCACACAAAACAGGACGGGACCGCTACCACGATTTTCAAAACCTTTGTGAAATTCAAATGAGACTTTTTTCCTTAACAATCCTCCCCACTGGGGACTCCTCTTTATTTTTTTTTCCAGATCCCAAAGTCTCTTGCCTTCTAAGCCACTAAAACTATATATTGTGGACCCCATAAACCTCCATTGCCCATAAACACTAGTAACATTTTCTGCCTCCTGTTAATAAATTGTTCCTCTCTTTGCACAGCAGAGAAAAGATGAAGACGAAATTGGGGGGAATTATTTCCCAAGTATTGTTTCTCTAACAATAGCAATCCTTGCTCCTGAGAACTCTATTTTGCTTAATATGTTCTTTCTGCAAAGTGGTAAAATGTGACAGTGTAATAACCCAAAAAGCAGTGTGAAGGGCCCGATTCCCCAAAGTGTCCACTGAGAAAACATACAAGTGTTTCCATCAAGAAGGAATTGTGTGCATTGAGAGAAAGTAAGTGCCACAAAATAAGGGTCTGCAATAAAGAGGGGCCCAGGCGTCAAGGATTAAATGTTTGGATTCTTTCCTTCACAATAGAAGCATTTACAGGAAGAATGGGTCTCCATTTCTTTCCTTAATGGGGATATCACACACACACACACACATACACACACACACCCCGAGTGTATGTCTTCTTCAGGATAAAAGGAAAATTGGCTGGTTTAAACATAAAAAAAAAAGCACCTGGCCAACAACAACAGCAATAAGGCTGAACAAAATCAGAATAGATTTCAATGACAGTGAACCTTGGAGCTGGGTATTGGGGAGAACTTCCCAACATCACATGTCAGAACCCCTGAGATGAACAGCCAAGAGTGTGTTTTGGAGATGGGCCCAAGGTGACCTTTTAAGTAGCTTCAAAGATCTGCTGGTATCAGACTGGAGAAAGGGGCTAGATCTTCAAGTCCACAGAGTCTAGTAGACACTTTTCTTTCTCTCAATTCCTTATTGTTTCCCCCTTTTCTAGTTAACTCCTGAACATACCTGTAGATGGCAGTATGTCCAGGCACCACCTTGCCAGGAGGGAAGAAGGCTGGAAGGGTTGAGAGACACGGGGATACCGCGTACAGCGGTCAGAGGATGATTTGCCAAGAGGGAAAGGGGGGATATGGGTCTGAAGAGAGAGAAATCATAAGCAGCAAGCCCCAAGTGTGCCTCACACCCTGAGTGGTGAAGCCAACAGGTTTGAGGTAGACAGAGCACGGACGGGAATGCAGGTCGGGCCAAGAGATCCAGGGCGCAGAACACAATCTTGGTGCCAGGCAGGGCTGTGGTGTCCGGTCAGGCACGTCTTGTCCTGCACACGGTGTCTGCATGCATGAATGGCCCCTGGCTTCACTTCTTCACTCTTTGCCTTGTAACTCTGCATTTCCACTTACCAAAAAGGCAAACTGTATTTCCCTGCTCCTTGACTTTGGTTGTGGCCATGACCAGTGGAGTATTAGCCAACATGATGGCCAAGGGCTCCAAAAACCCTAGGACCCGCTTTCTGCTCTCAGCCACTGTCCTGAGAAGATCAGGCATAGACTAGCCTGTTAGTCCCAGGAGGGGGGATGAGGGACAGAGGGGACAGAGGTGAACTGCCCCAGCGGAGTCTGGCCTTATCACCCAGCCCCTGGCTACCCCAACCCCACAAATGAGCTTCTGGAGATCGGCTGAACTGTCCAATGGAGCTCACCTAACCTTCAATTAACCATCAGATTTGCAAGCTAGAAGACTGCTATTTTATGCCATAGAATGTTGGTGTGGTCTGTTACACAGCATTTTGTAGCAACAACTAACTGATACAAGATGTCCAGCTGAGGGAGAAGGTGTGGGGGCTGACCTACAGCCTGCATTCTGCTGTGCATCTGACCTGGAGCTGGGTCACCCCCAGGAAAGGAGTCTACTTGCTAAACTCCCACAACTGCATCACGTGGGTTAGTGGCCATCCTTGTAAAACTCAGTGCTCTCCATTTTCCCATCCCTCTTCCCCATTCTCCTGCCCCTTCCCCAGTCTAAAAGCCTCCTCCTAGCTTACCCTGGCCTCCTCATATTAGCCTGAAATCCAGACGCTGCGTGCCTTCCAGCCTCATTCTGGCTAACACTCTAGCCACTCTTACAGCCCCGTTCTTCTAAAGCCCTTTCCACATCAACCCCCCCGGACCCTGGTCAGCCCCACCCTTCACTTTCCCTTCCTTCCTCCGCACAGTTGGATAAAGGGCTGTCCCATCAGCCACGGCCCCAAAGCCCAGCAGGCTCTGCACCTCTCCCAGGCCGACTCCCCACTGCATTGGCCAGCTTCCTCCCTCCAGCAGACAGCGACCAACCTCGTTCTATGGGCCAAACAGGGGCACAGATGCCCAGGAGGCAACGTGCCTGCCCAGCTCCTCTGAGCACCTGGGAAGAGAGGTAAGATAACTGTGTGGAACACAGAGCAGAAAGTGGTTAGTATTATCAACGAGCTACAGATTAAGAGCTGTCAGTGTTCAGGGAAGAAATTTACTTTTAGTTGGGGGTCTCAGGGGAGGTTTCAAGGAAGAAGTGACTTTGAACCAGATCTTGAAGGATGGAGAGGCTCTGCAGAAGCGGGGAAAGGGAGGGTGGGGAGGGTGAAGCCCTTCAGGCAGAGAAGCAGCAGGAGAACCGCACGGTCGCCTTCCTCAAAGTTATCACATCACCTTAGCACTGCTGTGAGATATTTGGCATGGGTCCATATGCAGCGTTGGCACGTGGGGATGGGGAATCTCCTTCCAAAAACCTAATTTGTCAACACCCTGGGCTCGGAGGAGAAAAACAGAAGCCAGAGTCTCGTTAGCTTTGAACGTCCACAGTCCCTTGCAACCGAGGAACTGCTGTGACAGAGGCGCAGTCTGTGTAAATAGCGCCGGATGGGACTGCAGCTAATAGGGTTATTAATACCTGTCACATCCCAGGATGGCAGAATAATGCGGAGGGTTTCTACTATAGATTAAAACCAACCAACGGGGAATTTCCAGAGTCTGGCAGTCACAGCTTTCTCTTCAGACATCTTTTCCTCCAGCCATGCAGACAGGGGTAAGTAATTGTCCTGGGGAAGGATTGTCACCATGGTAAATGCAAAAGCAGGAACAAACCTGCCTCACTTAGCCTCAGGCAAGAACATGGGTGTTTGAAATTCACAGATAATCCCCAAACCTGGCTTCTGCCTGCAGCTGTGACCTCTTTTCTGGCCCAGGCAGTCACCCTAAAGAAAAGCCACCTTTATTTGGGCTTCATGGCTGCTGCTTCTGGGAAGAATCAGAACAAGGCAGGAAGCTGAAGGGAGAAGGGGGTAGAATGTATGGTCAGGATGTTGGGCAGAAATCTGGGCTCTGGAGCTGGGGCTCAGGCAGGGCAGCTCCATGGGGACCCACGTGCCTTCTAAGCTGGTGACACTCCTGTCCTCTCTAGGCTCACAGTGACTGGAGTCGGTCATTTCTATTCCCTTTCACAAGGGTGCCCAGGAGCCCTGAAGAGAGGGTTCCAGTAGCACGGAGGTCAAAGCGTTGGAGCTCTACTGGAGGCTTCTTTGGAAACAGGACACTTCCGCCCCACCTCACCTGGAGGGAGCTTCCATGGGAAGAGGCACCAGGTGGAGCACAAGCGGTCTCATCTTTGTGCCCTTGACCAGAAGGTGGCTCGGGACAGATCGCACGTGGCCTTGTCCTTCTTCCCCTTCCAGGTCCTATTTCCTTCCTCTCCTCAAAAGGAAAGCTCTGGTCACTAGTGTAAGGCCACGAATGCCTTAGTGGGGCTTTAGCTGCTGCCAAAGGATGCACACCCCTCCTTAAAAACTCTGCAGCCTGTCTATCCCGCCAGGGTTCACCTGTCAAGGGCTCCAGGTGAGCCCTGGGGTAAATCTCAGACACATGATACAGCAAAGAATAGCAGAATGAAACCTGGAGCTCACACTGTTCTCTTTGGCTGGGACCTACCCTACAGTCACTCTGGCTCAAGTCTGCTGCAAGAACCAGGTTCTCCCAAGAAGGCTCTGCCCCATGCTACAGCAAGGTCTGGGGGTCCCTTTGGAGAGAGAGGCTTGGTTGTATTTTGTTGTTTGGGTCCTTCCTTCTTTCCACTTCAATTTTCAACTACTCCTGGGAGCCAAATTCTTCACTCTGCTTTTATGGACAGAATCGTGTCCCACCCCATCCCATCCCTACCCCCACTCCCAGTTCATACATTGAAGTCCTAACCTTCAATGTGACTATATAGAGAAAGGCCTTTAGGGAGGTAATTAAGGTTAAAATAGGTCATAAAGATGGGTCTTTCATCCAATATAACTGGTGTCCTCAGAAGAGGAGGAAGAGATACCAGGAGTATACGCACAGAGGAAAGACCACGTGAGGACACAGCCGTAAGACCACTATCTACAAGCCAAGGGGAGAGGTCTCACTGGAAACCAGCCCTACCAGCACCTTGATCTTGGACTTCCAGCCTCCAGAACTGTGAAAAAATAAATGTCTGTTGTTTAAATCAGCTAGCCTATGACATTCTGTATGACAGCCTGAGCAGACTAATATAACTTCTGTGCCCGTTTTGCCCCTGGGCACCTTGGTGTCTCATTGGAGAGGAGGATGAGTCATTCTGATTCCAGTAACCACCACAAATTAGCGTGGAGGACAGAAATACTGCACACTGGATTTGAGGGCAGTGTTGCCTCATGGTTAAGGACATGAGCTTTGAATTGCATGAGCTAGGCCC
>NC_138379.1:84822374-84912439 GCF_054177405.1 Leptonychotes weddellii | reverse complement strand
CATCACCATCATCACCATCATCATCATCATCATCACCTAGCTGCTGTGCTACGTCCCTGTATGAGTGAGGCCTGGCAGTCACGCCTGGAGATTCCACCCTGTGCTCTGGCTTTTGCCCCTTCATCAGACTCCCAGGTATGGTCAGGTGGAAGTCTGAGGCCCTGCTGCCTGCTGACACAGCCACTTACACATGTGGAAACCTCCGTCCCCCTCTTCCCTGCACCACCCAGCCTCCAGCAGCACAAACGGCAGGTGGTGGGAGGGCAGGCAGGAAAACTGAGTGAGTCACTCCAACACCTTCCCACAACCATCCCTGCTGGGCCCTGGTCCCATGCCAACAGGAAGGTAGTGTCCTCGCCTCCATCCCTCCAGGGATATGGTATAAATGAGGTGGGGGTAGGGGACGGTGGAGCATGTACAGGGAATCCTCAGAACACAGCCACCATCCAAAAGCAAGCTGCACTGTTGGGAATTCAGTGACAAGCCTGCCCTCTGCATCTCCCCACAGCAGGGCCCTGAGTAAAAATGAGGCCCAGTTGCTGGCAGCCCAGAGAGCCATCCTGGGTGGTCAGCTGCTTGAAGCCCAGCCCCTCTCTCCTTCCCTGATAATCCTCCTGCCCACCCGGCAGCTGAGGCACCATGCCAGCCTCAATCTGAGCAGGCTTCTCAGACATCTCCAGATGACCTATTGGTTGGTGGAACCGACCAGAACATGAGGCCTTTGTGTGGGGTGCAGATACCCCTGAAATCTCAGGATTGAGATCTGGACTGGTTTCGTCTCAAGTGGCCACTGACACTCTCCCTCTCTACCAGAAACTCTGGGAGGCCCAGGGCAGAGGAAAGCAGGGGCATGCTTGGAAGGAGAATGAGAATATTCTGGAATGCATTCTCTGTGGCCAGGGCCAGCTCCCCGTAAAAAGTCTTCACAAGTCCCTCCTCCTCTTCCCCAACTGCTCTCAAAAAGGAAAAAAAAAAGAAGAAAAATGGTGAGAAGCACAATAAAATGAGCAGGTGACATTGGTATTAATCCCAGGACTCTCGCACATAGAACAATTTAAAGAGCTGGTAAAGAAGCACACACGAGAAGTGTTATTTCTGAGTGGGGACAAAGCACTCAATACTGCCAGGATGAGTGAGGCCCCCGCTTGCTGCCCTCCACCCTCTCTGCTGTTTACAGTAAAACTTCATCACGAGATGCTATTAAGCTTGGCAGTTACTGTAAATGCTACTGTCGCTGTTGACTTCCATAGCCCCAGGAAATTTTATCCAAGACAGAGTGGATTCAACAGAGAGACCCAAACCACCACTTGCTCCTCCTCAAAAAGTAGAAGGTGCCCTAGAGAGAGATAGTAGCCATTCTTGGGCTGGGGAAGGTCAGCTGCCTCCCCCTACTCTGTGGGCTAGGAGGACAATAATGAAATCAGCAGAGCTAGTGGGATAGATCCCAGAGCAAAATGAAAAGCAGCTGGGCCATTATGAGGAAGGCCAGAGAGCAGAGTCCAACCTCTTCTATCTGTCTTCTCAGCTACCTTGATGGAGGGAGAGAAAGAGCTTATTCTGGGATCTATAAATTAAAAAGATAGACGTAGGACCGCTTTGAATTATTTGGGGGTAAGGAGGCAACAGGATTCACACTTGCCTGAACAATGGTGACAAGATGCAAGGACACGCTTACATTTGTCAGCAACCTACACCACTTTCCACTTCCCTTCCCCAAAGCAGATACAACCTCTGGATATAAGCCACCAGGGGACTTGTTTAAAATTCTCTGTGATTAATTCATGGCATTTATCTTACTTTCATCTGAATTTTAGAAGGGAGAAAAGCTTTGGTGCCTCGCCCAACATCCTGAAGCAAAGCCTTATTCATCTCCATATCTCTGGTGACACATCAAGGTGTCTGCTAAGCGCCGGTTGAATGGACGGTGTTGCCCACATGAGCCAGACATGGAAAGAGCGGTGGGCTTTCAACAAGAAAACTTGGGGTCAAATCTTGGCTCCATGATTTACTAGCTTTGTAACTTTGAAGCATAGATCCAATTTCCTCTTTTGTAATTTGGGGATAATAATACATCCATTACGAGGCCATTGGGCAGATGAAATGTAAGGGAGATGTTGAAGTGTTTATCACTATGTCTGACACATCAGTAAATCTTGTTGAATCTGAATCTGAGGGATCAAGTATTGACCTTACCCAGCCCCAGAGAGAAATGCCCACACCCCTGAATGGGGCACAGTCAGCAACAGGGATTACGGGCTCCAGATCCAGGGTGACCTGCTTCTGACTCCAGCATCTCTGAGCCACTGGTTTCTATTTCTTTCCGCCCACTCCCCAGCTTCTCTATGTTCAGGGAAAGCTAACGAATTTTAATATCATCCTAAGTTAAACATCATTATGAAAGTAAACCTGCTGGAAAAAAAAAATCATATAATGCATCCCAAGGCCAAATGTAAGTGGTTTTTAGATTTTCCATTATTTTAGGTTACCTGTGCCCAGGAGGGACTGGGAAGATAACCTAAATTCATGCAGATAATCAAGAACTGATTATGCTCCTGGATGGCCTGCTTGTTCTAGAGTCTAAAGCAAAGATCCTCAACCTGATCCCACAGAGAATCATAGCTTGGGCTCATAGCCCAAAGGGTTTACGGTCACTCAAGTTATGTATGGTATGTGGGCAGATGATCCAAATTCCCGGGTGTGACGACCGACAGCTGTTGCTAATGGCTACATTTAAGTGGTGGAGAGGTCTCATGTTCTGGAAGCTTCTGAATAAAATAGTTTGCCTGACTCCTTAAATTTACTTAAGCCCATCTGCAGGTACCACTCTGCTCCCAACTCAAAAGATCTATCTCAATTGGAAACAGGGGAAGACCAGCATACCTATCTCTCTGTCGGTAATGAGTCAGTTGCTCCCCACCTTCTCTCAGCTCTTTGTTCTCTAGATCTCACGTCATGGGTTATTGTCTTAGCCAATGTGGAGGAGTCCCGGAAGCCAAGTTTCATACCTGATAATCCAACAGTGGGTAGCGTTCTCCTTCACTGAGACAGCGCCCCAACAGTACCATCCTGCATGCCTGTTGCGGGCCATCTTCATTTCTGCCCTGTGAACTTTTGCAGATCGTTCTGCCAGGAGCTCAAATAGACACCTGGATCTAACATGCAGCTTTGCTCTTGGAGGATACCACTCCATAAATGATAAAATTGAAAACAGCAGATTTTTGTTCAATGGGTTCAGTGATACGTCCCACGTGACTAGAACAGCAGAACATTGTCTGGCCCAAAATAGGTCTCAATGTTTACTGACTGAAAGTCTTGCCTCTCTCTTTCCCTCATCTCTTGGTTTTTCTGTCTTTGAACGTAGGTTCTTCCGTTCCCATCTCTGGAACCCTCAGTCTCTGACTTTTCTTCTGAAGAAAGTGGATGGTATAGTAGAAAGTTCAAGGACTTCACAGGCAGATGCAGATTCAAATCTCAACAATACCACCTTTATATTCTAGGTAGGCCTGGGTAAGTTGCTTCATTTTTGTCTGAGCTTCCTTATCTTTATCTCTAAAATGGGTATAATAGCATGTACAAACTTGTTTACAGGATTAAATTATGTATATACAATCCCCAGCAGGATTCCTGGCACATAGATCAAGTTCAGCAAATGTTACTCCCTTCCCCACTTTCCCACACACAGAGATGTCATTGAGAATCAGTGCATAACTTCGATAACATTCCTGTTGTATTAGGATGCCTAATAAATGCTAGCTTCTTTGTCCCTATGTTCATTCAGTCATAAAAGAGAACATTCACTGAGCTCCACGATGTGCCAGGCACGGTGCTCAGGGTTGGGGATAGGGAGACGGAAAGATATAGGCACTACTCCCCAGAGAACTCATACCGGGGGCGAGGACAGGAGACAATTTGATGATTGTAGAAAACTAGGTAAGAGTGGCAATGAAGAAATACACAGGGTACGTGGGGGCCCTGAAGAGGGTACCGGCCTTTGACCATAGGACTCCACCTGTGCATGAATTCTTGAGCTGGCTCAGCCCACTTGGGCCCAGCCCTGGTGGGGGCAATGGTGCCAATGACTGACAGTAGTTGGCCCTGTTGAGCTCCAAATGTAACTATCAGATCACAGATCTGTAGAATATCAGAATATGGATTCTTCCAAAACCCACTGAGCAGAGCATTCCAGTAAACTCCTCCACCTTCTTTCTACTCCTTCCCTAGCCCTTCGAGGGACGGTAGGTGCTGCGGCCAACTCTTCTCTGCCTTTACCCACTCCTGGGGTAGGAAAGAGGTTTAGAAAAATGAGGCTGCAATATGATTTGTGGGGGAGGGGCAAGGAAATTAACACTTGTTATGCTCCTGCTCTGTGCCAGGAACCCTGCTGGACACTTTACATGTTTGCTCATTTAACCCTCACGGCCCCTCTATAGGACAGGTAAGGAGGTTCACGCATTCTACAGATACGGAAACAGAGTATTAAGTGCTTGCTTCAAGTTACAAAGTTACGAAGAAAGTCTGGTCCGATCTCATACAGCTATGCAGGTCTTCTGGCGGCCATAGGCACTCATCGGAGAGACTGAAATTCCCCCTGTGTTCTGCTCACCATGATGAGCACCTGTCATGGGGCTGCACCCACCTGAGGGAAGGGACAACTGTTTCTAGTTACACCAGAGCACGGTCAGCTTGCTTTGCCACCACCCACCAGGCGGCACTTGCCTTTCTCCTCTGCAGACGAAGGTGGCTTATGGGCCAACAGCAGCCTCGGTTGGGACCCAGAGGAACCCAATTGCAGAGTCCAAGTGCTCCCCCAGAAATCCGTTGGTCCCTCAACACTGCAGCCTCCTCACACACTGCTCATTGCCATGTGTCAGTTGTTTGAACAGCACTGCAGGTGAGAACTGCTGTCCACACACGGGAAAACAGACTGAAGACGGCTGAGCGGATTGCCCAGAGTTACATAGATAAGTTCCAGAACAAGGATTCGAACTTAGAATCCTTTGACCCTAGGCCCAAGTTCCTTCCATTATGCGAGGCTGCCTCAAGAGAACTATTTGTTCAGTCATGGAGCTGCCTAGCACACAGCTAGGGTGAGACCCTGGGCTTGCGATTCCAAATTCAAAGAACTCATTGACGGTTGGGGACGGTCCCAGTTATCTATTGGTACATACCAAACCACTCCAAAACATAGTGACTTGAAAACAGTGATTGATTTTGCTCAAAAGCCTGCAATCTGGGCAGGGCTCGGTGGGGATGGCTAGTCTCTGTTCTATGTGGCTTCAGCAGGGCTGGCTTGATGGGGGCCCAAGGATTCACTTCTCAGATGACCATCATCTAAGGGCCTGGATCCCTCTGCATGTGGACTTTTCCACTGGAGTGGTGTGGGTTTCCTCCCAACATGATAGCCGGGTTTCAAGAACAAGTGTTCTAAAGGGCCTGTCTAGGTTTCTTCCCACCCAGTCTTGTAAATTTCCAGAATGCCATTTCTTCTGCATTCTATCCATCAAGAATGTCACAAAGCTCAGCCCAGATTTCAGAGGAGAGGCACCAGACTACCCCTTTTCCTAGGAGGGGTAGAAAAGAATGGGCAGCAAGCTCATTTTCTACAGAGACCTGGGTTCTAGAGAAAGTCATCATGGATGCTTTCCAAACATAGACCTCATTCATCTGTTACAGCATCAAACTGCCTTGCTATGCAGATAGTCGAACTGCCAGGAGTGGGGACAGGTACCCTCGCCCCTGACCTGCAGCAAACACGATAGCCAGGAGCAGCAGAGGCGATTCTGATCCCAAAGCATGAGGGTACATCACAGGCCTGGCTGCCCCTCACTCACAGAAAATATCACCGGAGCAAAATCAATCCGCACACCATCTGGTGTTCGTGCACTCGCAGACTCCAACCAGGCCCTCAGCCCCTCACTGTCACAGGTACTAAATTCCCCTGGACATGCATGCCAGAGAGAGCCAGGGTTGAAAAATACTAATAAATCCATCCGAACATTATGCTCTCTTGGGGCTTATCGGTATTTCAGTCCTAGTCACAAAAATAACATACTGTAAAAGACTGATTAGTCATCGGATAATTGAGTTCTTAAATGTCAAAAACAATATCGTATGAATATTCAACAGATCAGATCATGCTACTGGAACTTACCTGTTCCATCAACAATGACTAACATTTCTCCCCCATTGTTCTTTCCCAGAAATTATGTTAATATGACTTTTCTGAGGTGATGAATGTGGTTCTCTTTAAAACATATTGTCTTACAGGTTAATGCATAATGAGCTGGTTAAAGGAAAAGGGCTTCAGAGTCATGCAGGATTTGCATCTCCCTGAATTAGCTTCACCTCCCTGCTCACAGAGAGGGGGCATCGGAGTAGAATTCCTTCCAGCAACAGACAGACTTCAGCACTCTACTCTTTGTGAATTCTATTTATTATTTTATTGATGGATTGATTGGCTGGTTGCCTACGACCTGGGGGATGCACTGTTTTCACGTAGCTTAAATGAAACCAGGACCAAGGTTCAAGTTTTGTTGGAAGCTGGTGCATCACTGAATTCCATGGAAAATTAGAGTACGGCAGGCCAAATGTATCTGTAAGACCTATGTTTTTCTGAACTCTCATGTGTACACATGCAGACACACGCTCACATGCACACACACCTCCCAACTGATCGGGGGGTGGGGGATCTTGTACAGTTGTGGCTGGAAAAAATTTTCTGAGTCTGGAGCCCAGAGAGGAGGAAATTTTCCCAAGCAGATCCCTGCTTTCTATTAGCCTGGCCTCAGCAGATGTACAACAGCTAGAACCAGGAGCAGCTGGGTGGGGCGGGAGCTGCTGTTGGGGGCAGCTTGCAGACCCTACAATGTGTCCGGGGCCTTGCTCTTGGTGGGAGCAACAGGATATGCCAGGCACCAATTGCTCCTCCAGCCAGTCTATCTGCTCCAGATGCTACTCTAGCTCTTTCTAGCCAGAAGTGTGAGGCCCTCTGGGTGGAGTTCTGCACTCCCAGCTCTAGCCCAGCCTCGTGGGACTAGAATGCGCAGGGATGAAGATGCTCCTGACCTGTCCCTGGCTTACCGGTTCAAGGACTTATAATCATGCCTACCTCCTATATCTTACCCTGCTTCATTCCCAGCCCATCTCTGTCTACCTTGATCTTGTTACACTGCTATCTACCTAATCAACCTTCGAGAACGTCATAATGCTTCTGCCCGACCACTCCTGTCTATCCCAGTAGAGCCTTTATTCCTCTCCCAGCTAGCCTGGCAAACGGTCATCAAAACCTACACAGATGCAAAAAGCAACCTCAAGTGTTACCATGAGCACTGGCCCCATCTGGCTTCCCAGTCTGTGCCCTGCCACCCCATACTGTCCTCTGCTTCTGTCCTACACATGCTGGGGAGTACAGCAACACAAAACCTCTGTAGAAAACACACTGATGGGCCACTTCTTCCCCCTCCCAAGGTTCCAGGAACTCGGAGAATGGAAAGGAAACTCGACATAATTATTCATTCATCCCAGAGTCTCCTCCTGCCTGCTGCCTGGTTTCAAATGCAGGGGCCCTGATTTATGCACAGTTGGGCTAGCCCGTCGATGGCCCATAAGCAGCAGCTTGACGGAGGGCAGTCAGACAGGCAGTGATGATCGGGTGCTGAGCTGGTACAGCTCACAGGCCAGGCATCGGGGGTGGGGGGGGTGGGGGGGGGAGGAAGAGCAAGTGGACAGAAGACCGTTTCTGCCCTGGAGGGGCTTACAGGCCACTGTCAGAAGCAGGGCCCTATGGAGAGCTACCCCGAGCAACTGAACAGGCAGACAGGCTCCTCTTGCCCCCAGGGAGGGCTTGGGCTCAGCTGCCAACCCACTGGGCCAGAACAGACTGGAAACTCAGCCCAGCCCTAACCCTTGCCAGCCTCATCTTAGAAACAGAGGGGTTGAGTCTTCTTAAGCATGTTTTTAATTACTGCAAAAATGTTTCATCCTAAGCGGCAGTCTGGTTCTCAGTTACCCACACGCAGATTGATGCTCTCGGTATGACGCGGTTAGCACAAACATTTAAAAACAATTAGGATTGTGAGGCAGCTCAGGAAGAGCTCGTTAGGTGGGGGTGATATGGGAAGTCAGGCATTATGCTCACCAGATAACTAATTTATTTGTACTTTTGATGGGGAGGGAGAGAAATGATTGGTTTCTTTAATATCTCCCTTTTGATGTCAGGTGGGAGCTCTGGACACACACGAGCGCGCATACACATGCACGCACACACACAAGCAACATTCCCAGATAACGAGACAAATGCGCTTTTCACGCTCTAGGAGGGGACTGGCAATGAGGAGGGCCGCAGAAAGGTGGTTATCTGCCGGCGAGGCCTCTGACACCCCTGTCATGCCCAGCAGGCTGAGGGGTAGGGAAGGGCAGCCAGGCCCAATGAGAACCGGTTCTCGGGGTGTGGGGCAGCAGGGCCCACAGGGAGGGGCATGGCATCTGCCTTCAGAAAGTGGTCCCTGGAACCAAGAAAATGCCTGGGGATGGGGGCTGGCTCCTAGGCAGCCAGGTGATCCTAGCTATACCTCCCTTCCTTGGGTCCTTGGTTAATGCAGGTAGGAGGCAAAACCCCCAGGGGTTTCTAAGGGGTGGTGGGTTGAGGAAGGAAAGGGAAGGGAAGAGAGAGAAGGATCTCTTGCCAGTCTCAGTATGGAGCTCCTCTGTTCCTCTAAGAATCATGGCAAGATGCCTCTGAATCCGGACTGAATTTCTGCCCCCAAGGTTTGTATACCTCATCCAACACCTAGGCTCACTCTTACCGGCCCATGAGTGGCCTCCAAAGACAGCATGTGTCTGTTAATCCACTTTGTTCCTAGATATACTCATCCACTCAAACATTCATTGAGGGGAGCATACCAGGAAATATGCTGGGAGTAGATGGAAAGACCCAGAAAGGATTGAGTAACCATGGTCAATGGTTGGGCTCAGAAACTGCGAAATGCCTCCATTTCCATCCCCCAGCCCCTCCCAGGCCTCCTCCTCATGCTTTCTCACCACAGGTTGTTCCTCAAGCCCATCACAACGTGGCAAGAACACAGACTTTGGAGGCTGTCTGATCTAAGTTTAAAACCTGGTTCAACCACATACCAGCTGGGTAGCCTTGGGTGGTTCCTTGACCTCTCTGAGGTCATTTCACTCCTGTAGAGTAGGGGGCTGTTGGGAAGATTAATTCAGATGACACAGACTATGTAGCAATTCTAACAGTAATTACACTAGTATGAGCAGTAATAATATTCTGGGGCTCTCTGTTGTACCAATGCTATCTTCACGGATTTGAACCTACCATCCACAAAGGTCTTCTGACCTTACACATTCCCTCCATGGCTTGAGAATTCTGACCATGACTTAGTGAGACCTCCTGGCCCATCTTGGCCATACATTTTCCAATTTCCTGGAGATTTCTTTTTTTTTAATGGTGCCAAAAAATTTTAGGAACATTAGACACGTTAAGGGTGTATTCTCTGACAATGCCAAAAGTATTGTCCCAGTCAATGGGGAAAATGGTACTATTTTAAATAAATATCAGTGAAGATGTGCATTTTCAACTCAGCTCTCAGTATGTGATTGAGCCACAGACCATGCTCCTAGATTTATTTCTAGAAGGCTTCTCTCCGAGCCCTGGGACAGAAGCAGAGAACTCATAGCAGAGTGCACTAAACAGCCAGTGGGATTAAGCTGCTGCCTCCCTGTGCGGGCAGATCTAGACCCCAGATCTCCCCACTGGTCAGCCCAACTATTTGCAAGCACCCAAGACACTGGGAGTATTTTTGAGCGTTGATGATTTTGTAATTTGCAGAGACGCTGGTATCTCCATATGCCGCCACAGAGTGGGATTGTCTCACAACAAGCATGAAAGAATCGCACCTCGGCGAGGAGTTCAGTAAATTCGTCTGTGAAACATATTTCAATTCCAAAGGCAATTTCCTAATTAGTAACAACACACAAAGCCTTGGCAATCTGAAAGCAGTTCTCTCGGCAGAGCTGGGGCTCAGGCTAAAGTAAGCCCGAGAATGAGGCACCAGATGCATCCCTGGTCCAAGACATGGGCTTCTGAAAACCCTAGGATCTCGGTTTGCAATCGAGTGGAGGCAGACAGCCTGCAGGATCCAGAACGCTTATGAGCAAACAAAGGGGTCGCTCTTCCTCTCCATCGGACCCATTCTCTTACAGGCTGAGCTGGGCTTAGGAGACTGAGGAGCAGATTCCTTCACTCAGCATTTACCCAAGACTTGCCAAGGGTAGGACCAAGAAAGACATGATTCTCACCCTCCTGGAGGTTATAGATTATTGGAAAACACAGACATTGCTGAGAAATTAAGTAGTCAAAAGGGTGATGGATGGAATGATGCTTAAGCATAGGGAGGTGGATTTGAATTCCCACCTTATCACTATTTTAGGTGTAAACTTTAGCAAGGTAATCATACTCTCTGAGCCTCCGTACGTTCACCGATACAATGGGCACATGATAACTACCTCACAGGTTTACTGTAAGGATCAGCTGAGATCATGGACTTATGGCTCCTGGCACAATATAAGACACTTAATAGGTGCTAAATTAAAAAAACAAACAAAACAAAACCAAAAAACACCTCTTGCTATGGTTGGAGAAGGCCTCCCAGCTTCTGGGACGCACAACCCAATCTCCTACTCCCCACTCCCCAAAGGAGGACTGACGACTGTCTAAGCAGGCTCATGGGGACGCAGTCAAGAACACCGAGCCTTGTGCCTAAAGGGAATCTGCAGTAGCTGACGGGGCAACCACACAGGAGGGCACCTCATTATGAAGCCCGCCTTCTAAGAAGGCTTCCGTAAGTAGATCATATCCCATCAGGTCTTCTGAGCCTGGAAGCGGGGTCATGAAGATGGCCACTGTGAAGAAGATGACCCAGTGCAGGAGAGAAGATGGTGTCTCTGGCACCCAGGTGGCAAGGCTGGCCCCCCTGTCTTTGCAGGAGTAGCAGCGTGCCCCCATCTGTAACCAGGGGTCTTGGATCCTCAGGCTGTGCTCCCAACTGTACCCTTAACTCAATGGTGTGTATCACCTTCCCTTCCCAAGCTCTCAACTTCCCTATTCCTAAAACGGGATGACTCTTTTCCTGTTTTTTTCCCCCAAAGTCCTATGCATTTTGTAAATGCCAGGGAGATCCTCCGTGGAAATGGGTTGTAAGCTCTAAAGAAGAAATCCCAAGGAGTGTCACCTGCAACCAATCAATTCTTCTTGTTCTCCATGCAAAGCAGATGGCAGCACATGGGACCCCAGGGACCAGGGCATCCTTTTCTCTCTAGCTATGTTTCCAAGCTGCATCCCTGGCTCTGCTGCATCCAAGGGTTGCACCTGCAGCACCTCGGTGATGCTCTCCCCACTCTTCCCTTCACATATCATTTCATTTCAGTCTCCCTTCCCAGGGGCCACACTCACACTCACCGACCCAGAGCCCTGAGCCCTCTCGAGCTTCTGGCCGCCACCATCAGGGGCCCTGGGCATTTGTTTTCCCACGGCCCGGGGCTGCACACTGATACATTTGTACCACAGGAAGCAGAAAACTAGTTTAACATCTCATTTATTTCATAGATGAGAAAGTAATTCCCTGCTGAATGATTGTCCCGAACCAACAATTCAGAGAGGAGGAATTTACAGTGGCTGCCAAGGACGGGGTGCATTTCTGTAGCGCTGTTCTATAACGGAGCTGGGACCTTTTTTCTCTCTCCTGTTAGCCTGAAGAGAAAAGCCATTAAATATGATTAAGGTTAAGAGATTGCTAAAATTACAAACAGCCGCCATTCAATTATTTCGCTCTATAAAATGCAACACAGATTGGAGTTGTTTCTCTGAAATGTGTTTTTAGAAAATAACATAACACAGCTAACTAATGTGGTTTGATCTAGCAAATCAGGTTCCAGATACCACTTCTAATGCAAAGCTAAAAGGTTCATAATTTAACTCAAAGTTGGTAACTTAAAGTCGTCAGGTGCTTACTTTATAGAAAAGCTTTATAAAGAGAAAAAAATCAATACCATGCCAACTAATATTCTGAAGTCATCTACAGCCAGAGATTCAATCAATTTCATCACCCATTAAAGGGATAGACACAGAAATATATAAAAAAAATTCTTAAAGAACGAGCAACAGCTTGGCCTAACAGGTCTATCATTGGGGGGTGGTGGAGCACAGCGGGGGGCGAACCTCTCTGATATTTTGTCAGATCTCACAGGGCCCAAGTTGGGTCCTGAGGGGGTTCGTTCACAGCCAAGGCAGCAGGGAAAGGGGGAAGAAGCTCCTCCAAATCTATTCAATCCATACCGCTCCAGAGACCATTCCCGGTGGCAGGGAAAAGTCCGTGAGGACAGCCTCTTGCTGCCCCTGGACTTATGGTTCACGCAGCAGATGACTCACTCTCAGCTTAAAAAGAATAAAAAGCTCAACTGCATGAAATGAATTTTCTGTCCAGTTTATATTGAATGTTAAAGTAATTGGAAATTCAGAAAAACCTCTATGCAGATATATTAGTAGCTGGAGACTTCTGGTTATTATGGTTAATAAAACACAAGAATTATATTACACTCTGCTCACAGACTCTGGTCCGGGACTCACAGTCCCTCTAGACAGAATATAAGCCATTTATGAGAGTAAACTTTGTACACAAGCTAAACACATAAAGCCATGTGTTAGAATTGGACAAAACACTGCAGGCCAAGTAAACGCTAGCTAAATGCCATATTCCCAAGGGCAGCCGAGGTGAGCTACTGCTCTCATGAACCACACATGGATTTTTCTCTAGGCTGTTCCAGCAACTAAAGAATAGCATCCTCCCACACCTGGTGGCCGGGAGGGAACCAGACAGGTTCTGTGCTTGCCGACCATATTTTCAAGCCTTGCTCATACCCAAAATCGCAACACAGGTGGGCATGCACAAGACCTCTACGAGATGGAGCAGAGGCGAGGAGTGCTGGAAGTTTGTGAGAGAGAAGGCTCCGGGGAGCAGGAACCTTTGCATAGGCTATGAGCTACGGTGAGGAGGTTCTCTAAAGCAGAACTAGAAACGCATCATGGCCAGTCAAGGATCTTACCTGATCTGTGAATGTACGTATGTCTATAAATAGAAAAGAGGACTAAATGCTTTTCATCAGGAGAGTCCCTGAAAATCAATGACAAGGAGCCCTTGGGGACATAGCAGGGGCATACATACATACATACAATTATAATTATGGTATTAATTATATTATCTATAATTAATTATAAACCAATATGATAAATGACTGAAATGTGAACAATGCACCATAGGAGCACAGAGAAGGATGCTCTGACTCCTTGGGATAGTCGGAAGAGGCTTCAGGGAGAAAGGAGGCATTCAACCTGGTCTCGGGAGTGGGAGAAAGTAAACCAGGTAGGGGAGACAGACAGGGGGAGGCAGGGCAGGGCCTTCCGGGTAGAGGACAGAGGGTACACAAAAGACACCATCATATGAATGAAAACAGCGTGTCAGGGGATGGTGAGTCATTTAGCATGGCCGCAGGTATAGGATAGGAAAGGGACAAGGGCAGAAGAGGAGTCCAGAATGATAGACTGAAGCCAAATTGTGAAGATCTCTGGACACCACACTAAAGGTGATGGAGAGCCCCTGGAAGTTTCCAGCAGGGCAGTGACCTGATCAGGTGTGTGTCTGAGAAAGACAGCCCTGGAGGCAATATGGTGGAGTGAAGGAGGGTAGGATGGGGGGACGGCCGGGAGAGCAGGTGAGAGGAGAAGAGGCAAGACTGCCCAGAGAAACCAGCAGGGTCGGAGCTAAGTCCGTGGCTGGAGAGACAATCAGGCAGTGACTGATTTAAGAGGCCTTTAGATGGGAGAATCTCCAGCACTTGGTGTTGACTGAATGTGAGCCATAAAGGGGAAAAAAGGAGAATTCAGGAATGACTGCAGCAGAGACCTCCAGCAGGCATTTTGGGAATAAGGGTATGGGGCTCAGGAGGGAATTCAGAGCCTCACAGGACGTCCTCTGTCCTGGAGAAGGACAGTCATGGATCCCGAACTCATGGGCACGTGTGACCCTTTGCTGTGGATCAAAAGTCACTAACTCCAAATCAGAGCAGAGATTGATGTGAAATGAAAGAGGAAAAGAAGATGGGAAACACATAGGTCTTTGTGTCAACCACTCTCTCTGGACCTCCGGTTCATCCGCAGGGCAAGGTGGTTTGTAAGGCCCAGGGGAGCTACACTGAATCAAGGGCTGTTATTTTAATGAACTTAGAAGTAAAGCCCCCTGGGGGCACCTGGGTGGCTCAGTCGGTTAAGCGGCTGCCTTTGGCTCAGGTCATGATCCTGGGGTCCTAGGATCGAGCCCTGCATCCGGCTCCCTGCTCAGCAGAGAGCCTGCTTCTCCCTCTCCCTCTGCCTGCCACTCTGCCTACTTGTGCTCTCCATCTATCTGTCAAATAAATAAATAAAATCTTAAAAAAAAAAAAAAAGAAGTAAAGCCCCCTGAAAGTCCAGAAGCAGGGGCACCTGGGTGGCTCAGTCAGTTGGGCATCGGCCTTCAGCTCAGGTCATGATCTCAGGGTCCTGGGATCGAGCCCCATGTTGGGTTCCCTGCGCAGTGAGGAGCCTGCTTCTTCCTCTCTGTCTCCCCCCACCCCAACTCGTGTTCTCTCTCTCTCAAATAAATAAATAAAACCCAGAAGCAGAGCACAGTGTCTGGAGCCCAAAACACCAGAATTAGGGTGATGTGGTTACAGGTCTCCAGGTCCCCCATGACATCGACATGGGATGCTGTTCTACCAGATGAGTTCAAGGCAATCAGACAGAAAAGGTACCTAATCAGAAATTGGTAGGGAGAGGGGTCATGGGGTACTCAGCTTCCTGCCGTAAGGAGATATGCCAGGCTCTCCTATGTCCATCTGTAGGTTTATCCAGAAGTTCTACCCAGCTAGTACCATGCTCAGTGGCTTAACCAGGACCGGGCATGGACACCTCATCAGTTTCTGCCACATTCTGCCTGCTCGGGGACAATTGCAGCTGGACGAGAGGTCCCAGTTCCTGGGCCCTGCCTTACACAGGAGCTGCTCAGATTTCCCAGCAGGAGCCGATGTCCTGCCGGGGACCCTCAGGAAGGGCTCAGGCCTCTTTAGCATCTTCCTACTGAGCAGGGGCAGCTGGTAGGGACTAGGTAGGCTTCCTATGATCAGTCCCGAAAGCTTCGCAGAGTCGGTGTGTTTTCGGAAGGAACACAGAGGACACGCGGAAGGCCACATAGGAGGAAAGTGGAAGAGCAAGTTGTCAAGGGCATCCACTCACCTCTGGCAACTGCACTTGACCCTGGGGCGCGCTTAGGAACACACTCTCCAAGTTCCTTCTACTCTTCTAGGCTTGGTGACATATTTTAGGGGAAAAAAGGACAAAGAAGCGCCACAGCCATGGGTTCATCTGAACTCTAGTGATCCGCGAGAGACACCTCCCCTGTAAGAAAGTTCTTCTTACACCAGCGGGCCTAACCAGGCATGCCTGCGCCTGATTTTATCTGAGCCCCAAAAAAATCACCCCCTACCAGCCGCTCTCCACCACACTCCCTCCTCCACCCACCTGTTCCTCCACACTTAGCCAACTGGAGCCCAGGACCAGCCGCTGGACCCACACGGTGAGAGGCGGGTCTCGCCTCTCCCCAGGAAGGAGAGAAAGAAAAGATGTTCGCACACTGCCAAGGCTTCTGTTGTATAATGTTGTGGCAGGCGAGGCTGGGGCTCCTTTATATACTTAATCATGTTCCATTTCCAGCTGACACAACTCAACACTTTATGACACAGCACCACTTAATAAGACTCACTATCAACCGAGGAAGGGGGATGATGAAGCTGGGGGAGGGAGCAATGAGGAAAGAGGCTGAATGAAGAGAATGAAAATGATAGGACTTAAAAAAAAAAACCCACCAGAAAGTCTGTTGTCAGTTTAGATTATAGTCTGAGCAACCAGGGCGGGTCCTCAGGGGCTAGAAGCATCTCCCAAGCAGGGCAGAAGCTTCTGTACAGAGGCACTGAGCTGGAAGAAGCCAAATCCTTTCCTAAGTAGAGGGGATAGCTGTGGGCATGGGGTCAGGATGGCATTTATCTTGGCTTCTGAGAGCAAAAGAGACCGAGGTAAGCAGCGATTCCTATGCACCAGTCCTGCCCTGGACGCTCACCACAACTCCTCTCCAGCTAACCAGTCATTTCATCAAGGAGCTCATCCTCTCGTCTTGAGAAAGCCGGACTCACCACACAGTTGCTGGTCTCACATTGGGCAGCCCAGGAAGACTTGTTGACCTGACAGAAAACATGGTCTTAGTCGCCTTGAAGAGACAGAAATTTGGAGTATGAAGGAGGCTTAGACATCAGATCATGGGGTTTTCTCATTGTCTGGACACCAAGGGGGGCATGAAGATGCAAACTGCAAACAATGACATGTCTCTCGGTGACCCAGCCAGGCCCCAAATCCGGGGCCAAGTCCTCATGGCACGGTTCCCTCAATACCTTGTGGCCTCTCTGGAACGAGGGTGTGACCGCAAACGACTTCAGAGACATCCGTTCATCCATCCATCTGCCCATCCTTCCCTCCCTTCTACAATACGAGGCTAGGTATGTGCATGGGGTCGTGGGAGGCAGGAGCATAAGAAGATCAGTCAGACCACATCCAGCCCGGGTCCATGCTCCCCTGATTCCCAAGAGGGGACGGTATGCAGACATGAAGACTACATCCAACCCAGTGTGCCGAGTTGGAGTGTGTGCAAAGCACTATCCAGCGTGCTGTACAGAGCAGGTCAGTAGTAGGATGGGGGTGGAGGACTTTGGGAGGACTTCGGGAGGACTTCACTAAAAAAGGTCCAATTTGAATTTCTCTAATAAAGAATGGGTGGTAGCCAATCACAGGAGGAAAGGAAGGTATTCTAGACTGAGGGAGCCCCAAAATGCCCCACCTGAACTCTCTGAGCCTTTGGCTTCAGGTGTACCATTCTGTTCTGGCTCTTCCCCTGCCCTGCAGAGCACTCCTTGGAGCCTCTCTCAAGGGCAGTCTTACAGTCATCCCACACCTGTAAAGCATCTATCGGATTTGGCAATGAAGTGACCATGAGATGCTATTGCAACCCAACAACTAGGTCCTATCTGCCTGCCATTTTGCTCTTATCACACCACATCTCATGCCTACTTAACACGTATTGCCATGGTCATGCAGCATTTATTTTTGTCACCTGTGTAAAGGTCTGCCTGACCTACTCGACGCAAGTAAGGTCCTAAAGACAGGAGTGTGTGAGTGTGTGTGTGTGATGCATAGCAGATGCTCATGCCTCCACCTGAAGCATGCATGAATAGTGGGAGCAGAAACTCATCTTCACAGACCCGAGAGCAAATGGAATAAAAACCAGGACAACAAATGTGGATCACCCTTTCTTTCTTTCTTTCTTTTTTTTTTTTTAAAGATTTTTACTCATTTGACAGAGAGAGACAGCGAGAGAGGGAACACAAGCAGGGGGAGTGGGAGAGGGAGAAGCAGGCTTCCCGCGGAGCAGGGAGCCCAGCGCTGGGCTCGATCCCAGGACCCTGGGATCATGACCTGAGCCGAAGGCAGACGCTTAACGACTGAGCCACCCAGGCGCCCCTGGATCACCCTTTCAATAACATGTACGGTGAAAGGGAAGAGAGTCCAGAGAGAAGGAGAAATGCAGGATTTTGAGAGGGTTTAGGTGGGGAAACCTTTTCAACTTTGCTCCCAGAAGAGAAGAGTGGAGTGTTGCCCCCTAGACAGCTTTGGTCCTCCAACCACACCCCCATAGAACCCAGGGCACATCCCCCCAGCCCTTCGAAAACCACCAGTTTGAAGGTCTCTGTCCCTCTCTCCTCCCTAGGATACCCTCCCCATGACCTGCCCCACCCCACTAGAACCCACTAGAACCATCCAGGTCCAACCCCCTCGGGTGTCAGCCCAGCCCCATAGCCTTCTCCCTGTAGCACTGAGCAGGTGTGTGGCGCATAACACCTCAGCTCTCCTTGGGGGGAGTGTCTGACCTAAGTCCCTGGAAGCAAAGCTCAAGGCTCTCAGAGGCCAGAGGCTTCTGGGCACTGAAAGCTTTGACATCTCAGAACTGGGGCTTACCCCCACCCCCCAGGAGGAGGGGTACTGGCTCCTCCCCCTTCACTATCACACACTGTTCTGTGAACCTGGGAGCAGGATCTGCAGCAGGAGCCTGGCCCCTCCCTGACTGCTCTGCTGTGCAGGCTCAACTGTGAGCCCCTCTATCCAGCTGCCGTGACCCCGTGTGACCAGGGCTCCTCTCCAAGGCCACACATCCAGCGCCTTTTCCCTCCTCCTGCCTGGAAGAGAACATGGATTCTCGGCTCGAGAGTGTGGGAACCATGGTGATTGGCCATAATGAAGCCCCGGGAAAGGAGAGGAACTGGTGAGGGCTCCTGGAGAAAGCAATCTTACAGCATGGAGCATCCGCCCCTTCTGCCTGGATCCACAGAACGGCCCCACCAGCACAAAGTATAACAATCCCATCCGAATGCTTTTCTGAAGGCAGAACCACCACTATGGAAAATTCTGGTGACCTCATGCAAATTGAAAGAGGAGTTCACCAATTCTTTTTCTTCCCTAAATGATTTGTTGGAAAACTTAGCTTGTAAGTGTTCATAGAGGGATGCTGTTATCTTGGAGGTGAGCACCGTGGAATGGATTAGCGCGCAAACTTCGGAGACCATTCTAGATCAAATTCTTCATCTGTCAGTGGCTGTGTGATGGAGGGCAAGTTCCTTAGTCTCCCAGCCCCCAGATTTCTCATGCACACAACTAGGGTAATGATACCATCTCACAGAGTTGTTGAGAGGGTCAAAAATAACATCGAGGAAGCGCCCCACGCTGCGCCTGGCGCACGGTAGGTATTCAGCACATCAGACTGGATTATTATGCCCGAGGCTGGTGTGAGAGTCCAGAGGAGTGTCTGTGTGTGCCTGCCCCGCGTGCCTCACACCCCCCTGCCCCCATTTGGCTGCATGCTTAGGGGGGATGATGCTGGCACAGGGCCTGGGGGTCAGGACCGGGAGCAGGCCTGAGGACGGTGGAGGAGGGAGGCATGTCCCCCCAGCCCACCCTCCTCTTGCTCACACGACAACGGCAATCAGCTTCTCCTCTTCCCTAACCTGTTTCCATGGTTCCCGCCCAGACTGCCTATAAAATCTGTCACACTTTTAGCATAATGTGCAGCGAGCACCACAGCGAATAGCTCTGTGTCGGCAGCAGGGTCCAGGCCAGGCCCTTCCTCCTGTTGCCCGGGGAGGCTTCTAGCCCCGGCGGGGGGGGGGGTCGGGGAATGGGGGGCAGGCCAGGCACCTGAAGCACGGATCTCCTTTGAGTGCTCTACTCTGTCCAAATTACCTGTGCTCGCCAGGTCCCTCTCACAGGTGGACCCATTAGCAGCATTGCATGTACACCTGTCAGCCCTCTAATTACACCCTTCCGTGCAAAGCTGGCTGGGAGAGTTCCATGCTTTCTGCTGGGGATCTTGCTCCATGCTGTTGTCAGAAAAGTTACGGCGCAACCTGCCTCTCTGGGGGTAGCTACGGCCCCTGTTTAGAGGTTTATTCTTTGTTTTTGTTTTTTTGTCTTTAGTTTCTTTTTTTCTTTTTTTCTTTTTTTTTAAGGCAAGCTGGTTTCTGAAGCGAGGACCAAAAACAACGTCAAGTAACAGAACACAGAAACGAAGCCAGGAAACATGACTTTAAAGCTCCCTTTCATCATTTATTCGCAGAGTTATCATGAGCCCATCATATAACCTTTCTGGGTCTACAGAATGGGGGTGACAATAACACCCAGCCCTGCAGAGTTGTGACAATCAGGACCACGAATGAGGAGGTCTTTCTTCACCACAAAGCAATAAATAAGTGTGCATTCTTCTGTGGAAGCATGAATTTTGGACCTGAGTATGCAGTTAACTTGTTGAATGACTCTGGATAAATCACTTAACCTCTTTGGGGTCTCTCTCCCCTTACCTGCAAAACAAGATGAATACTCCACACCCTGTCTTACAGAATTGCTGTGGACCAACGAAGATTAAAGACATGACGTCACTTTGAAAATCATCAAGCGCTCCATACCTGCAAAGTGGTGGTGTCCCGAAAGCAGGCTTGCAAGTGAGGATGGGAGGGTCACAGGCTCTGGAGATTTCACCAGCCCCCTGCTTTGGGCATGTACCATGGAGTCCACGAGTGGGTACCAGGGGCAGTGGACAGGAGAGCCCTGCAGAGGGTTGCAGCAAAAGCAGTGCAGGGCCCACGTATTAGAACCACATTTGCGGAGTGCTTGCCGCCTGCCAGACATGGAATCATATGCTTCATGTACCTGCTCTCACTTAATTCCCCTCTTAGCCCCACAAAGCAGGACCCTCAGTGCTCCCAGTCCATAGAGAAGAAACTGAGGACCTCACAGGACCACACCTAATTAGTGCCAGAGCTGAGACTCTAAACACAGTTCTACCTGCTACAGAAGCCAAATAATAAGAACAGCTGCTAAATAGTCCTGGAGTGCCTGTCGCGGGCTAGGCGAACCCCAGGGCTTTGCGTGCATTACCCCTTTTCATTCTTACCCCTGGTGGGGGTACCATATTGTCCCTATTTTACAGAGAAAATCGAGGCATAAAGAGTTTAGGTAACTTTCTCAGGATTTCAGAGCTAGTAAGACCACCACGCTCTTTATGTCGACCTTGAATTACGGGCATCCCTGACGTCTAAAAAGCCCTGTCAGGGAGGAGCGGAAGCCAAAGATTCAGAGCCAAAGCTGGGATTTGAACTTGTCTGTGCACACTCCACTAAACCCTAAGATGTACCACGGAAAGCACCTCTGAGAACACTCGCCCCCGTAGATGGAGGGGTGATAGCCTGGGGACAAAGCGCAAATGCAGAGGAAGCCGAGAAATCCTTAGCAAAACCTATAATATCACTCCTAGCTGAGAAGCTACATATCACCACCACTGCCCCTAGGGTAGCGTCCCCTCCACTAATGTGTGTGTACACGGGCACGTACACCACACGTGCACACATGCACAGCCCTGCTCCTCCGCGGCCCAGAGAGAATACATCCCACGTGACGCCCAGGGCCCAGGACCCACTAGCGGCCTCACCAGGATGTTGCCACCAGGAGCATCGATCACCAGCTCAGCCCTCATGCTCCCTGACAGCAGGGCAACACTCTTCACTCACCTCCAAGGGACCTGTCGCTCTCTATGGACTCTGCTGGACAGATACAGAAAGTGAAGTCCAGAGCGAAGTCTACCCTGCGCCACGTTTCCCACTTTCTAAAGGAAACATTCCTTAATGCAAAAAAAAAAAAAAAAAAAAGAGGGCCTTGGAAAGCACTTCCCAGGAGAAAAAGCACCCCTTCCTAGGTCCAGCTATTGCCCAGCCCTGTCCTGCCTGTCATCAGGGACGCACCCAGCCCCCAAACTGGCGGGCAGGATAAACAAAAGCTAGAGAGCTGGATTCAAGTCCCAACATCGCTGTGTGTCCTCAGGCAGCTTACCTCTCCTCTCTGGGGAGGTAAAGGGGACCTTTGGGGACCCAAAGCACTTTTCCCTCCTCTGCAAAATCAAGAGGTTGGTCTAAAAGCCTGCTTGGGCTAGACGAGTCTATACCCACAGTCTCCACCGGAACAGTGCATTTCCCACTGCCCTGCATGGAGTGCATGGATCAGTCAGTGAGGACTAGCAAAGCTGGAGATCTGAGGTCTTAGGATCCCCCAACTCCTGGCTACCAGCTCAGGTAAGAGGGTCACATAGCTGCCATCCTGACTCGTGATAAATCCTGCTCCTGGCAGAGTGTCTGGCTCAGAAAGGGTGTTCTGATAAGGGTTGCGAAATAGAGGGATGAGTAAATGAATATGCATTGTTGCTTTCTGGCACCCCCTCCATTATCTTCTGGTCCTACCCCAAGGTGACTACCTCCCAGAGTCACTTCAGGACCCCACCTGGCCCCATGACCTGCACTAGGATGACGGTTTGCCCGCAGTGTTGTGGCCCTCGCCTTGCCCATGCCCTAATGGTTAACTACCCTCCATGCAATGAGTAACCCTTTATCTGACAGGTAATTAGCTATGGAGAAAGCCAATTAAAACAGAGCCCATATTAATAAGAGGGTACGGGTGTGTATTTGACTACAGATGCACAATGAATTGCTTTAATTTGCAAAGAAAACTCTTCTGGTCTGGAGAACTTGTTTTGCTACCAGAGAGACAGATCCCTCCAGAAGATGAGCCCCTACATGGCAGGGGAGCTCAGTGGGTGGGAGAGGCTCAGGATGCATGCATCCGATTCTTTTCTTTCATGGACATATTAGTTCAACATCTGTACAGCTGCCTGGGTGTCAGCATCCCTCCTCCTATGACCCCTGTGGTGGTGACGGGGCAGATGCAGAGGGGCCCCCACCGGCCATCAATACCCATTTACTTTTCTGCAGGCAGCAGGCTGAGGAGAGGAAGCAAGCCCTGGGACAATCTCACCTGGAGACCAGAAGATTCCTGGCCTTTAAATTCTGTGCACTGTGGGGCGCCTGGGTGGCTCAGTCGTTGGGCGTCTGCCTTCGGCTCAGGTCATGATCCCGGGGTCCCGGGATCGAGTCCCGCATCGGGCTCCCTGCTCGGCGGGAGGCCTGCTTCTCCCTCCCCCACTCCCCCTGCTTGTGTTCCTGTTCTCACTGTCTCTCTCTGTCATATAAATGAATAGAATCTTTAAAAAAATAATAATAATAAATTAAAAAAAAAATAAATTCTGTGCACTGTGCTGGAAGTGAACACCGTTGGCTGGCCAGGTCCGGTGTCTCTGAGGACTCAGCTAAGATGCCACCTCCTCTGGGAATTTTCCATAGCTGCCTAAGCCTTTGTAAGGGACCCAAAGCACTTTTCCATTTGTTAAGTACCCGGAGATGGCTAGGGGTGAGACACGCGCCTGGAGCCGAAGTATCTGGATTCAGATCCCTGTTCCATATAGCTTTGGGCAAGTGGCATAACCTCTCAGTGTCTGCCTGTTCTCATCTGTAAAATGGGCTGACAGCATCCTCCTCATAGAGGTGTTATCAATATTAAAATGAGCACTGGCCCATGCTAAGTGCCTACCATCACCATCACCCTCGATTTCTGTTTCTTTATCAATACCCCTCTGGGAACTTGCCAGTTCTGAGAAGGCAGGCATGCACATCTCTCTCATCGTTCCCTACTCACTGGTGACAAGTGACTGGGGCCATGCTCTTCGTCTACACTGGACTCCAGACTGGCTTCTGGAAGCTCACACCTCGAAGGACAGCATGACCTGTCCCTTAGCACGACTCTCCGTCCCTGCCTCCCTTTCTCGGAGGGTGGCTCCTCCCTCCCCCACAGGTTATATTTGATGCAATAAAGCAAAGTGAGGACGAGGACGAGCAAAGAATAAACAGCTGAGCGTAACCGGCTAGGAGATCCCGGTCTCCCTGGGTGTGCTGGGGCCTCTGGGGAGGGAGGCAGCGACATCAACCCCTCAGGTGTGGAACCGAGAGGTGCTGGCGACGTTAAATGCCGATTACCCCCAGGGCTGGTGGTTACAGCGCCACGGGAACCCACCCCCTGAAGCGCCTGATTGCTTAAGCATCTCTTTGCAAAATGTTTATTTTATTTTTTTTCCCATGAATGTTTAATCAGGTACCTTGACGAGGCGAACAGCAGTCCTCTCCAGAGAGCAGCCAGAGGTGTCCTGATCAGTGCTGTTTCTCACGGAGGGTGGCAGAGTGCGGCCACCGCCCCGTTTCCTCTGCCTCTCTGTCCCCAGCCCGCGCCTGCAGGGTCTCTCCGCACCCCCCCCCGCCCACAGTGCCAAGCCCATGGCATCCAGCGCCCTAGCTGGCAGCAGACTCTCAGTGTGGCCCCAGTGATCCCAGACACCCCAATCTGATAGCGATTGGGGTCCCTGTTTCCCGCAGCCTGCAGCCTGCAGAATCTGGCCTCCCGGGCTCAGCGAGGAGGCAGAGGGCCTCTCAGGCACCCCAGCCAAGCCCTGGGCTCGGACAGCTCTGCCTCTCAGAACGCACACCCCAGCGGGAGCAGACCCCCCCACCCCGTGCCCACCTGAAGTGGCTTATCCCTCCCTCTTTCCTGGCCTCCCTTCAGTTTCTTCACCCAGAGCCGTCTGTGGGAATAGGGACCCTCCGTGACCCCAGTTCTGGCAGAACATGCTCCCCAGGTGACTCGCCATCTTGATGGCCTTTACCTCAGAGGGTGGCATGGGTCATCTGGGGATCCTAGCTGAAGGGGGCAGCCAACCCTCCTCTTTCCCTCCTCGGTTCCCCACTGGCTCTGAGCTCTGCTTCCAGTGGCTCCTGGATTCCTCCCCCTTCCTTAGCCCCGACCTCCTGGGATTATGGGGAAAGCCATTACCTCAGGATTAAGCTTCAGCTTGATTCTCGTCAAAAACTCTGGTCACCGAGTATTTGCTTAACACCAGACCTTTCAGGCCCCATCAAATTTAACAAGGCCTGACAGATTTGGGATTAAACAGAGAAACCCAGACAAATCCATACTTTCATAGGAGCCCCCAGTGACTGCAGCAGGACAAGCAGGATGCTCGAAAGTGGAGACCCTCGAGTTAGCAGGGTGACGGTGACAGGGACTCTGCTGCCCAGCCTGGCACCCCTCACCCCTGCCCAGCTGCCCCTACTTTGGATTTGATGCTCTCAGCCTGTTCAGTGCAGCCCTGACTCAGGACAGGGAGCGTGGAGGGGGAGGGCGTGAGGGGTGGGACATCAGGGACAGGACGGGAGGACCCCACTGCCCCAAGTCCCTGCTCAGCCTGGCCCCCCTGGGCCCTGCACTTGCTCGGAGCTACTCTGCTCTCCCGAGGCCTCCCTCTGGAGTGGGTCTCGACGGCTCCCCCACATCTCATCCCTCCAGCTGCACCCCCCCAAATCTCAGGTCGTCAAGCCAGACATAGACCAGCAGCAACCCCCAGCCCCGGCCGGCAGACCCAGCACAACCTGGCCAATTGATTTCAAAACTCATTCTGTCACACATGTAATTGGAGAGACAGCGTGATGATGAGGAAGAGCTTGGGGACCACAAAGCGTTTTCAAATCCAACTGGCCGGTCGTGGGGCTCTGGGGCAGCTCTGGACCCTCAGTTTCTTCATCGCTCACGTGGGAGCCAACAGGCACTCCCCTCCCTCAAGGAACGGTCGGTCTGGCAGATGAACTCAGAGCGGCTAGGTGCCATTCCCTGAGCAGAGCCTGGCAAGGTGGTGCAAAGTGCATCTTCTGGTCTTTCTTCCTCCCTCCCTCCCTCCCTTCCTCCCTTCCTTCCTTCCTTCTCTCTTGCTTATTTGGTTATGCAATTGGACTAATTAAAAAATAATAATAAAATGCCTCCGCCTCTTGCTTCCTCATTAGTACTCCTACGAGCAACAAGCATGGCGCACCTTTCCCCCCCTTCCCTGTGTCCTAAAAGGTGCAGAGTTGGATGAAAATTAGACAGACCCAACACCAGAGAAGTAGCGATTGTTGCCTTTCTTTGAGGCCTGTTGCCTGATTTCTCTCAGGCTCTCTGCCCAGTTCCTTTTGGCCCTGCCTGACTGCTAATTTGCCTGCCTCCAAGCCTGGCTTAGGCTCAAACTTCATCTTTCGAAGCTGGGGAGGTGGGGGGGGAGGCGGGGGCGGCGGGCTTAGGGAGGCTTCACTTTGACTTTTATTATAGATACAAAGAAAAACAATGGCTTGTGTTTACTGAAAATTAATTTTTTGGAAATTACTTTGTCATTTGTTTTACTCTTCTTAATTAAAATTTACTCGGTGAAGAGAACACCCCATAAATTAACTCAAATGCAACAGCAAATTCATTAGCATTTAGTTACTAGACATTACTCACAGGCCGGACAAATTGTTTTCGGGCTGTCGTCTGCATTTGGCGTCCGGGGGCGCAGGCCGGGCTGTCAGGGTGCTGGCAATGGTTTTGACTGGTGCTCTCCAGTCTTTGCCGGGATCCCTTTGTCACCTTCTCTCCCAGGCACTCAGGCCACTGTTGGAGCAAGGTCCCTCTGAGCGCAGGAAGGGGCAAGCCTTTACATCTCCATCTGGGGGAGACTCATTCCCTCCTTGCAAATGATCAGGAGGAAACGTGTCATCAGGATAGCAAGGCTGCATTGGGCAGTCTTGTCTGGGGGCCGGAAGATGGACATGGGGACCTCAGCAGGCCTCTTTGGCCCAGAGGGATCCTAGGTTCTATGGAACGCAGGCTTATGAAACCAGTGCCAAGCCCTCTCTATCCTTAAGTCGTATGAGGGCCTCCTGCTGGACCTGAAGAAGAGCTTCCCAAAGGAAAGAACTAGAAGGGACAGGGGACGTTCATACAAGAAACAGGCTAGAGTGAATGGTTTCCGCTGACAAACCATTCTTAACTTCTGGCAAAAGGGGAGAAGGTGGTGAAGGACCCGGGCAAGCTGCCTGAATTGGAATCCAGCTCATCTTGCTGCTGTGTGACCTCGGGCAAGTTCCTTAACCTCTCTCGACTTTGGTTCCTTTGGATCATAACAATCCCTGTCTTTGGGGGCTGCTGGGAAGAACAAACAAGGGAGTGCATGCAAAGCCTTAAGAATGGGGCCTAGCACACAGCAAAGACTCAGGCAGCACCAGCCATGTGTGTGAGGGCGGCTGGGACCAGATGTGTGAGCTTAAAACCCAACCGGGCCGCTTACCAGGAATCGAACTTATCTGTGCCTCAGTTTCCACACCCGCATGGTGGAGACCAAAGGAGGCTCTTGTTTTAAAGAGTAAATGATGTAATACTTGAAAGGGCTTAGACTAGTTCAGTAGTGTCTAGCACATAATAAATGCTCAATAAATGGTTGGTGCTAGTTCATCAATACCCTTTTTAACATTGGGACCAGGTCAGGGGCCTGGAACCAAAAGCTCCTAAGGGGGCCAGTTCCCCTCAGCTGTCCGAGGGAAGCCGAGCGGCCAGTGAAGAGGCAGGCCCTTCTCGAGAGAGACTTATCTCAACACTGCACCGGGCCCCGCAGATGAACAGACGAGTCGGCCCAGCCTGGCCGGCCCTCAGCAGCACCACCACCGCTGCAGTCCGATTCCCTCCTGTCTATGCAGAGCGGCAGCCCCATAAATAGTCCCCCTTGCTGACACAGGAGGGAGGGCCTGAACTGGGCGCCCGCTGATAAACCATGCTGTGCGGCGGGCTCCTCCAGCAAAACAGCCGCGCTCCTGCGGATCGGGGCCCTTCGGGGGAGGCAGGTGGACGTGGGAGTGACCTGCGTCTGTGATCAGAAGAAGGGTCACTCCAAGGAGGCCTCTGACCCGCCCTGTCCTCTCCTTCCACTACCACGGTCCCCTTCATGCACCACGAGAGAAGCCCCTCAGTGGTGGTCTATTGGCAATCCCAACAGCCGGACACCAGGGACAGGGACAGGGCAGCCAGACAGGAAGAAGAGCCGGGTCAGGGGGCAGGCCAGCCCCTCCTCAGTGGCCCGAAGACTGCCGGCGCAGAGCTGTCTGAAGCAGCAGCTCTGCCAGACACGGTGCAGCAAGCAGGTACTCTGAGCCAGCGGAGCTGGTTCAAATCCCAGTCCCACCCACCAACCTCCTACGTAGCCCAGAGCAAGTTGGTAAGGCCTCTGTGCCTCAGTTTTTCCCAAATGTAAAATAGGTACAATTATAGTGCCTAAGTCACAGGCTGTGACAATTACAGGAATCAACTCATATTAAGTGCTTACTTAACCCAGTGTTTGGAACAGAAGCAGCACTGTGTATCTGCTATTCTTAATTTCTCCCATAGAGCATGTGCCAACCATTCACTTAGCACATTTTTATGGAGTACTTATTACATGGAGGACATTGCATTTGGTGCTGGGAGCATGAGAATAAGCAAGGAACATAGCCTGGGCACTCAGCGAGGGTCGTCTGTTACAAAGTCAGGTGTATCTGCCATTTTCATGTAAATGGTGACATCCCATCAAATCTCACGTTGCCTGTCACTTATTTCACTCAACGAATATTTAGGGAGCACCTACAGTGTGCCAGATACTGTGAGAGGCACTGGGGATACATGGGGTCACCCAGAAACAGACCCCACCTTCGGAGCAGACAGTTTAACAATAATCACAATAACGCACGCTATTGCTTCCCTACTCAGCATCCATCACCCGCTTTCTTCCTGCCCGAGCGCCGGTCTGATCCATACCACCTCTCTGGCAAACCCAGGAGCCTGATTGGTTCAGGAGTCCCTGCCTCTGATTGTTCAAGGAATGGGTGAATGATTCAACTCCTATAGAATAAGATGTAAGAGGAAGGTGCTGAAGGTCTGGGAAAAGCTTCCTTTTCCTCTCCCACCAACAGTGCACGAGGTTCCTTTTCATCCACATTCTCCCCAGTGCTTGCTGTTTCTTGTGGTTTTGATTTTAGTCATTGTGACAGGTGTGAGGTCATATCTCATTGTGGTTCTGATTTGCATTTCCCTGATGATAAGGGATGATGAGCATCTTTTTATGTGTCTGTTGGCCATCTGTATTTCTTCTTTGGAAAAATGTCTATTCAGGTCTTCTGCCCATTATTTAAATTGGATTTTGCGGGGGGGGGGTGTTGGGTTGTATAAGTTCTTTATATATTTTGGATATGAACCCCTATTGGATACATCCTTTGCAAATACCCTCTTCCATTCAGCAGGTTGCCTTGCTGTTTGTTGATGGTTTCCCATGGCTGTGCAAAAGGTTTTATTTTGGTGTAGTCTCAGTAGTTTACTTTTGCTTTTGTTTCCCTTACCTGAGGAGATATATCCAAAAAAATGTTAAGGTCTATGTGAAAGTAATAACTGCATATGTTTTCTTCCAGGAGTTATATAGTTTCGGGTGTCACATGTAGGTTTTTAATCCACTTCGAGTTTATTTTTGTGGATGATGTGAGGAAGTGGTCTAGTTTCATTCTTCTGAATATAGCTGTCCAGTTTTCCCAACACCATTTGTTGAAGAAACTGTCTCCATTTGATATACTTGCCTTTTTCGTCATAGACTAATTGACCATATAGTTGTGGGTTTATTTCTGAACTCTCTATCCTGTTCCGTTGATCTACGTGTCTATTTTTGTGCATGTATCATACTGTTTTGATTACTACAGCTTTGTAATACATCTTGAAATTTGGGATTGTGATGCCTCCAGCTTTGTTCTTTCTCAAGATTGTTGTGGCTATTCTGGGTCTTTTGTGGTTCCATACACATTTTAGGATTATTTTTTCTAGTTCTATGAAAAATGCTGTTGGTATTTTGATAGGGATTGCACTGAATTTGTAGATTACAAATTATAGTATGGACATCTTAACAATATTACTTCTTCCGCCCCATGAGCATTGGAGATCTTTTCATTTGTTTGTGTCATCTTCAATTCCTTTCATCAGTGTTTTACAGTTTTCAAAGTATAGATTTTTACCTCCTTGGTTAAGTTTATTCCTACGTATTTCATTCTTTTTGGTACAATTGTAAATGGAATTGTTTTCCTAATTTTCCTTTCTGCTACTTCATTATTTGAGTATAGAAATGCAACCTATTTCTGTACATTAATTTTGTATCCTGCCACATTACTGAACTCATTTATTACTTCCAATAGTTTTTTGGTGGAGTCTTTAGTGTTTTCTATGTGTAGTATTATATCATCTGCAAGTAATGACAGTTTTACTTCTTCTTTACCACTTTGGATGCCTTTTATTTTTTTCTTGTCTGATTGCTATGTCTAGGACTTCTAGCACTGTGTTGAATAAAAGTGGCAAGGGTGGACATTCTTGTCTTGGTTTTGATCTTGGAGGAAAAGCCCTCCATTTTTCACCATTAAGTGTGATGTTAGCTGTGGGTTTTTCCATATGTGGCCTTTATTATATTGAGGTATGTTCCTTTTAAACCCACTTTGTTGGAAGTTTTTATCATGAACTGATGAATTTTATCAAATGTTTTGGCATCTATTGAAATCATATGGTTTTTATCCTTTCTCCTCTTAATGTGGTATATTACATTGATTGATTGGTGAATATTGAATTATCCTTGCATCCCAGAATAAATCCCACTTGATCTTGGTGAATGATTCTTTTAATGTATTATTAAACACAGTTTGTTAATATTTTGTTGAGGATTTTTACATCTATGTTCATTCAATTTCACTACTAGTAATTGGTCTGTTCAGATTTTCTATTTATTCCTGATTCAGTTTTGGAAGACTGTATGTTTAAGTTGTCTAATTTGTTAGCATATTTTTCAAAATATTCTCTTATAATCCTTTGTATTTCTATAGTGTCAGTTGTTATCTCTCCTTTTTGATTTCTGATTTTATTTGGGTCCTCTCCCTTTTATTCTTGATGAATCCAGCTAAAGGTTTATCAATTTTGTCTTTTCAAAGAACCAGCTCTTGGTTTCATTCTATTTTTGTGTCCCCCCCCGCCTTTCCTTTTTTTTAGTCTTTGTTTATTTCTGCTCTGATCTTTATTACTCCCTTCCTTCTACTAATTTTGAGCTTTGTTCTTTTTCCAGCTCCTTTAGGTATAAGGTTAGAATGTTTGAGATTTTTCCTGTTTCTTGAGTTAGGCCTATATTGCTATAAATTTCCCTCTTAGAACTGTTTTCATTGTGTCCTAGAGATTTTGGACCACTGTATTTTTGCTTCCATTTGTCTCCTTTTTTTTTTATTTCCTCTCTGGTTGCTTCATTGCTGCTAAACTCATTGGTTGTTTAGTAGCATGTTATTTCCACATGTTTGTGCGTTTTTTGTGGGTTTTTTTTCCAGTTTTTTCTTGTGATTTTTAGTTTCACACCATGTGGTCAGAAAAAATGCATGATATGATTTCACTCTCCTTAAATGTATTTAGATTTGTTTTGTGGCCTAACATGTGGTCTATCTTGGAGAATATTCCTTATACACTTGAAAAGAATGTGGTTTTGGGTTGGAATGTTCTGTATATATCTGTTAAGTCTTTCTGGTCTAATATGTTGTTCAAAGACACTGTTCTTTACTAATTCTCTGCTTGATCTTCCACTGATGTCAGTGGGTGTTCAAGTCCCCTACACATTTGTTAATATTTGCTTTATGTATTTAGATGCTCCAGTGTTGGGTGCATAGATATTTACAATTGTTATACCCTCTTGTTGAATTGATCCCTTTATAATTTTGTAATGCCCTTCTTTGTCTCTTACCACAGTCTTTGTTTTAAAGTCTATTTTGTCTGATACAGGTATTGCTACCCCGTTTTTTTTCTTCCATTTGCTTGGAATATCTTTTTCCACCCATTCACTTTCAGTCTGTGAGTGTCTTGAGGTCTGAAATGAGTCTCTTGTAGGCAGCATATAGATGGTTTTTTTTTTTACCCATTCCACCACCCTATGTCTTTTGATTGAAGCATTTAGACCATTTACATTTAAAGTAATTATTGATAGATGTACTTATTGTCATTTTGTTAATTGTTTTGATTGTTTTGTTGTTCTCTGTTCTTTTTCTCTTGCTCTCCTGATGACTTTATTGTTATAGTTGGCTTTTTCCCTATATTTTGTGTATCTATTATAGGTTTTGGGTCTGTAGTTACTATGAGGTTTTTATGTAACATCCTATATTAAGTTGATGGTCAGTTAAGTTCAAGCACATTCTAAAAGAACTTTCTTATTCCTCCCTCTACAGTTTATATGTTGTCATATTTTACATCTTTTTATTCATAATTTTCTTACTTCTAATTATGACCTTTCATTTTATACTTTAACATTTCTTGTAAGGCTGGTTTAATGATGATGAACTTCTTTAACTTCTGTTTTGTCTCAGAACCTCCTTCTCTGTCCCTCAATTTTAACCTTGCCAGGTAGAGTATTCTTGGTTCTAAGTTTTTTTATTTTTATTTTTTAAGATTGTTATTTATTTGAGATAGAGAGCAAGAGCATGAGCAGGGGGAAGAGCAGAGGGAAAGAGAGATGCAGACTCCCCACTGAGCAGGGAGCCCTACATGGGGCTCGATCCCAGGACCATGACATGAGCTAAAGGCAGACACTTGACTGAAGGGAGACGCTTAACCAACTGAGCCACCCAGGCACCCGGGTTCTAGGTTTTTTATCCTTTCAGCACTTGGAATATATTATGCCAGGGTCCTAGGGTACTCCATGGAGGGGTGCCCTGGCAGGGTGGCTGGAGCTGAGCAGGGCATGGGCCACGGGTCCCAGGTCTCTCCATGCAAGAGGCAGCCTGGCTGAACAGCTGTAGCTGAAGTAGGTACAATCCAGGGGGTCCCAGGGTGCTCAGGGCAGGGGGCACCCTGGTGAATCATCTGGAGCTCAAGTGGTACAGTGTTCTGGAGTGTTCTGGGTGCTTTTCACATGTGTCATCTTGGTGAGAGGGCTGGAGTATGGTAAGGCTGGCCAGGAGTGTCCTGGTGCATGCCCCCAAGCTGGCTGTGAGCTGAGCCTTGGTGGGATGGCTGGGCTGGTGTGACTCAGCTCTTCCACCATTTGGCAGAGTTCTAGGTCTGGATCCTTTATATTCTCATTGCCCTTTGAAACCAGGGCTTTTTTTTCTGTGCCCCCTGGGGGCATTTGGAGCTGGTGGGACCTAAGGCTCAGGGCTGACCTGGAACTCTGCTCTCCTCTTTGGGGAAGCATAAACCGTGGCACTCTCCAGCCTCGCCAAATTGGAGCGAGTTCCAGCAGCTGCCCCACCACCATTTGGTGAGGCTCTAGGGCTAGTTCCTTTATATTCTACATGCCCTTTTAAACTGTGGCTTTATTTTTCTGTGCCCCAGAACTATCCCTCCCCTTGCAGGTCACAGCTCAGGGTGGGGTTCCCTTCCTGACCAAGCCTCTGGTTCTCCTGCTGTTCTCTGTGTGGTCTATCTTTTCTTGTGCAGAAGCTGTTCAATGTAGATTTGCTCGGTCCTGGAGGAGATGAGTTCAAAGTCTTCCTCTGCCACCATCTCAGACAGGAAGTTCCCAGGGCTTCTGTTCTCTGTTGCTAAAGCGTCCTGTGGAATCATAGGCTAATGATAATCTATTTTACTATTAATAGATAACATTAAAAAGTGCCCAACACATCACAGTACACTTTCACATTTATTATTTTATTTGATCTCCAAACTAACACTGTCAGAAAGCCCTTCTTTTCATCCTCATTTTACAAATGGAGAAGCAAAAGCATGGGCAGTTTTGGTAACTCACACAAGGTTGTTCAGTTGAAAAGTGAGAAGCTGGTTCTGCCCATCTGAACTTAGGCAGGCTGACTCCACCTTCTGTGTTCTCACTCCTATCCAACATGGCTGCCATTGCTCCAGCATTTTTTGGAACATCTCTTCTGAAATTTCCTATAAGTGACTTTAATAAATAACAACCCCAGACGGGGGCTTCCTGCTGTTTCCAGAGGAATCCAGACATCCACCAGGGTTTTTCTTTCCATAAGGCTGCAATAGATCTCAGCAGAACTTTGAGACTTTTGGAGCTGTCAAGAAGGCAGAAAAAGACTGAACTTTAATCTCTTGGGCAGTGACCTCCATTGTCTTGTCCCAGCAGAGAGAAAGAGTTTGGTCCACAGACACTGGTAGATCATTGAAGAAGAGGGATGATCCATTGTTGCCCTTAACAGTGACATTTGTATTATCTCCCAGCACTGTTCTGGAGGGACTTGGTGCCAAGCCCAGGAAAGAGTGCCATAAAATATGAAAGAAGGAGCCACGTGAAAGACCTATTAACAAGCACTGGCTCCAAGAGCAGCAGAGGACAGAGTGGAGCTAGGTGCAGGGTGGGGGTAGTTTGGGGGCAATAATTGTTCATATCAGGACTGGATGAAGGTAGACCAAGGCAGAAGTCTGCACATATTTGCAGTCAGAGGGGGATAAGTCAACAGAGCAAAGACCAAAGGTCAGTTCAGGGAAACACCCAGAACCTACAAGTGGGTCTGATGTCAGAGAATCCTCAAAGAGTGAAAGGTAGGTCCCACGGCAGAGTGGAGCTCAGACCAGATGCTGTGGAAGTAGATGGTCCAGTTGATGGCCCTTTACCACACTGTTCCTTTGCTCTCATTCTTAAAGGAGATGTGCACCAATTCTGAAAGTTTTAGAACAGGGGTATTAGAGTTGCCCTTGAACCCCTAATCCTGGTTCAAGGATCCAGTGGGGGAGCTGGGGAAGGAGTGATACTCTACCACTGGAGTTGAGGACTGGCCAGGGAACAGAAGAGGAAACAGAAATGACATTCCTTTGGGGAGAGGCACCAGACCCCCAAAATAAGATGAAGTAGGACCATCTGATCAAAAGTTACAGAGTGACAGCAACTGCAGATGCCAAGAGGCTGGCATGTAGGGCAATTGGCCCCTTTACCTTTACAAGCCTTAAATGGTCCCTAGGAGAAGGCCACAACCTGGGAACAGCGGGGGTAGGGAACAGAAGGGAAGGGTTTGAGGAGCTGTGAGGGCTGAGAGAAAGATCAGCATTTTTTTTTTTTTTTTTTTTTACAGTTCCTTATGCCCTTTCCCTCTGTGCTGCTGTGGCCTGGGAAACTGAGGTTACATATGTGCCTGTCATGGGGTCTAGTCTCCATTCTTGGAGCGTGGGTTTGAGATTTGCAGAGTCTGAAGTCTTTGGGAGACAATCACAGTGAATAAAGTGGCTGACCAAGGTGGGTAATATCATATTTTGCTCAGTAATAACCACTTTTTGGGGTAACTTGCCATTTCTAACAATAAAAACCCTGAGACTCAGAAAAAGTCTGTGATTGCACAAGGTCACCAAGTTTGCTCTTAGAGTTGGCATGGTTGAGTGGCAAGCCCTGGCTTCGCGTGCAGGTAATGATTCTGCCATTTTCTGTGTCTATAAAATAAAGACACAAATATCCATCTTGCAGCATTGTTCTCGGGGTGTAATAAGATGACATATGGAAAGGGTTTAGTCCAAAATCAGCCACATCACTGGCACTAAAGATATATTAGTCCTTCCCTTCTTCCACCTGAGAGACTTGCCTAAGCAAGGGGTCACATTTCACTCTTTCTGTGTAGCTCAAACTCTCTCGAACGCTTCAGAATTTCTACATTACAAGCCTGGTTGAGTGTTTGACCTTCTGGAATGAATTCTGTGTGAATAATGTTATTGATGTCAATGAAATAAATCAACATTGTCTTTACTTTTGGTCTTGGCTCATACTTTCCATCATCTGAGAGATATTGAAATTCTCCATGGCATGCTTGGGCTCTTAGCTTCCAGCTCACAGCCGAAATGGCAACAGGGAGCAGTAACTAGGCACCTACTACCTAGTACCCAGATTTTAATTTTTAATACCGTTCTCTAATAAAAAGAATCCTGGCTCCTTGGAGAAATGACTATTTCTAGGGGTCTGTGCAGGAAAAATAGAAGTTGAGCCTAGAGCATCTTGTTGTACCACAATGTAAGGAAGTGCTCAGAAAAATAAAAGGATGGGCATAGGAGTCAACCTGAAAGAGCTCCCCTTGACCAAAGCTGGAAAAATTTGAGCAACAGAATAAATAATGCAGTATTTTTTATAACCAAAATATAAAATAAAATCCATGAGACCATACTGATGTAAATAAATGATTAAATAAATAAATGAATGGACAAGGTCCTAAATGATTATTTGCATCCAATCTCATGTAACCCTCCCAGTAGGCCCATAAAGTAAGAAGCATAATCTTCATTTTTTAGAGCAGGAAACTGAGGCTGAACAAGTTAATTAACACTTTCAAGGCTACCCTGCTAGTGTGGAAGAGACTAGAGTTAATCCTAGCTCCCTCTGGTGCTAATGCCCATCCTCTTTTTCAATACCGCACACCATCCCAAGTTAATATTTTATTTCAAAATATATTATCTGTCTACCTCAAAAAAATTGGAATACATGCCAAGACTTCATTGTTTCCCTTCATCACTGAAAACGCTTAGCAAAAGTTGTATAAAAACTTTACTCCAGTTCAGATTTTGTTCCAGAATGAATCTGTCCCTGAATCTAATTTTAACTCTTCAACCATCCTTCTATCTGAATGTGCGAAATCTCTGACTTTTTCAATATTTCCACAGGGCCATTGGACAGCTGCTCCATGTATCACTGTGGACAGCTTGACTTTGGTCTTAAAAATGTGGATGCCTTCACACAGACTTGCTTCTGGCATTACTCCATCTGCATCTGCCACTTCTCACTTGCTAGGGGTCTCACCTGCAGGCTTATTTGCTGCCATCCAAAATGTGACTTTAAATTTTTGCTCTAAACATCAGCCACTCACCTTCATGTCAACACAGGACGACCCACACTCTGGCCACCAAAGCTACTTCTTCAAAGACAGAGTGATCTACTCTACACCATATTTCAGTTTCAATCAAGGCTCCCCACCTTCCACGAACCACTCAGAAATGTCATCTCCGCATACTGGATTCACACCACAGTGTGATGCTCAGATCTCTTCATACCGTAGGAAGACTCTACTCTCTAACAAAATACAATGTCACAGTTGCCTTTTGACTCAGTGATACCACTTTTAATAATCTACCCTGAAGAGACAATTGAAACACAAAGATTTATGCAATGTTCACCGCATCTTATATGCAATAACCAAAAATCTGAAACCAGCTCAATATCAACAATAAGAAAATGATTAAATAAATTATAGTGTATAACTACACAAGAATATTATGAAGCCTTTAAAGATCATGTTTTCAAAGAATATTTAAGGATACGGGAAAACGTTCATGATATAGAATTATATTTTAAAAAGAAAAGAAAATTATTTTCAAATATATAAAGGGCTGCTAAATAGAAGAGGGAGTTGATTTATTCTGAGTGGCTCTGGGGGAGAGAGAGAGAGAAATAGTATCCATAAGAGAAGACTACCTAGAAACATATTGGGGGGGCAATTATTTTTCTAATGGTTTTGGCTGTCGAAAGGCATAAAAGATGTCCCAAGCAGGTCATGATCTCCGTGATACAGAAGGAATCCAAACTGAGGCTGGGCAACCACTAGATAGGGACATGACAAAGGAGCCCCAGCAGAATGTGAGATTGGCCCAGATAACCCCCAAGGATCCTTCTTCCCCTGATAGTATAAGATTGTGCTAGAAGCTTTTGTCTTCTAACCAAGTATCTGAGCATGATCAGCATCAGAGAAGACGAAACAGAAGAGGCATGAAGGGTGAAGGCATAGATTCCCCCCCCAAGTGACGGCAGATGGGGCCAGTTTAGACGCTGCCCTGGGTCCTATCTTATTACAGCATGCTTGCCCCTCACACAGACTACATGGGTCAGCCTCTGGCCTCCCCAGACCAAGAGATTCTTTTCTCTTCCTTAGATGGCCTCTTTTGCATAGGACAACACTTACATCCGGACATTTTCTTCTTATCCATGTGGAGATTAGATGTAACTTTTTTTTAAAGATTTTTTAATTTATTAATTTTAGAGAGGGAGTGGGGAGAGGGGCAGAGGGGGACGGAGAGAGATAAGCAGACTCTGCACTGAGCACACAGCCCCATGTGGGGCTGAGTCTCACAACCCGGAGATCAGGGAGCTGAAATCAAGAGTTGGATGCTTAATCCACTTAGCCACCCAGGCGCCCCCGATGTGTATCTTTTCAGGATGGAGAATTTTGGTGTTCACTGAAGAGATTTGCAATACAGAATTGGAAGGTCAGAGCAGCCTGTGAGGACTTCTGAACTTCCTCAAAAATAGGGTCACCGTGTTGTACCTTATTACTTCATTAGCCATAGATCAGGGTTATGTGGTATGTATTTCGTTTATACAGGGACTTTGGAAAATACTGGATTGTGAGGTAGGAAATGACAGGCTGGAAAAGTTCCACTGTAAATACCTAAATAGAGGAGATTTGGGTAAGACAAAGAGGAACCTAAAGAACAGAGTTTTTAAAAGGTCTAAGGAACACCTAACACCCAGATCTTGATTGGTAATACCATTCTCCAGTGAAAAGAATCAAAGCTCCTTGGAGAAATGCCTGATTCTAGGTTTGGGGCAGGAAATACATAAGTTGAGCCTGGATCATCTTGTAGTACCAGAAAGTAAGGAAGTGCTCAAAACAGAGAAGATTGAACGGGTCCAAAGAACACAGGAGCCAACCTGAAAGAACTCCCATTGGCCAAAGCTGGAAAAATTTGAGCAACAGGATAAATCATGTAGCATTTTGTTATAATCAAGTTATAAAATAATGTAGTAATATAAATACTGATATAGATAAATAAATGGGAAAGAAGAAACACATGGGCAAAAGAATTCCAAATAATTTATGCAGATCCTCTGCCCTCAACAAAGAGTGAGCATCACTCCCCATGCCTTAAGTGTGGGCTACTTCCCTCCAAACAGGGCAGTACGGAAAAAAGTGTAACCTCACAGTGGATTAACCTAAGAGAGAGACCCTCAGCTGGGTGATAAGGTCAACACCAACAGTGATACACCATGTATGTGATAGTGTGTACCCTTCCCGTGACATGATGAGAAGGGCACTTTCTCTTTGTAGTCTTCCTCCCCAAACCCTTTATAACCCTAGTATAACCATGAGGATAACATCAGCCAAATCCTAACTAAGGTACGTTCTGTAAAACACCCGGCCAGTCCTCTTCAAACCTATCAAGGACGTCACAAATTTTAAAAGTCTAGGGGAGCCTGGGTAGCGCAATTGGTTGGGCATCCAACTTTTGGTTTTGGCTCAGGTGGTGATCTCTCCTAGGATCCAGCCCCGCTACACACACTGCACTCTGCTGGGAGTCCTCTGCATCCCCCCCACATGCGTGCGTGCATGCTCTCTCTCAAAATAGATAGATAGATAACTAAATAACTAAATAAATAAATGTTTAAGAGTGGTGCCTGGGTGGTGCAGTCAGTTAAGTGTTTGACTCTTAGTTTCATCTCAGTCCTAATCTGAGTGTGAGATCAAGCCCTACATAAGGCTCCATGCTCAGCAAGGAGTCTACTTAAGACTCTCCCTCTCTTCCGGGGCACCTGGGTGGCTCAGTCGTTAAGCGTCTGCCTTCCACTCAGGTCATGATCCCAGGGTCCTGGGATCGAGTCCCGCATCGGGCTCCCTGCTCGGCGGGGAGCCTGCTTCTCCCTCTCCCCCTGCCTGCAGCTCCCCCTGCTTGTGCTCGCGTTCTCACTGTCAAATAAATAAAATATTTTAAAAAAAGACTCTCTCTTCCTCTCCCTCTGCCCTCTCCCCCCTCCGCACCATGTGCTTTCTCTAAAATTAATAGATCTTTAAAAAAAAAAAAAAGCCTAAGAAACTGTTATAGCCAAGAGCAGCCTACGTAGACATGATGACCAAATATAATGTGGTACCCTGAATGGGATCCTAGATAGAAAAAGGACATTGGTGAAAAATAAGGAAATCTGAATAAAAACTTCAGTTAACAATTAGGTGTCAATACTGGTTTGTTAATTATGACAAATGTACCACACTGATGTATGATGTTAACAATAGGGAGAATTGGGGTGGGCTATATAGAACTCTCTGTACTATCTACCAATTTTTCTGTAAATCTAAAACTATTCTACAATATAAACTTTATTTTTTTTTTAAGTCTAAAGAAGAAACTAGAGGATTTGACCCATGTGAGCACTTCGTGGAAGGTGACTGAGGCTAGATGCTCAGAGAAAGAAACAAATCAGATAAATTTCCAACATTGGGAAACCAACAAGAACAAAGCAATAGGCCAGGAGAATAGGGGCATTTTGGGGAGAGCCAGTCTCCTCCTGAACCTGGGGGTTTTGCCTGTTTCCTGCCGGAAATGATCCAGCTTACCCTCTCCTCCAAATCTGAAAGAGATAGTCTGCCTGGTTGAGAGCAAACTAGGGCAAAGATCAGAGGGTTTGTGTTAAGCAAGACAAAGCTCTGAAACTCTGCAGTACACCAGCCATTTGAAAACCTGTTATTTTCTATAGTCCCAACTCCAGGACTTACTCACCTGGAATAAAGTCGTTCTTTCATTTTTAACAAATAGCTGTGCAAGTCGCTGGCTCATGCACCTTCCAACAGAGGAGACAGGGGTGTAGACCAGGAGTCGGGAGCAAGGTTACAGGTCCACAAGGCATCATTTGGAGGGGGAAATGAGCACATCTTCATTTTACAACTGCCAATTCAGGTTTCTTGGAAGCAGAGAAACTGGAAGTCGAAAAGGAGGGTTTGGCAGAGTCCCTGGCTTCTGCCGTCCTGGTGATACTAAGGACTGGAGAGGTCCAAGAAAAAAGAGGCCCAGGAATGAATGAAAGCTGGGAAGCCAGACACATCCTTTTCTCAGCAACAGGGAAACCAAATTTTAAAAGGGCAGAGCATAGTTTCCTGTGACTTAAAGCCCTGTGCGCTTGTCCCCTGGGCTCTGGTGGTCCCCTGGTCTGGCTCTTCCTCCCCAGCTGTAATCTGCCAGAGATTGGGCTCACTTCATCCCAGAACCCCTTCCTCCCAGAGGTTTCTCTGGAGCTGGCTGGTTCTTTGAGCCCAGAGGGTGCCCTCAAGCAGCGCCTACTTATTTCTCCCACTTGCTCACATCCCAAGGAAAAGGAATAGAGAAAAAATTTGGGGGGTCTTATGATTAAAAAATTGGCTGGGCGATGTTTTATGCATGCATCTGTTATGCTAAAATAACCATCCTTTCCAACCAGGCCCACCTGCTGTCTTTTTCAATTTTAAGTATTTCTAAGTAGCAATCAAATCAGTATAATTTGTTCTTTATCTCGGCAAAACCATTGTGAAAGAAAAATGTGACCATTATGTTACATCAGGGAAAACTACAAGCCCTTTATTTGCAGCCTTCTCTATATTCTATCAGATCTCACAGTTGTCATTATGCCAGTTGTATTTAATGTTGTTCAAATGAACAGAGCTTTCTTTAATCACTACAGCCTTCTTTCCCCTAAATGCTTTTTCCAAGGTTATGGTTTTCAGAGATAAATACATAAATACCAATGTTATGAATACGTTAAGGATATCCAGGAGACAGCTTTCAGGATTTGTAGCAAGAACCTGCTGTCATTGGAGTTACACAATAGCAGGCTGATGTTTTGAGTATGAAGTTACTGGGTATTAGGAGAAGGCCTGATACCCTGCACTGAGGCAGAAGGCTATTTTGAGCGGATCACAATAGACTACTCAGCAAATGCTGACTTTATAAATCTGGTATCGGGATCCTCAGTGCTAATAACCAAAGGCACCAAGTCCCGAGCTGTGAGCACTCGCCCTTCAGAGCTGGGTCACAGCGATCCCGGCAGGGGCATCTGGATCACGCCTGCAGCCAGGGTCCCTTGTGTGGACCCGACACTAAAGGCAGGCAGATGTAAGCGCTGGATGTCAGGATGCATCTGCTGCAATATATTTTATTTCCTCTTTGCAAATCAGGAACAAGAAGTGTAAAGAGGTTAAATAACTTGCTCAAACTCGAATGTCCAGTTAGCAGCAGAACTGGGATTAGAACCCAAGTCAGCTGAAATGCATTTCTGCTTTGCTACTAACTTGAACCCTGCAGCTTTTTAGCAGACATTACATGGGATGATTCCAAGCTTAATTGAATCCTGTATTTATCCATTCAGATGTTTCCTTAATAAATATTTACTCTTTGCTGAGGTGCTGAGAATATTAATTATTGATTGCTAATATTTTTGAGTGCCTGCCTCCCTCTAAGCACTTGATGTAAATGAATTCATTTATCACTCCCAGTAACCCTAAAGGGTAGATGCTGTTATGATCCCCATTTCACAGATGAGGGAGGTAAGGCACAGCAAAGTTAAGTAGCTTGCCCAAGGTCACACACACTGAGGAAACCAAGATTCACACCCAGCAGACTGAGTGGAATCACTGCAAAAGAAAAATGTGTCCATATCATCATTAAGTGCTGGAAAAAAAAAAAAAAGAACTGTTGAGTAAAGCATTGTATCTTGCCCCTGAGAAACTTACAATACAGAGAGGAAACATTTATGTAAACAAATAACTGGAATGCAAGATATGATATAATGTGTCAAAGAAAAACATAAACAAGAACTAAGGGGAATGCAGAGGAGGGAGTGATGAATTCCAGCCAGGGAAGGGGTGGGGACCAGAGTGCAGGGGAAAGAGGGGGGTGTGGAAATAACGGGGCGGGGGGGTGCGGGTGGTGGGTAGCCACAACCGTTCCTGGCTAGGAACCCACCATTCCTAGTCAGGGCAGGTCACAAGATGTCGCTATACCTTCTCAGGTTCAGTGGGAGAATCACGGCTATACTTTTTAATTAAAAGAGTTACATCCAGATTTAAAGGAGAGAATGTAAGCAAAAGTGATTTATGAAATGTAAGTCCCTTGTTGATTTTATGCATAACTCGTGGATTGTGAGCTCCTGGAGGGCAGGAGAAACGTCTTATTCACGGATTGCATGATCTTTGCTCACCTTGGTGTCTGACATGTGACAGGCATTGTTGGCTCACAGAAAGGAGGGAGGGAGGGTAGGAGAGAAGGAAGAAAAGAAGGCAGAGACGGTTAGAGGGAGGGAAGAAGAAGGAAGGGGGAGTAGACAGAGAGAGGGGGAAAGGAGGACAATTAGTTAAGAGGGAAGAAAGGATGCTGTCAGTCAGGGCTCTCCAGAGAAATAAAACCGGTGAGATCACACGTACATACGTAGGTAGGTGCATATGTATGTATGTATGTATATTAAGAGATTTAAGTCACTGGTTCTTGCACTTGAGAGGGCTGGCAAGTCTGAAATTCATAGGGCAGGCTAGAAATGCGAGCACTAGTTAAAGCTGTAGTCTTAGGGCAGAATTTCTTTTTTGGGGGGAGCGGGGATCTCAATATTTGCTTTTAATGCCTTCAACTGATTGGACAAGGCCCACCTACATTATCAAGGATAATGTCTTTTACTTAAAGCCAACTGATTACAGATGTTAATTACATCTATAACATACCTTCATGGCAACACCTAAATCAGTGTTTGATTGAATAACTGGGTATCATAGCCTAGCCAATTTGACACACAAAATGATCACAGATGCCATTTCAAGAGGAGAAACTGGTAGAGTGGGGCACAGAGGCAAGGGACAGATGCCAAAGTTAGAAATTAAACTTTGCCTTGGGGATTTGGCCAGAGGTCTGGGAGGGAGGATGGGCTGCCTGCTAGAAGACATCATAGGCATCTGGAGGAACACAGGTACTTACCGGATGTCTGCTCTTCCACGTGGGGTGGAAATGTAAACCTTGTTAAAACTACACTTTCAGGAGCTCCCCCCCAAACCTCTAGAACAGAACTCCAAGGTGGCCCCAGCAATAGAAACATTAAGCTCCCAGGGATTCAGACACAACCAATCAGGACTGTCATGTACATCAGAAAGCAGATGACCACAAGCACCTTGTTGTAAGAGGATGAACTCAGGAATCTAAAGGACTGGGTTCAAATTCTGCACCCATCTCTCACTAGCCATGTGCCGTTTGAGAAGTTACCTTCCTGGAGCCCCAGTTTTCCCATCTACAAAATGGACCTCTTTGTAGTACATCCAGGGTGGTTGGGGAAGTAACACATGTAAGGACAAGGCAGAGGGCAGCAACTTGCAGGTGCACCAGACACATGTGGGACCAAAACCAGTCACCTTGGCATGGTCGGTACCTGGTGCTATGGGAGCCCTGCAATGTCTGCTACTGAAAGGCTCTGAGATGAAGCGTTGGGAGGCCATCCCACCCTGACCCTGAACCACAGGCAACCCACTGTTTGCACAGAGACCCTGGGAAGGACAGATGCTTCAGAACCCACACCCAGGTCCCTCTGTGTCACTGCTGGGACAACGATGTGATCTAGGGAGCATCAGCCCTGCCTTCTGGCTCAGGAAATGCTGCAGAATTCAAACACAGTCCCTAAGCCTCTGGAAGGTCAAAGCTTCTGAGGTTGGAGTTGGGATGTGGTTGTCCTGCTTTGCTGCAGCTGTTTTTCTCGTTCCTGTTATACTAAAAGTGTCACAAATTAGCCTCCTCATCTGCACACCCAGCATGCTTGGGAGCATCTGTGGGAACCACAGTTTCTCTGTGTCTACAAAGGCCTTGGAAAACTAACACCAAAACCTATCCCTCAGGTACCCGATGTCCCAGAAGGCAAAAAAAAGTGGAGTGGAAAAATATAGGCTTGAGAGACAAGAAGCTTAGGCTGGTCTTATTGTTTCCTAATTCCATGACCTTAGGAAAATTGCTTAATCTCTCTGAGCCTCAGTTTTGTCAACTGTAAAATGGAGAAGATAGTATCTGAGTTATCAGGTTGTAGGGATCAAATGGGATCATGTGGCCCATGGTGGTGGCTGGAGTCCCTCTCTTCTATAAATCTTCAGCCTAGGCAGAGCCTTGCTCTGGGCACTGCCCTGCATCTTCCCACCTCCCCCACAACATGCACAGGCATGTAGGCATGCACACACACACACAGGTTTGTCATTTGTCTGGTTGATATCACTTAGATATTGGGATAAGACTCACTGCATTTAAAAAGTAATTCTAGGGGCACCTGGATGGCTCAGTCAGTTAAGCATCTGCCTTCAGCTCAGATCATGATCCCAGGGTCCTGGGATCGAGCCCCACATCAGGCTCTGCACTCAGAGGGGAGTCCGCTTCTCCCTCTGCCTCTCCCCACCACCCCGTTCATGCTCGATTGCTCGCTATCTCTCTCTCCCCCTCCCGCTCTCTCAAATAAATAAAATCTTTTTTTAAAAAAAGTTATTCTGAAAACTAAAGCTGGTGGCATCACAATTCCGGACTTCAAGCTTTATTACAAAGCTATAATCACCAAGACAGTATGGTACTGGCACAAAAACGGAAACATAGATCAATGGAACAGAATAGAGAGCCCAGAAATGGACCCTCAACTCTATGGTCAACTAATCTTCGACAAAGCAGGAAGGAATGTCCAATGGAGAAAGGACAGTCTCCTCAATAAATGATGTTGGGAAAATTGGACAGCCACATGCAGAAGAATGAAACTGGACCATTTCCTTCCACCACACACAAAAATAGACTCAAAATGGATGAAACACCTCAATGTGAGACAGGAATCCATCAAAATCCTAGAGACCACAGGCAGCAACCTCTGTGACCTCGGCCGCAGCAACTTCTTGCTAGACACGTCTCCACAGGCAAGGGAAACAAAGGTAAAAATGAACTACTGGGACTTGCATCAAGATAAAAAGCTTTTGCACAGCACAGGAAATAATCAACAAAACCAAAAGACAACCGACAGAATGGGAGAAGATATTTGCAAATGACATGTCAGATAAAGGGCTAGTACCCAAAATCTATAAAGAACTTATCAAACTCAACACCTAAAGAACAAATAATCCAATCAAGAAATGGGCAGAAGACATGAACAGACATTTCTCCAAAGACGACATCCAAATGGCCAACAGACACATGAAAAAGTGCTCAACATCGCTCGGCATCAGGGAAATACAAATCAAAACCACAATGAGATACCACCTCACACTGGTCAAAATGGCTAAAATGAACAAATCAGAAACAACAAATGTTGGTGAGGATGCGGAGAAAGGGGGACCCTCCTACACTGTTGGTGGGAATGCACGCTGGTGCAGCCACTCTGGAAAACAGTATGGAGGTTCCTCAAAAAGTTGAAAATAGAGCTCCCCTATGACCCAGCAATTACACTACTGGGTATTTACCCCAAAGATACAAATATAGTGATCCCAAGGGGCACCTGCACCCCAATGTTCATAGCAGCAATGTCCACAATAGCCAACTGTGGAGGGAGCCCAGATGTCCATCGACAGATGAATAGATAAAAAAGATGTGGTATATACACACAATGGAATACTACCCAGCCATCAAAAAATAAAATCGTGGGGTGCCTGGGTGGCTCAGTCGGTTAAGCACCTGCCTTAGGCTCAGGGTCCTGGGATCGAGCCCCACATCTGGCTCCTTGCTCAACAGGCAACCTGCTTCTCCCCTGCCTGCCATTCCCCCTGCTTGTGCTTGCTCTCTCCCTCCCTCCCCCTCTGTAAAATAGATAAGAATTTTTTTTTAAAAATGAAATCTTGCCATTTGCAACGATGTGGATGGAACTAGAAGTTATTATGCTGAGCGAAATAAGTCAATCAGAGAAGAACAAATACCATATGATTTCACTCATAGGTGGAATTTAAGAAACAAGGGAAGAGAGGGGAAAAAAAACCAAGAGGACATCATAGAGGGAGACTAATCATAAGAGACTCTTAATCACAGGAAACAAACTGAGGGTTGCTGGAGGGGAGGTGGGGGGATGGGGTAACTGGGTGATGGGCATTAAGGAAAGCATATGGTAGACTGAGTACTGGGTGTTAACATAAGACTGATGAATCCCTGACCTCTACCTCTTAAACTAATAATACACTATAATTTAAATAAAAATCAAAAATAAAAAAATAAAAAGTACTTATCAAGGAAAAACAAAGTTATTCTAACTGCGCTGTGGATGATCTAAACATACTTAAATAGGATAACATTTGCAACATAAAAGAGGAATAGCCTGGAAGACCAAACTGCTTTGGAGTTTACACATCCGACAAACAGCCCAGCCGCAGCTGGTTCACCTTAGTCAAGTCCTTTAGCTTCTCTGAACTGCTCAATTCTTCACCAGTGAAATAGGGACCGTCCTGGGGGAAGGAATGGGATGATAATGCATGTGAAACAACACAAATACAGATGTTGGCTAATCATGCCAAGTGAGTCTCTGCTTGTTGGGATGTGTGCATCAGAGGAATCCTCTAGAAGACCACAGCCCTCCCTGCTCTCTCTGTCCACAGCAAACTGGGCAGCGAGTTGTACCGCTTTTCCCAGGGGCTGGTCTGGCTGTGGCAACTGGGAGCATGCTACTGTGGACAGACAGCTCAAGGACCTCCAAACTAAAGGGAATTCTCAAATAACCACAACCCACCAACGTACACTGGAAATCCTTCATTAGTTTAAGGATTTAGCTTGCACATGCCTCTTCCCCCCCTCACCCCGACTACACACTCCTATAGCTTGTGATTCTCAATTTTCTCGAGAGAGAGGGAACTGGCGAGCTAACAAAGTGGGTGTAGGTGTTATTCTGGAATCCATCTTCCAGGCCAGGATATGCTCAGCGCAGAATCTTCTGCCCTTTCTATTCAGGGCTGTGCAGTGTTTTGAGAGGGCCACGAAGTCCTCAAAAAGACAGATAGCCTATTTTGTTTCTAGCCCTACTTGCTAAGGCAGGAAAATAGATTATACTCTATTTTACAAAGATATGTGACTGCGGTGGTGAGGACAAAAGGGGTTTTCTCAGTAACACTCGGTTAATCAGAGAATTCAATTCACCGCAGCCGTTGACACCAACATTATGTAATGGAGATGTTAGATGGCGTGACTAAACATTGTCTGGGTAGAAGGGGGGACAGTGTTGGGATTCATCTAATTAGATGGTTCTCGGGGCTAGGGTGGAATAGTGAGGCCTAATAATAGTTAAGAAGGAGGGGGCACCTGGGTGGCTCAGTTGGTTGAGAGACTGCCTTCGGCTCAGGTCATGATCCTGGAGTCCCGGGATCGAGTCCCGCGTCGGGCTCCCTGCTCGGCGGGGAGTCTGCTTCTCCCTCTGACCCTCCCCCCTCTCATGTGCTCTCTCTCTCTCTCATTCTCTCTCTCAAATAAATAAGTAAAATCTTAAAAAAAAAAAAAAATAGTTAAGAAGGAGATCCCATCTTCACTGAGCAACATGTACCGAGAGCCGCACAAAACACCTCGGGACGATCCCATTCACCTCCAGCCACAACACCGTTTAACTCCCATTTTAAAGATAAGAAGACAGAGGCTTGGAAAGGTGATGGGATTTGCTAAGGTGACAAATATGGCAGAGTTGTCAGAAACCAAATTTTTGTATTTTATCCACAGGGAAGGCAATATCAAAATTTAAAAAAAAGCACACTGAATCCTCCTCATATTGAATCCTGGGGGTTTCTAACAATGACCGATTGAATGGCAATTCTTCCAAAGTTTATTTTCAGATGTTCCAATAGAAAGCTATCCAGTTCCAGCGCAGCAAGTCCTTTGTCTTAGTCCCCAAGAAGTGATGTTGGAACCTGGTAGATTCAAGGGAAGGGGGGCAGAGGAATTGCCACTCAGGGGTGTGGAGGACAGGGAGGTGATCAGCTTGGAGGGGAAAGGAGGGGACCTCTTCTCTCTTCTTCCCTAATCCCTCCCCCACACCCTCTCCTCCCCCCACCCTCATCCTAAGATGGTCTGTCCCACTCTGATTCTAAGACAACCCTCTCAGGACCCTCTGGCAGCCCATGGAGAGCCAAACTAGCTCTGGAGAAAATAGAAATCATTAACATAAGTAATAATACCTGACTTTACCAGTAACACTGTGAAGTGGGAATAACAATGAAAAAAGATACTTTGAAAAGTTTCAAATGGAGGAAGGATATAGTCAAATGCTTTCTAAATAACGCTTCTTTGATTAGAAGTTCTAATGCAGGAAATCCCTCCCAAGATGCCTCGGGATGTGAATAATTCAGATTTCACATTTTTACAACTTCTGAAATAATAGTATTCAAAATTTATTAGGATGTAATAACCTACTTTAAATTTTATTTATATTATACAAACATTATACTAGTATATAATAGTGTAGGATTATATAATTTATAACAGTTAAATCCTATTATTTTACTATTATAAAAATAACAGTATTTTGCACCAACAAAAGAATACCAGTACTTTTGTTCTTGAGCACAGTATAGGACCCATAAGGCTGGAATACCCAAAACCAGTATTACCATCATGAATTATGTTCTTTTTCTGTACCACCTCCCACAAGGCTGGCAAATATTTTTACAGCTTCTTGAGAAGCCCTTTTTTTTTTTTTGCACATTAGCTCATTTGCTCCTCCCATCAACAGTACGATGAAACAGGAATTATTTCTAGACACATTCTGTGGATGAGAATACAGTCTCGGTGCTGTACAGTCTGAAAGTACCTGAGCCAGGACTCGAACCCAGGTTCAGGAATTCCAGATCCCAAGCTCTGACTTGGTTTCCACAGCCATCCACCTGTGCTTTCTTCCAACAGTGGACGGAACCTCTGTTAGAAGCTTCTGAGTATTGGCTCTTGCGATCCAACCTGCTCTGTGTCCGTCAAGCACTTCTTCCTTTCCAGGTGGAGAGGGAAAGCAAGAGAAGCAGCCGGCGGCGAACATCTCCCCAGCCCTGGCTGGCACTCAAAACCTCCAGGCTGCTCCCAGCCAAGGCGGAGGGGAGGGGTACTGTGGCTGCCAAGATAGAAAGGTTACAGTCATTTTCCCGGGTAGGGTGATCAATAACGTACACAAATAGTCGTTTTTCACTCAGAGACCTCTTGACAAGAGCTGGGAGGGGAGTTGCAGATGCACTGGGAGGGAGAACGTTCTCCTTCCTTCTGGCTCCGGTTCCCAGCTGCACCCACCAGGAGACCACACAGGTGGAGAAGGACTGTCATCCCACCGCTGATGCCGTAGGGAGAATCAGGCGGAGGGAGGGGCGGCAGCAGCCTCTAGGGATTCTGCCGGGGATCCAAGGGTGCCTGGGATGAAGATGGAAGGTTTGGAGAAGGCCAGAGGAAGAAGGCAGCCAGGCCAGTGACTGTGGGATCATGGAAGCAGGGCTCAGCAGAGCTGAAGACAGGGCTGGCTTCACAGAGCAGCACGTGACCACGCTGGTCACACAGGGATCCACGCTCGGAAGGGAGCCCCATGCCTGGGGTTTAACGACCTCTAGTTGTCATCCGAAATTCTTGATAATTTTATCTTTGAGTTTGGGGATCGTATGTGAAGTCTGACCGGACCACGGAGCGTGTGCTGGGGCTTGGAACATCAGCTTGCGTGCTTCGGACTCTCCTACCCCCTGCCTCCCCAGGACAGGTGCTCAGCCACCCCGTCCCCGGAGGATGCAGGAGGGTCCAGGGAACATACCGCCCTTGCCAAGTCCCAGGCCTGGACCCAGTGCCAGTGAAGGTCGGTATTTGCCTGCAAGTATCACACGCCTGAGCAAGCACACACTACATAGCAAATAAACACCATGACACATCCAGAGAGAGAAAGAAAAAAGCTTTTTTCCCTCCTTTTTGAACAATAAGCCCTACACTTTTATTCTATACGTGTCCCTGGCAAAGATGTGGCTGACCTGCTAAAAGGGATACATATTACAGGGGGAAGCGGACACGAAGATGTAGCATCATCCCCATTAGCCTCCTGCAACAGAGATGGTACCTGTAAGGGATAAAACATTTTATTCTAGACATCCCCTCTGTCCTCTGGCCACACTCCTCCCTCACCCCAGGCTTCTTTTCTCTTCCTTCCCTCCTAGCAAAGCAGATCTCAGCTGACCCTATGCTGAAAAAAGATACAGCTATTCATACTATAAAGATACTAAAAGATACTGCGGATACTCCTACTATAGATCCTAAAGCTATTCCTACAATACAGGTATGAGAAGATACTACAGATACTCATAATATAGATACTCATACTATGAAGATACTACAGATACTAAAGATATTCGTACTTTAATGTTACTAAAGAGGCAACTGGGTAGCTCAGTCGGTTCATTGCCCATTCTTGATTTCGGTTCAGGCTGTGATCTCCGTGAGATTGAGCCCCGTTGAGCATGACATCTACTCGAGATTCTCCCCCTCACCCCCTCCCCCTGCTCATGCCCTCTCTAAATAAATAAACCTTAAAAAAAAAAAAAAGATACTAAAGATATCGATAATGACTTCAGATCTTTACCCCTCCCGAGGAAACTAGAACATTTTTGTTGTAAATGATGCTTAACTCAAAGGAGCTCCTCATAGACGAATTTCAAGTACTTTAAAAAGTCAATAATAATAATGAGAATAAATAGCCAAGATTTATTAAATGCCTACATTGCCAGAGGGGATTAATAAACACCCTCTCTAATCCTTACAACTCTGAAAGGAACAGAATATCACCTCTATTTCACAGAGGAAGACATTTCAGTTCAGAGAGGCATGCTTAGTCATGCAACCAGGAAGTAATAAAATGGGATTCGAACTCCTGTTTTTCTGACTCCTGATAGTAAATTTAGTGCAGCATAATAGCAGCTCACTGCCCCTGTGCATAAAGATGGCACTGGATTTAAGAAGGAAGCTAAGAGGGCCTTGATTAAAAGAAAGAGCTCTTCCAGGTTTCCGTGCCCAGGCCCAGAGGACTGCAGAGATGGGCAGAGAGCCGTGCATCTCACCAGGCACAGGAAGGGAGGGTAGTCCTGGCACTGGAAATCAAAGCTAGCTTCTATTCATCAAGAGCAAACCCAAACCATCCACACTGCTTCTAATGAAGCTTGCTGGTAGCTCAAGTCATGGAGAATTCATTCATAAATTTAAAAAAAAAAGTTTGAAGTCCCTTTGTGCAATCACTGTGCTGGGCACTGCAGAATCGGGATAGATGAAACAGAGGTGGTCCCAGGCCCCACTAAATGTGCAGTCCTTGACCTCAAGCCAGATTAAGAAATACATTTTACAAGTCAACCCAACACACATGACCAGTCCACGTGCGCATGCACACACACACACACACACACAGCAACAAAAGTTTCACAGAGCGTTACTAATCCTCACTACAAAGATATACCATTATGTGTCCTATTATGTTCTGTCTCCTTTTTAAAAATACTGGTCATGAGCAATTGGATGGACTTTAAGACTGACTGATAGATCACTGGAAAACTTCTAGTAAGAGAAACAATCAAGTAAGTCGTGATGTGCTAACACGTTCCAAGTTTCTGGAAGCACATCCGATGAAGAGACCCTTACCCAGACAGAGGGATCAGGGTGGGTTTCCTACAAGAAAGGACCTCTAAGCAGAAGTGTGAATCTAAGAGAGGTAAGCAAGAGCCAGATGGTGCAGAGATCATAAAGTTCTATAAAGGAATTTGGACTTAACCCCATGAGCTATTGAAAGCCACTGAAGGGTATGAAACAGGTATGGTAGTCGTAAGAACTATTGATATTCCAGTTCTCCTTTTAGGCACAGGTTCCACATGCATTTTCCTCTCCCTTTTGAGGTTAGATGTAGCCATGAGATTTGTTTGGTCTAATGGAATAGGAGCCTAAATGAGGTGTGTTCCTTTCTGTGGAAGCTTTAGAAGCCAATGGACAGTTTGCCATGTTTATTTTTCCTGCCATAGTGACCCTTAAAATAGAATTAAGCAATTCTAAGTGAAAGAACAGAAAGTATCATGATTCACTGAAATCAGTGGTGAGTGCTAAGAAAAATAATAAAATGGAAGTGAGATATAAAAGTGTCTCGTGAAGACTTCACCAAAAAGGTAATTTTGAGTAAAGAGTTGAAGATAAAGGAGTTGGCCATGCAGATATCTGGAGGGACAACCTGCCAACCAGAAGGAACAGCAAGTGCAAAGGTCCTGAGGCAGGAGTGTGCCTGGCATATTTGAGGAAAAATAAAGGAGCAAGATTGGCTGGAGTGAAGTAAGGGAAGTAGAGCGGGAGTATTTCCCAGGCCCTCTGACTACAGAGTATTTTCTCTAGGAGCCACAAACTGGGACTGTGGATCCACAGAACAGTCTTCAGGAAACAAGGTCCTAGACTACCTCAGTGACATGGGTGGACCCTGAGGGCATTATGCTAAGCCAAATTAGATGGAGAAAGACAAATACTGTATGAACCCACTTACCTATAGAATCTAAAAATACCCAACTCATAGAAAAAAAGTCAGACATGGGGTTACCAGAGGTAGGTGACTGGGGACGGGGCTGGGGGGGGCGTTGGGGAAGGGGGCTCAAAAGGTAGGAACTTCCAGTTATAAGTACTGGGAATATAACACATAATAGGATTATAGTTAATACTGCTTTATGGTATATTTGAAAGCTGCAAGAGAGTAGATCCTAAAAGTTCTCATCACAAGGAAAACAATGTGTAACTATATGAATTGATGGATGTTAAAACTTACGGTGGTAATTGTTTTGCAACATATGTATGTCAACTCATTATGTTGTGTACCTTAAACTTATCCAATGCTGTATGCCATGTATATCTCCGTGAAATTAGGAGAGAAAAGGGGGCAAGGAGCGGTTGAAGGGCTTGTAGGAACAGAACATTATTTCTCAGAGGGATCCCCAGAAGCTTACCTGCTGGGATCAGGACTCTTGGTGACTTCTGCAAAATGATATTACCTTCCGTGGTCAGAGGAGAGAACTGTCAAACCTCCTCCTTCAACTCCCTCCTGAGAAGCAACTTACTTTAAGCAAACAAGTTGTACGGAGTTGCTGAGATTTTGAATCTTTTCTTGCTAAAAATAAATCTATTGTGGAAAATCCCAAAAGATGAAGCGCATCTCTAACCTCCGGGGGTGGAGCTACCCTCCCTCATGTGCATGGAGCTGGTCTTCCAGCTCTTATCATTAGCAGTAATCTGGGGTCAGGAGGGGTTGCCTGGCTGTTCTCAGCTACGTGGGCTGCTTGCTGATTTCCCGGGACCCTTGAGAGAAAAACACAAATTTTGCTTTAGAACAGTGCCTGTGTTTATCAGTAATGATCCTTTCCTTAAGATTCTTGAATACGTGGCTCTCCCTATAGTCCTACAACCCACCTCGTCCCTGATCACTCCAATGTCTGCAACCCAGAGGGTCCAGAAGATCGAGGCCATGCTCACGTCCCTCCAGCCAGGACAGAAGGAAAAACAAAAACAGCTCCCACTGTCTTCTCCAGGGTTTCCAGAAGAAAAAAAAAAAAAGACAGAAAGCTTCCCCTCTCAGAAGCAATCTGCAGGGACAATGGGGCCCGGACCACCTCTGTTCCTGCTGTCCCCAGCTGTGTGGGGACTTGCCACCCCGCACATGTGCATAATAGTAAGAGCCACCTTGGGTCTGCTTGGCGCCAGGCTCTGTATGAAGGGCTGAGTTTATTTTGATCTTTCTTTGCTGCAGAGGTGGTCTCCTGGTCACAGCAGGGACCTAAAGCAGGAGTACAGGTGGATGAGAGCAACCCCCGACCCCAGCATTGAAAAAGGAACCTGAGACACATGTATCACCAAACATTTTCAGCCCTTTTATCCTCATCTATAACTGCAATTAAGCTGCTGCTAGATGCCGGAGAATAAATTATGAATCAGGCATGGTCTCTGCCTACTAGCACAGATATGTAGATGTAGATATATATAGTATACGTCTGTATGCATATATATATATAGGATATACGAATCAATGAATAATAAAGTCTGACTCTTGCCATGATGCATGAAAAGCTAGAGGAAGGAACAGTTTGGGGTAAAGGGATGTGCAATGAAGGGAGAAAGTCAGAAAGATCAAAGAAGTAACATTTGCTTGGGCCTCGGAGGGTGAGCGAGGGAGAGAGCCTTGGATGCGAGGACTAGCATATGCCTGTATTCGGCCCACGTCCCAGGACAGCATGTGCCCTTCCCCACGTAGTTCCTGGGGATCAGGCTATGAGCTCCCGGGGCCTTAGCTCCCATCGCCCCAGGAAGAGGAGCTATAACATCCTAGCCCTGTGTGAAGGGTTGTTCATCATCATAGTCACATACACATCGAAAGCCAACTATGGTCAAGGCCCGGGCCTAGTGGAAGACCTGCAAATATGCATAATAATACTGTTAGAATAACCAAAGGGAGTTCTCAAACACCTGGTACATACAGGAACCATGCTTATTTTCTAACTTATTCTCCCAATAAACCTACGCTATTATTGTTATTCCCATTTTGTAAATGGAGGGATTGAAGTCCACAGACAAAGCCTCTACTGAAAGGAGCTCACACATGAGCTGCAGGGATAGGACGTGTGCTTAGGAGGATTAAGCAGCCACTAACAACAATGATGAACACTTATGGAGCACTCACTAGGTCAACGCCACAGTACCAAGGGCTTTACGTGCATTCATCACCAAGTTGTGCAATACCCCTATGAAGTGGATGCTTATACCCATTTTACAGAGAAGAAAACTGAGGCATAGAGAGATGATGGAGCTTCCCGAAATCACGCAGCTAAGTCCAACTCAAGAGCCTGTAACTTACAAGCCCCTATGCTTAACTCGGGTAGTTCACTTCTGCCCACTTGTGCTATGTCCCATGCGGTTCAGAGAGCAGGTATGAAGGAACCTGATGAGGGAACTCACACTGTTGGTGTCACTGGAGAGCATGGCTAAGCTGAGCCTTCTAGGAAGGGGAGGGGCTTTAGATAGAAAAAGCTGGGGGGGCCAAGGGTAGGACACAGACTAGTTTCACTCCAAGCCAGCCATCTCTAAGAAGCTGCTAAGGTTGGCATTTACTCCCTTCGGGATTTCACCCCAACCAAGGGCTCCTGGGTGGCTCAGTCGGTTGAGCATCTGACTCTTGGTTTTGGCTCAGGTCATGAGATGGAGTCCCCTGTCAGGCTCCATGCTCAGCAGAGGAGTCTGCTTGAAGATTTTCTCCCTCTACTCCTCTCATGTGCACACTCTCTCTCAAATAAATAAAATCTTTAAAAAGAAAAAAATTTCACTCCATCCAGGGTTGGACGGTCTGTCCTGCAAGCTGGAGCACTTGACTTTCTTAGCTCACCAAGGAAAGAGTCCTAGTTCAGAGACTACTAACATTTAGCATATAGAAACTTGGAGTGCCAGTTTATTTTTTAAATCAAGAATTATATTGTACTGAGACAGAGTAATTCTGTTCATTTGACTAGTACAGCCTCTCATGTAGAAAGCCAACTCACAATCAGATAATAGCTCATATTTGTGGAGGTCTTACTCTGCAAAACACGCATGAAGCATTATCTAAATAAGGAAAAAAGAGACGTAGACATATCTAATAAATAATGGCATCACACTAAGATGAACTGATGTGTCCATCTCCCCAACAAAGGTGGTCTAGCCAGGGAGACCAAAATATTTGAAATAGAATAGCCACTTCCCTCACCGTAACAGGGCTTGCCATCATATTACAGGTCTGTTGGCCCACACTCGGTCTCCTTCGTATGGTCACTGACTTGGTGACTCTATTTTCTTTTTGTATTATGGCTGAGCAGTGTCACTTCTGATTAACACATGCTTCCTGTAGGTGTGCTAATACAATCAGGTTACTGTCAGGCATTGCCACCCAGGGAACTATGCTATCTCCTGAAGGTGACTTTGCATCTCTCTGCTCTCTATAGATCTTGAGGTTGAATTCTCAGCAGACAATCCTAGTTCCCTCATCTACAGATTCTTGGGAGATGCCTCACTTCAGCCCTCACATACAAGCAACATCAAACAAAGATACCCGACATACTGGAGAGCAAGGAGTTTTACCGAAGCGGAAAAATTGTGCAGGGAAATTAAAATTGGAGACGTGGGTTGGACCATGGAGCACTGAAGGCCAGAGTCATCACAGTCAAAAATCACCTCTCAAGTCTCCTATTGTCTAGACACTGAGTGGATCAAAACAGAAGGAATGGGTTAGCCTGGTGGTGGGTATTGAGGAGGGCACATTCTGCATGGAGCACTGGGTGTTATGCACAAACAATGAATCATGGAACACTTCATCTAAAACTAATGATGTAATGTATGGGGATTAACATAAGAATAAAAAAAAAAAAACAGAAGGAAAAGTTATGTGTCGACCTCTACCCAGGTGCAGACGCACGCACAGAGTACCTGCCCGTTAGGAGCTCTCATTTCAGAGTGGACATTACCACATCACCTGCAGGATCATAAATTCATTTACTCATTTCTAAATTCATTTTTGTCATTCACTCAATCTGCATATATTTATTGGGTGCTTTCTACGGGTAAGGGACTATTCTCAGAAAGGCATCTTCCGATCTAACAGCGGCTCAATCTTCTCCTCCAGCCTTCACCCAGAGGAAGGGACTCCGAAGAGCAAAGAGGAGGTGCCTACCCTGTAACCTGACCACACTCAGCCCCTCCACTCCAAAGGAGGTACTGAAGCATGGAAAATTATGAAAAGATAAGTCCATACGTCATTTCCACTCCAAGTCCAAAGCCTTGTTAGAGTTAGAGAAGGGAAACAGATGAAGTTTGAGCCTGATTGCGGATTTGATTTTTAAACCTGACTGGACTGTGTCTTTCAAATACCAAAGGTGACCATAAAATTAAAGACCTTGTCTAAGGTGCCAGAGTGCAGGAAAAGAACATAGTTGAAAGCAGACACTGGAAAATAAGAAACTCAAACCTAGGCCATAAACATGGACATGATTCTTTGCTGGTCCAATTCTTCCCAACCAATGCCCCCGCTGTGGCTTCACCAGCTCTCGCCTGGCCCCGTGCAAAGGCCTCCTGCCAGGCCCATCTCCACCTACTCTTGCCCTGATCCTGGCCATTTTCACAGCCACTCTTGGTTTTGAAAACCCCTGTGATCAAGCTCACCCTCTGCTTAACACCTTCTGTTGCTTTCCCATTGCTCCAAACAAAGGCAGACCACAACAGTGGAGTTTATGGTTCAAAGGACATCCTTGGGAATCAGATGTGCTGGGTTTAATCCAGGCTTTAATGCTAGCTTTTGGCCCATAAAGGGCTGCTCCCATCTCTGTGCCTCCGTTTTCCTCTGTAAAATGGGGACAATGTTGGAATCACCACGTCACGGCACCGTCGGGAGGATCAGTTGAGTAGATAAGCATTAAGCCCTTAGCACAGTGCCCAGCTCATAGAAATCACCGTACGGTGGCCCACGCTGTCGTTATCTTAGGGAACTGGAGATCTGGAGCTTAGTTAACAAAGAGGGGAGTGGGCTGCCAGATAAAAGTGGAGAGGCAGGCTCATGCCTGCATCCTCCCTACCTGGTACGGAGCCTGGCACGTAGGAAGTGTTCGATAAATATTAGTTGGAGGGAAGGAGGAGATAAAGTCCTTCTCCTAAACAAAGGCTTCTGGCCCGAAGCCTCGAGTACTGCTTGCATAGGACCCTGACATCATCTGCACAGCTCCCCTTCCCCAGCTCGGGAGGCCTGTGGAAGGGGCTGCGGTAGCTTAGCAACCACGGCTTCCATAGAGACGGAGCTGCAGACAATAAAATCCGGCGCCTGGTCCCACCCCGCTTGGGAGCACAGCGTGTGGAGAGCATGTGCAAACGGGAGCCCGCACCCCTGCTGCTCCAGGCCCCGTCAGGCCCGGACACTGAAGCCAGGAGCGGGCCTGGCCCAAATTTACCTCAGGCTTCCTAGAAGGAGTAGCTTTTTGAGGCAAGATGGCTCTTTCTGGAAGTGTGGGAAAGGAGGACATGCTCAGGGAGGTGAATGGACAAGAAGCCCTTGGGGTGTCCTGCCAGGCCAGGGCGGGGATCTGTGAGAGAATGGGAGGCCTTTGGTGCCCCAGGCTCAAGCCGGGGAAAAAAAACTGTTGAAGGCAGGGGGATCATGGAGGTCCAGGCCAGCCACCACGTGAGGTCCCGGGCTGGTGGTCAGAAGAGAGTCCCGGATCTTTCACAAGCCATAGTTAGACAAGGCGACCTCAAATGTCACAGCAGGGGAGGCAGGGACAAGCACGCGAAAGCAATGGACTGGAAGATGCAAATAGGACGCTGCCCACAGAGGGGGTATCCCTGGACCAGCAGCCAAGGGACTGGGTCCCTAGTGATCTGCTGAGGATGTGTCACTGCTTGGCTGCAGTCTTCTAGCTTTCCATTATAAAATAAGGGGATGGACTAGATGAGCCCCAAGGTCCCCCCAGAGCTATTGGCCATGAATCCATGCCAATCCCCATCCCACCCCATCCTCAAAAAAAAAAAAAAATTTACTCCTTTGTATTCTGTAAAAAAAAATAAATAAAAATTCCCGAGTTCTCTTTTCCAGCCACACTGACCTCTGACCAAGTCAATTTTGCAGGTAACTTATTTGGAAGGTACGAGCTTCGGCATATTCCGCTCCCCCATCCTAAATGCCTGCTCTCCAAGTGGCAGGCCCCGAAGTTCCGCTCACCACAGTGTGAGGGGTGTTCACAGCTGCCCAGGGTGAGAACATCAATCAGGCAGAACTGGGAAGGGGTCAAGCTGCCTGGAATCTACGGGACACTAGACAGGCCCTTTGCACCAAGCACCTGCAGCCACGGTGTGTGAGAGGCGGGGGGTCAGGGGAGGTCCAAGGGGAGGACCAGACCCCAAGACTCTGGCAGGGCCTTCGCCATTGTGACAGGGCAGGAACTGGGAGCTGGCCTGACGCCGAGTGGGAGGGAGTTGCTCTGGGGTGACCCGTGGGCCCCGGCCAACCATGAGTGCAAGTGGAGGAGGGGGGCCTTGGAGCAGGGCCAAGCCATGGCAAGCCGGCGAGGGGCGAGTGGTGGTGGGAGGGAGACTTGGGGAGCACAATTTAGCACGGTTGCAGCAGCAGGGCCCAGCAGGCCTGCCTGTTTCCTTGCCGGCACTGAGAACCCGGTGCCGGGAAGGGGCCCTTCCAGGGAAATGCCTGCCAAAAGGTGGTCACCTGTAATGAGGCAATAAACGGGGTAATTACCGGGTAATCACTGGCCCTCCAAGTGTCTGGGAACCTGCGGGTGAGAGCTTGTCCAACTCGGGGCCTCATGTCTCGGGCGAGCTGGAAGCCCAGTTGAAAATTAGGCAGCGTGGATGGGCAAGGGTGGAGCTGCTTTGTGGGTACACACTCCATCTTTTCTTTCCTCTCTTGCCTTTTCCTCTAGGCTGGCCCAGGTTCAAGGCTGTCGGCAAGTGCCTGAGGCCCCCGGGCGTGTGCCGGGAAACAAGCAGCTGCAGAGTCCCTTGACATCCTTGAAGACGACTCCGACCAGGCCCCACCTGCTTGGTCCCACCCCACAGAGTGAGCCCCTGTGCCCTCCAATGCACTAGGCACGCACGCAAGCGCCTACAAGAACTCAAGTCCAGGACCAACGCTGAGCAGAGGTCAGTTCAACTGTGTGGCTGCGGGCTAGTGACTTGGTGCAAAGTGCAGCTTCTTTGCAAATGTTTTCTCCTCCCTTCTCCTATGAACCCTGGGTCCTAACCCCTTATAGCTCCTTTCTTCCAGTTGGCCAGGTTGGACTAGTGAACCTGCCAAGTATGGGCACAATTAAACATGCAAGATGCCTGGAACTGTTGAAGCCAATGAATAAAATGGGTTCATTTGTTCTGGCTGAGGACAGGATGGAGATTCGGGGTAGGGTGGGTGAAATGAACAAGATAATTTTTTTAGTGCCTTTTATAGATAGCATGTCACTTTGTTAGTTTAGGAGCATTAAAAATGTATAACATAGAGCTTGTTCTGCTCATAAAATGATCCTCTTTGGCAAATTAAAATTTAACGTATAGTTTATTCAGGCAGTAATTACACTTTTACTAATTGAATTTACCTTTAAATATTTCAAAGTTTTGTAATAAATTGAGCTACAAGATACTGAGCCTCAAGGTGTTTGTATTCAATGGCATTTGAGAAATAGGCAAAACCTTGAGAACAGAAGAAATCACCAGCATTGGAATAAAATGGGAAAAGGTCTTGTTTCTTAGCATTTTCTAATACCTATAATAAGGACAAGAACCTAAGTAATATGCAACATGGTCCTTCACTTTATAAGTCTCCTTGACATACATTACTTTGATTTTCACAACAAAAGTAGAAAAAGGTGTTTGCATTTAAAAACAAGGAAAAGGTCACTGAGAGAAGCTGAGCAACTTACCCACAGTCACACAGGAACAGCAGAGCTCAGGCTTGTCTTCGGGCCCCAAATCCCACACTCACTCCTGGTCAGAGAGATTCCCTGACCAAATGCCCATCAGCGGATAAATGGATTGACAAAATGTGCTATGTTCACACAATGGACTATCATTCAGCCTCCAAAAGGAACCAAATTCTAATACGGGCTGCAACACGGATGAAACTTGAGAACAGTACGGTAAGGGAAATAAGCCAGACACAATTAGTTAAATATTGCATGACTGCACTCACACAAGGTACACGGGGCAGGCAGATGCAGAGGAAGAAGAATGGAGGTTGTCAGGGGCTAGGGAGGGGTGGGTGAGGAGTTTTTGTTTAACGGAGACAGAGTTTCAGTTTGGGATGATGAGAAAGGTTGCCACAACACTGTGAATTAATGTCCCTGAATCGTACATTTAAAAATGGTTAAAACGGTAACCCACAAAAGAAAAGTTTCCTTGAATGTAATTTTTGCTCCCAAGGGATCCGTCAGCTCTTCCTTTCAACCCTTCCTGCTTCTTCCACATCCTCCATTTCTTATTCACACACCAAGAACCAAAGCTTGGCCCTGGCTACTGCAAGATTCTGTTATGAACCACCCTAAACCAATTTGATACCTTCTGTAGATAGTTGAGGGCCATGCTCTCATTCCCAAGGGGGATGTTACAATAAACACAACTTTCAGGCCAGACTCTCTCGTGCATACAAATATTTATTAGCAAGCTGGCCTCAAGCAAATGGTCTTTCCAATAAACAATGAAGTTGCAGCCTCTGAACTTGGAGGCACTGCGGGAACATATTGCGTGGAGATACGGCAATATTCTAGTGGTGGGTTAGGAGTCAGGCTTTGAAATTCCGAGTAGTGGTTATAAATAGAACTGGCTTAGAATCTTGGGGTGCTATTCCAAAGAACACATGCTACCGTTGGACTTGGTAAATTTATGCCCATACAGGGCAGGGTGGGTTCCTGTAGGATGTTCTGGCCAATATATGGATTTCAAACCCTACTTGTTTCAAAGAAAACCATTTCTAACATCCATCATGCTAATTAGCAAAGCCTCTGGTGTTGATAAGAGAAAAACAGCTGAAAGTCTTGCTATCGCTGCCCATAGAGTGTGGTTTCTGCTTGAGGGCTTTCAAATATCAACTATCCCACCCCTGAAGTATGTATTCCCTGATCAAGATTCTTCACAGGGTGACTAATCGCCCCCCCCACCCAGAATTCTGATCAAAAGGATAGCTCCCTGTTAGGGTTGGCAGATAAAACATATAGTACTTGGGACATTCTTCTACTAGGAAATATTTGGTATTTGTCGGAGAGTCACATTTAACTCTGTGTTCTGTATTTTTATTTGCTAAATTTGGCAACTCTGCTCACACTCTACACTGAAGTATTTTGAAATAAACTACAGAAAATATGACCTATACCTTTTGTAGGAAAAAGATATTTTCAAGTTAATGTTTTCCTGCTTTGTGAGCATCTCCCAGCCTGACGGCTCCAGCTACGGCAGGCAGAGAGGTCTGAGCAGGTGTAACGATAAGCTACTGGTTTTAAAAATCCGCGGAAATGAAGGAGGGGTTCCTGGTCTCTCCGTGGTCCTTCACTCTCCATCCTTTGGCACAGAGATCAGAATTCAGCAAGACTCAAAAGCAAAGAAGTCCTGAATCTCTTTTCTGTATGTGTGTGAAATGATACGCCCCCCGGATGCAGAAAAAGTGTCTTATACTCTTACATTTGATAACAGCACGGCTTGCTCCTGGTGGACGGGAATTACAATGATCTGATATTCTAGGTGGTTTCACATTAAAATCTCTTCCTTGCATAGAGGGATTTAGAATTCACTGGTAGAGGGTGGGTAGGGAGAGGAATAATAAAGACAGGATAATAGCACCTTAGCTGAAAGATTTTAATCATTCTAAAATAAAATGAATATAATTTTTGCCCCTAAAATGAGTTTTAGTTTTTAGAATTTTTCTCATTTTCATTTTTACTATTAGCTGGGGGCTGGGGGTGGGGTAATGCTCAGGGCAAAAATGAAACATTGTCCCCTACCTCGTTCCTTAAGGATTTGAGGAAAAGACAGGAGGAAGACCTTTTCATTGCTAGTTGGGGGTTAAAGGAGCCCTTCCAAATGCCCAGAGAAGGTAAATGGTTTAAAAAAAAAAAAAAAAAAGGCTGTGCCCCCAGATCTGGCCCCTGTACTCTAGAGATTCTGGGAAAGGTCACGGAGCAGGTCAGACCCCCCACAGGGTGCTCGGGGAGGCTCCGCTCCCACCACCTCAGTCCCAGCAGCTGCAGCTTAATAAAAGTTGTGATTTCCATGGCAACCTCAGTAACACTTTCAAATAGATGGCCAATTATTATTCACTCATTTACTGTTTATTGTAGCGATGCCAATCACAATGAACTCCAGGAGTGTATTAATGGAGATGTGATCTGAGCCCTGAGGGGACTGGCATTGTGATGCCTCATTCATTAGCATAGTGTGTTCAAGGTGGGTGGGCAGCCAGCCACTCCCTCCCAGCCCTCCTATGCATCCTCTGCATGCCCTGCACGGCCCCCGCGCGTGCTGGGCGGGCGAACCCTCCCAGGCCCCCTGCATGGACACAACCAAGAGGTGCACGCAGGACTCCCTCCCCTGCAGAAAGTCCCCAGTGCACACTGGCATCCGAAGACAGGCGGGGGGACAGGGCGCTGGTTCGGCCCCAGCAGGAGTTTTACCATTCTCATCTTCGCTCTGGACCCTTTCTCCATTTCAAATTCTATAAACAAATACACAGAGTTGGTTAAGCCTTGGCCAAGCCCTTGGGGGGTGGCGGGAGGTGTACCGGGAGGGGAAAATGTAGGTAGTACTCCTCCTCTTATGAAGGCTATCCACCTGTTCCAGAGCCTGCTCGGAGGCAGAGGTTACGAGAAGACAAAGTCCATCCTTGGTTTCTTGGATGGATTACAGCAGGCCTTCCCAGAGAAGGTAAGAAAGAGGGCTCCTTGGAGACCCGGGAAGTAGAGGAATTTCTAAGACCCGTCAGGGGAGAAGGTCTCGGAGGTAATGGCTTATTGTGTCCGCAGAACCTCAGCAAGATAACCCTCCTAATCTCTAATCTGTTACAAAGGCAATGCAACCCTCCTCCCCCCACCCCCCACCCCCCCCCGACTCCAGGGTCATGTAGGTCTGGTAATGGTACCAGTGGGGACCGAAGACCAATGCCTGCTCTGTGTAGGACCTTAGCCCAAGAGAAAGGGTCGGGAAGAATCTCTGCCAACCTGGTGGAAGGGGACCCCAAGGTCAGATTTCATTTACTCCAAAAAGTAAATAGAGTAGTATGCTATTCCTTGTACATGAGAGTACATGGGAAAATCCAGATTTACTACGCAGACTGGCAGCTCGTTACCAGGGAGACACCCGCTCCGAGGCAGCCTGTTCTTCAGGGGGCAGCTCATTCTTGCCCTGCCCACTCACTTCAGGGGTCCTGAGGCTCCGAGCCCCACCCTGATTACTGCAGCACCTCCTACTCAACTGTGCCAGTCGGGACCAAAGACAGACGAGGGTGGGAAGGTGTGAGATAACTCACTTACTTTTGCTCGTCCCTGCCTCTGCCCATGCTCAGCATGTGGGGGCAGTGCGAAAGAAAAAAAAGTATCCTGACACTCGTTAGAACAAGGAGGAAGACTTTAATCAGGACTATCAGGATAGTGGAGAGAGACTTGGAGGTACAGCCAAGGAGCAGAGTAAGGGGGTCAGCAGTAGGTAGAAAATTGCCAAGAGAGACATCACAGTGGGGGGTGGGGCGTGTTCTTGCTGAAGGCAGGCCTGGATGAGCAGATATTGGGGGGGGGGGGGCTCTCTCTAAACTGGCATAGCAGGATCCTGGCTGCAACTGGACTCTGCAAGGGCACACTCAGAAGGCCAAGGTCACGGCCTAGGAGACAAGAACACGCAGAGGGGCCTGACCAAAGTTTGGGTCAGGGGAGAGTCTTGGTCCACAGCCACTAGAAAGGAGCTGGGGACAAGGGGCTGGAAGGGCAGGAGAAGTTGCCCGGGAGAGGCAAATCTTTGTTTGGGGACAAAGTCAGGCAGCACGCAATGGGCAGCCAGCTAGGAAGAGTGTGGTTCTAAAGCAAAGCTCAGAAGGTTGGGTGAAACCAGCAGAGAGCACTTTCCTCCCCACTGCTCGGTTTAGGCTCCTGCCAGGGACCCTAGCAGCCATCCTCAGGCATGTCAGATTGTTGGGCCCTAGGCCTTTCCTCAGAGAGGGGTGCAAATCCTACCCCCACTAGCTTGCTCTCTGGTGACCGCACACATGCCCCTCGCAAGCTCCTTTCTCTCTTCAGGGAGGAGAGGGTGATGATGTGACCACCCTCGGGGCATTGAGGGTTTGTCCTAACGGTGTTTACAAAGCCCAGGGAAAGTGCTCAGTGAATGTGAGCTCACCGTCCTCACCCCAGCCCTGGAGGGCTGGTGGAGTGGAAGGTTCTTCTTCCTATCTGCAGAAAAAGCCTGCAGCCCTCCCGGAGGTGGCACAAAGACCTGCTCTCTGGAGGATGTTGTCCCTTGTGATTGACATCTTACCCTTGGGATGGTGCTTACTTCCGCATCTGCACCTGGCCAGCATTCACCCATCTGGACAATTCCTACCCCATCCCTCCCCACAGGAATTCCTCGGGAGCCAGGGTACATTCTCCAGCTGCTTTTTTCAGTGGTGAGGAGGTGCTCAGAGGGATGGGGAGTGGCAGGGCAACAGAGACCTCAAGAGGCCAGAGACCTGCCACAATCACTGAGTAAGGTGACAGTGGGGCCAAGACCTGGGACAGGACTCCTGGCTCTCGGTCAAATGCTCCTGAAAGAATGAAACCCGGGGGAGGTCTGGAGGGGGTGTGCGTGGGCATGGGTCTCACAAAGAGCAATGCCCAGAAAGCAGACCCAGGTGGGGAGTGTGTAGGGGGATAGCTCTGGTAGTTTGGCTAACTCCGCTCAAACCCATCTAGAACATTCTATGTGCCATACCCTGACTGCACAAGACACTGGAAACACAAGGAGAAGACTCAGCCAGGAATGCAAAAGAACAAATTACCATAATCTATAGGATGGGGGATATGGTAGAATCAGAGGCAAGTGCTATGGGAACAGCAAATAGAACTATTGATTCTGTCCCCAGGGGTCAGGAGAGGCCTCACAGAGGAAGGGAGTGTTCATTTTGCTGTTCAGAAAAGGGACTCCGACTTGCATGTGCAAAGCACAGGGCTGCTTGGAAAGCTATGGCTCCAGCTGGGGACTGAGGCAAGCACCAAAAGACAGGGTCGGAAAGGTACGTGAGAAAAGCGTGAGGAGGACAGGGAAGGGTGGGGATGCTACTGCAATAGTCCTAGCATGAGACAAGGCCACTATGTGTTTGAATTCTAGCTCCCTGACTCACTAGCTGTGGGGTGCCAGGGAGCCCCTTTAGCCTCACTGATCCCCAGGACCCCTGCTTGCAAAACGGGGATATTAGATCATCCCTCCTTTGTGGTTGTGAGAACAGAGAGGATAGGAGGAGCCACCCAACACAGTGGGCCTGGCTTAAGTTGTAGGCATTCAATAAACAGAGGGTCGCCTTCAGGCAAAGTCGCAGGAAGGTGTTTGAAGCAAAGGATGTAGAAGTGTCTAGCACATAGTAGGCCCTCAAATATCTGTAGAGAGAATAGCAAATTGAATCTAGGAGAAGGGTAAAAAAGGAGTCCAAAGATGATCTGAAGGTTCTAGAACGATCTTGTGAAGTTAGACAGGAGGGAGTTGATGGGGCTGCCTTGAGAACCCTCCCTTCTGCTCTGCTGACGTCTACCATCAATTCGTCCCTGTGGTCGCAACCCTGGGAGGGGGCTGCTCCTAGCTGTATTTAGTTCCCTATACATTTTGAAAAGGAGAGATAAGTGCATATAAACACAGGTACGATCCTTCAGTTTTCCACGGGTGGACGATCGTTCTGAGATCTGGTGAGAGGAGCTAGAAAGCAGAGTCATGTTCAGGAGGGAAGAGGACTCAAATTCATCACCTAGCTTCCAGGTGCCAGGCTCGGGGCCTTATCCTATTAATCCTCACAATAAACTTGTGTTTGGTACTATTACCATCATCCACACTTCACTCAAGAGGAAAATAGGTCCCAGAGAAGCTAAGGGACCAGTCTAAGATCATACAGCTAGTTAGTAGGGAAGGCAGGATCCAACCAGATTACCTAGCTTTAAAACCCTGGCTTTTTCCACCAGCCCCTTCTGAAGAGCCAGAGACTAAAAGAGGAAAAGGAGAGTGTCTCAGTCAATTCCAGTCGCTATTAAAAAAAAAAAAAAAAAAAAAAAATCAGACTCGATGGCTTACAAGCAACAGAAATGTTAATTCTGGAGTCTGGGAAGTCTAAGGTCAAGATGCCAACACATCTGGTGTTTGGGGAGGGTCCACCTCCTGGTTCATAGACAGACTTCTACCATATCCTCACATGGTGGAGGGGGCAGGGGAGCTTTCTAGAGTGCCTTATAGAAGGGCACTAACCCTTCATGAGGGCTCCACCCTCATGACTTAATTACTTCCTGAGGGTTGAGATTCAATATAGGAGTTTTGTGGGGACAGAAACATGCAGGCCACAGCAGATACTAAGGCGGATGCTAGAAGTGTATCAGAGTCCAAAAGACTGAAGAGGACATATGGGGTTGTACACTTACGGTGGGTCCCATCCTCCAGCCTCGAAGGGGCCAGCGTCTCCCAGTCCACTCAGCCTCTCCTTGAATGGTAGCTGCTGGGCCGAGTACTGCACTTTCTGTCTATGTCACTCTGCACCCTCTCCTCTTAGATCATCCCCCAACCTCCTCTATTAAGTTGTCCCAGCACCCGTAGGAGGCTGGCCCTCTTCTCCGAACATCTGAATGAGCAATTAAGGCCACGGAGACTCAGTCAGACCCAGAGAGACCCAGTTCCGGAGGCCCCTCTTCTGTGAGCCTCCCTCTGACTGCATCGTCTGGAACAATTGCCATTGTGGGCTTACTATGTACGGGACATTCTATAGAGCACGTTATAGAGATTTCCTCATTTAATACCTCCAGCAACTCTGGGAGGTAGATTCTACTGATCCCACGTCAGAGAGTGACTGAGGCACAGAGAGGTTAAGTCACCTGCCCCAAAGCCCACAGCTAGTAAGACACAATAAAGGAGACGGATGAACCACCAGATGAAGAAGCACACGGGGGGAGGAGGGTGCTCTGGAAGGGTCCCAGGTGCAGCAGCTTCTGTCCCCATGGAGCTGGGGTGTGTCACTCTCCCAACAGATGGATGTGTTCATCAACTTGGAGCTTTCTGAACTCTGCCCTTCAGGGCTTTGCATGATCCCTGACTAACTCCACGGCCCCTTTCGTCTCCCTGGAGGTGGGGGTGGGGCTGAAAGTTCTGGCCTTCAAATCATGCCATGGTCTTCCAGAAACTAGTCGCCATCTTGGGGCACCTAGATGGCTTAGCTGGTTGAGCGGCCAACTCTTGATTTCGGCTCAGGTCATGATCTCGGGGTTGTGGGATCGAGCCCCGCATCGGGCTGCATGCTCAGTGGGGAGTCTGCTTGAGGAGTCTCTCTCTACCTCTGCCCCTTCCCCCCACTCGCACACCCTCTTGCTCTAAAATAAATCAATCTTAAAAAAGAAACCGGTCGCCATCCTGAAGCTATCTGGGGACTCCCTGACACCAGTAATCTCATTAGCAGACAAAGACATTTTTAGGACCCAGGACATTCCAAAGGATTTAGAAGCTCTGTCAGGAACCAGCGTCAAAGAGCAAATATATTTAGATCACAGAATTCCACAACCATCATGAGTGATGAGCTTAATAGGGCAGGAGGACGCTGGAGCAGCACCATTGCAAGAGGGGTGATTGGGTCTCTGGAAGGAGGACCTCTTGAATTGGGTCCCTTGAGGCTGCCCATCCTCAAGGCGTAATCCTGAACAAGGCACTTAACTCCCTGAGCCTTATTTTCCTTCATTAGAAGAACAGAAATGATAATAGTTTGCATAAGTCACAGGGTTTCATGGGGGACTTAATGGGATCATGGACATGAAACACTTTATAAACTGTAAAGTACCATACAAATAGGAGGTTTAATTATAGAGGAGCTCATGCACGCCCACACACGTACATCCCCGGGCACCCATGCATTCACACACACACTTGCTCCAAGGAAAAACTGGCATAATGATGCGGCCCCCTATGAAATCACATGCTGGGACCACCCTACGCCCTCGATCCTCCCTCTACCATTACCCACTTAGACTGAGTGGGTTCAGGAAGATTGAGGAGGGGCTGAAGAGTTTCGAGGAGAAGCAGGTGGGGCTGGAGCCCAGTCTGCTCAGCCCACACCTGCCCACTCTGCCTGGTGTTTGCTCTTATCAGCATCTCCTTAATGCACAGCACGTGGGAACCATAGACACCACCCAGCCCCTTGGGAAAAAGTGCTTGGCAGAGAGGGCCAGCCCCGGAGAGGTGGTTCCCATTCAGCAGCTTGCTTTGGATGCCTACTGTTCATGCATTGGTCTTCCATGCAACAAGCTTTAGTGAGCACCTACTATATCTGCGCAGAACTGCGCTTCACGCTGGGGATCCAAGGACAAGTCAGTCCTGCCTCTGAGACACTTACAAAGGCAACTACACAAGCGAGGCCTGGCCGTGTGCAACAGCGAGCACGCTCAGGAGTGGTGGGCACCTTTGTGCAGTGCAGAGTAGACTGGCCACGTTCTGCCAGACTGCTTGGGGGTCAAGAGGGCATAGGCAGGGACCCAATCCCAAGAGGCCCTGACGCCACGCTGAGGAGCTTGGACTTTATTCCGTGTGCAACAGGGAGGCACTCGAGGGTATTAGAAATGGAAGGACTTGGACTAAGCAAATCTCTTCCTTTTTAGGATTCCCCCTCCCCCCATTTACTGTATTCCTCAAAACTGGAAAGTTATGTAAGTGTGCTAAGACCAGTGAAAAATTGTGAAGTTATAGAAAGAAAACCTTCATAATTTCTCCCACCCCAGTTCTGTTACACCTCTGTACAGGTGGTTCTCAAAGAGTGTTCCCTGGAACAGCAGCATGACCAACATCTGGGTGCCTGTTAGAAATGCCATCTGATTATGCTTAACACTGTAGTGTAGATTTGAAAGTTGCTGAGAGGGGTCTTAAAAGGGCTCATCACAAGAAAAAAAGTTTTAAATCTTTACCACCCATTACCACATAGAGTTACATCTGTTGTAAAATGATCACCACATTATCAATGATGTTATACACCTGAAACTCAGGTTAGAGGTCAATCAGTCTCAATTTTTTTAAAATGGGAAGAAAAAAAATGCAATCTGCTATAAACCCTTCCGGTGATTCTGAGGCTTACGAGGACTGAGACACCTGCCCCGGGCAGGAATTTTCTACACCTGTTCTCCATGTTCATCAAGCAACTATGAACACATGCACCTCTATGCCACTATGTACTAATTGTTTTTTCAAAAATACATCCTACCTTTTACTAAGCGAGCTGCTTCTCTCATGGTGTACTTCCTAGTCAATTGATATGGAACTCATTCATTAAAGTGTGTGTATCACTTTCCAGTGTGTGGCTATAGTTTATTTAACCACTTATTGTAGAATATTTAGGCTATTTGCAATTCTATGGACACCTAAGAGAATGCTACAATGGCCGCCTCCATGTAGTATCATGTAGGGGTGTTTTTATTTCCACTGGCTTGCCAGAAGTGGGAATGCAAAAATCAAGGGTTATGGTGTTTACAGTTTTGATATTGCTACCTCACTTTTCCCTAGAACTATAGGGATATACTTCCCATCAGTAAAATATAAGATGCCTATATCGTCACGGCCTCACCAGCACTTGATCTTGAGGTTCTTCAAATCTACATGTTTTTATTAGTTTATTTTTTCAAATCTACATTTTAGGCAATTCCATGGAAAATTGATTTGATCCAATGGGGGGTAGGGGCAGAACTGGGGGCCAAGAGTCTCGTTGAATTTCTGGATTAGTCCAGGTAAGAGATAAAGGGCAGAGTTAAGAAAGTGACCAAGGGGTTGGAGAGAAGCGGTCAGATTATGGTGGGCACTTTCACAGACTCGTTTAAGCTCCGTAACCACCTGCTTTCCAAATGAGGAACGTGGAGAGTTGGTTGAGACACTGTGACTTGCCTACATGTCCTAGGATCACCAAACACTTCTTAACCCATCTACATCCCATTCTAAGGGAACCTGCCCCCCTAAACCCTCATCGGGTAAGTAGCACAAGACCCCACTTGTTAGAATGTGGAAGAGGGTCAGGAAAGCATCCTCCAGATGGAGGAGGTACTCTAAGACCAAAAAACAAAGCAAGCCCCTCCATACCATGTTCAGAATTTTATTCAGAGAAACTTCCTGATGGAGGGGCAGACCAAGTGGACAGATGACCCAGGTGGTACTTGGCCATCCTTTGCCCCCATCCCCCTCCCCATCTGGACCATAACTTACAGCTTTTATGGAGTGAGGGGCATGGTGGTGAGGTCACAGGGTAATTATCTGAAGTGGGGCCTTCTGCGCATTGGCCACCCCTACGAGTTACCTAAAGTGGGGTCTTCTGTGCACCACTTTAGGGAAAATGAGAACAAGCCTCCTTACATTCGGGTCAGGGCACACATTAATCTCCACGGGGCCCAGAACACGTAGCCCCATGGGAGGTCACTGTGGGGCAAGAACAGGATGGAAGGCCGAAGCTGGGGTCAGTGTTGTCAGCCCTCCTACCCTCCACCCCCAACATCCTTATGGCCCATACAGTCTTCACACACCTTTCCTCTGTGAGGACACTAGAGCCAGAGAGTGGGAGGGGATTTGTACCAGCACAGCAGCAATAGAAACAGCGATGGACTAACCAGTACCACCCCTGGCTTTTCACTGGTCCTCGTTCTTGAGGGAGAGGGCGAGGATGGGTCTAGCTACTTCTGCGGAGTAGGGGCCTGGATCAGGATTTGAGGAATGAAGTTGCTTCGCATCCCACTGCAGATCCTCCCTAGTAGGAAGTTGAGTTCCCATCCGTTATTTTGACATTCATACAGTCTTAGCATCTTATTCCACATTTTGTGGGTCCGGTACACAAGGATAGAGAAAAGTCACAGCATCCATTAAGACCTCACAATAAAGCTGCATTAGGTACCATGGCATGGCGGGATGGGGGGGGGGTGGTGATAATTTTGAGTTTCCTATAACCTGTTGTCATTGGCCAGGTCCCAGATTTCTCCATAGGCCAAACCAGACTACTGAATGGGCTTTGAGCAGGCCTGATTACCCCCACCTTTTCTAATTCTCTCAAGATGGCAGGAATCTTGCCATGCCCCCACTCCCTGTGGGTTATAGGGCTTTACATTTATTACTCTACGGGAACCAGCAGCTGTGTGGACTCTCATTTTGGGTGACCCCCGATGACGGATTTCACTACTCGGTTATGCAACCTGAATTCACCTTAGTTAGATCCAGATCCTGTAAAATCTCTCTGCCCAAAACACACTCAGGATGGGGGAAATATGCACTGGGAAACAGTGGGGAGGGAGCCTGCAGGTACGTAGGTAGAGATTGGTTTGTCTTGAGAGTTTGCCTCCCTGAGATTTCAAGAATTCTCCATATATAAGTGTGCATTCAGCTCCAGTGTTTATCAGAAACCAGTACAGTCTGTTAGTGGGAGACCAATAAATGGTGAATTCTGCACAGGGCTTCCGATTGCCCCCTACTGCACAAACTAAAGGGCCATGCTGACCTAACCCCCAGTCTCTAGGGGTCGTGGTATCCACCCCTGAGCTTCCTCCATTAGCAGAGGGCCCTTTTGCAAAAAACCTGACTTTTTTGAGCCTTCTTTCAAGTGAGTCACCTGCTTTCCCTTAAGCAACAACTTCCATAGACTTAACGAGACTGAATTGGGTTACCTAGATTTTCTCTCGGGGTCCCAGAAGACTTTAGATCTTATCACCATTGTGTACGAGAGACCTCTCTGGGCCCCTTTTCCTCCAGTTTATTGTTGGCAGGATCCTTTGTTTTCCCGTTTTCCAACCCGTCTGTTTCCCTTATGATGGATTCCTTCGATTCCACTTAAGTCAGCCACCATAGTGGCCACTGTAACAGTTGGCCAACTAGCCACAGGGGTGAGGACAGATACTCAAGTCCCAAACCATGTCCCCGGGGACCATGAGATATGGTCTTTCCTATCAGAGGAAAGAAATTCTTCGCCTGGGCCTCTAAGATGCTGGGCATACATGGCGTGTTTCATCCCCAGTTCACACACAATTTCGTGTAGTTCTTCCATAGAGGTCCAGCCTAACAACGGAGATGGGGGAAGAGGAGGGCACATCCCCCTCGCTAGACCAGGTTATCTCAATGCTACTGTTTATCCAATCAATCAAATTCTCTAAGCCCCACACCTACAGCACGTAACCTTGGTTGCAAGGCAGATGGAGGAGTGTAACCGAGGTCAAGCCCAACATCCCAAACCCATCCAACACAATCCCATCTCCCCCAGGATCCCCCAGTTGAAACACCCCCCACCTCCCTTTAAAGCAGCTGAGGAGCTGCACAAGTTTGGTGGCAGAACGTCCCTCAAGGTTACCCTCTGACCAGTGGGAACCTCCCCTTGGTCATTTCCAGGCTCACAAGTAGCCTGAGCCTTAGTTTGCATCAAAGAGTGTGGATAGATCTTTTTCCTCTTCTGTAATAATGTCCTCATCAGAGGAGTCATGTCCCAGGGATCCTGTCCCTCAGGGTCCCAGCTCTCCCGAGATAGAATGCACAGGAGCTTACATCCGTGCATCTTTGCCATGACCTCCAAGCATTCCTCCTGCCATTGTACCCCCCTGGACACAGCATACTAGGGGAACGTGCGCCCCGCACATCCCTCTCCAAAGCAACGCTTCTCCGGTGTGTTCCATCTCTCTCCTTACTCGTAACTCCCTTTCTGCGGTGTCCGTAGAGCTCAGATCAACGGTCAAGCTACTACTCCAAGAGCTTGTTCATTTCCCTTCCGCATTTCCTCCTCCCTACCGCTTCCGATAAGACATCTAACAACCCCTCGGGCACTCTTGGGGCGTCCCTGTATTCACACACTGGCCCGAAATGCTCCAGAGGCCCGGCCGGGTCTCCCCACATGGCGGTGGCTGGCCAGCCAGGAATTCTGCCCCACAGCACCCTGTACCCGTGCTTGCCTCGGTCTCCTGCCTGGTGAGCCCACTTGGCAGGAGGCGCAGGACGGTCTGTAAAGCACCTCCAGCCTGACAAGTCACCTCAGGACCGAAAAAACACAGCAAACCACTCCACACTGCGCACACAGCCTTACGCAGGGTGACTTACAGCGAGAGAGCTGACGGACGATGATCCAACCGGTACTCGGCCATTTTCCGCAGCTCCTCTTTGCCTGGTCCAGACCTCAGCCCCCAGCTTTTATGGAAAGAGGGGCATGGTGGTGCAATCACAGGGTAGTTACCTAAAGTGGATCCTTCTGTGCGCCACTTTAGGGAGGATCAGAGCGAGCCTTCCTGCGTTTGCGTCAGGGCACACATTACCCTCCACGGGGCTGGAACAGGTAGCCCCAAGGTGGGGGTCACTGCAAGGCAAGAACTAGATGGAGCTCCAAAAATGTGGATCAGCCCTCCTCCACCACTCTTGCACCAGCAGATGACGGGGTGGGTCTGCGACCTACGAGACACTGATCCATAGTGTGCCTAGTGATCTATGGCCTGAGGGGTTAAAAAGAGTCAGATTCTTCCTGGGGTTTGAGCAAAGACATTCAGAGGAAAACTGCCATTGGTGTAGCGGGTAGTAGAGCAGAAAGTTTGTGTAGAGACAAGGCTGGGAGGCATGGGTGCAACCAGTTGAAACTACAGGTGGCTAGAAATGGTGAGTAAGCAGCACCAGCTGACTGGAGAGAAAACAGAGCAGATGCACAGAGAAAAGCCAGAATGCTGAGAGAGAAAAACCAGGCTGCCCAAGGGAGACAGAGACGCAGTTCCCAGGGGCTGCTGTGAACCCGGACTCACCTTCACCTTCATTCCTCACGAAGCCTCCGGCACTGAGGCCCCCCCCTCCGGCACCTGTGACACTCTGTCCTCAGCTGCCTCTCCGCCGCCTCCCCCCACACGCTTGGGTGTCCTTCTAGGGATCTCTGCTCTGCACACAGCTCGGGCAAGAGCAGGGCCGCAGAGTCCACGAGCATTAGAGTTTACATTTTCCAGATCTGAAGTTACTTGACTTCAAATGACAGCTATGCAAACCAACAAACCAACAAACCATAAAAAAACATTAGCATGTCGTTTCCGAAGTGCTTTCTATCTACATGATCTAGTTTGATTTTGTCCCAGTGAGGAAAGAGCAGCTCAGTGAAAGTGAATAGCTTCTCCAAGATCACACCATTAATAGAGGGGGCAGGGGGGCAATCCTGGGGTCCCAGTCATCCAATTGCAAAGCTCACCTGTGTCCCATCTGCCCTGCTGAGGTGGCACCCAGGCCCCCGGGACCTGTTGCCCCTTCGAGCTTTACTCCCCGACCTGCGTCCCCTCGGTCACCTGGCTATGGTTTCTACAATCCTTTGCTCCGGGCTTCAGCTGAGGTGTGGGAGCCCCAGTTCAAATAGGGATTGTGGCAAACAGATCCAGATGTCCAACTCATGATCCATGTCTGGGTCCTGTGATGTGCCCTGAGGGGGTTAGCTAGAAGATTCTACCACTCAGGAGGGGTCTCCCCACGGAGGAGTGGGACTTGGGGGCTAAAGTCTCCATGCCTCCCTGGTTAAGCCCTTTCCTCAATTAGATCTTGATAAAGACACGTCTATTTTAACTTTGGAGTGAGTCATTAGCCTCCACCAAGACAGGAGCATGAATAGGTTTAAAAACTAAAAATAACTAACATTTATTGAATGTTTATTATGCTTCAGGCATTGTGCTAAATTCTTTACACAAATTCATTTAAAACTCCCAATAACCCTACGAAGTGAGTATTATTATCCTCATTTCTCAGATAAGGAAACTGAAGCTAAGAGAGGTTAATTAACTTGCCCGGGGAGACAGGGCTAATACGTGCTGGAACCTGGATTTGAACCCAGGCAGTCTGCCTTCACTGAGCCTGTCAGATTAGCTGGATCCTCTCACACGGTGCAGACCCTGAGGACGTGGATCGTGAGAGGGGGATGTCTGCTGTTGGGCGGAGGGGGCTGGGGGACGCCCACAGGATCTGGTGCTCCTTGAGAAGATAGACCTGGCCCAGCGCCTTAGGGAGTCCTGAGCATCTTGGGACAGGCCAAGGGCACTGGGTGACAAACTTGGAGAGTAGGTATATGATTCCAAGAGGAGAAGGGAGGGAAGAAAGTGGTTTCCCGAGAAGACAGAACAACCCTTCTTCAGACATTACTAGCTGGAGGCTAATCGCCATCCCTCCCAGACTTCCGTCATCTTATAGCTGCCTCAGGCCTGGTCTAGGGGACAAACAGCAGGTACTATGTCCCCGGATAAAGCCCAGGAGCAAAACATCCCATCTGGCCCCCACCAATCGTCCTAGCCACTTCCCAGGGGAGTCCCACTGTAGAATTCCTGCTCTTCACTGAGACGTGGCAGCCATGGACTCCCAGCACCTGGTTGGGGAGCAGGAGCACTAGGCTGGACCCCGACCCCCCACCAACAACTATGGAGCCTTGGCTAAGTCCGCTCTCCTCTCTGGCCTTGAGATTCCCCTTCAAAGCAAAACGAAGGCATTCAGATCCTGTGATGACACCGCAGACTCCTTCCTGCCCATTCCAAGTCTCCCGTAGAGACAGATCATCATCAGCTCTGGAGCCAGAAAGAGCCAGGTTCAAGTCCAGCCCTGTCACTTACAAGGTGTGTGACTCCCGGGAGTCACAGCCACCCCCGCACCTTACTTTCCTTCGCTGTGCAAACAGCAGAGGTTGCTCTGTGTATGTCGCAGGCTTGCTTGGAGTAAGATCGTGCCTCTGAAAACGCTTTGAACTTGGTAAAGCCCTTCGTACGTACAAGTGCCAAGAATCAAAATCTGTGATTTGTTCCTTCCTCAATCTCTCCTGGAGCCAATCTGCCAGCTCCACAGGGAACAGGATCCAGAAGGATGGCCTGGAGCCAACATCACCCTCTCCCCGGAGCAAGCCCCCTCCAGGCCCTCCCCCCTGGGGGGTGGGTGGGTGGAGTCCCAGCACCAGCGGTAGCTCTCCTTTGACACGATTCCCCGCAGATCTCTTCCACCCCTCCTCATCCCAGTGTCACCTCGGGAAGTCAGATCTGCTCCCTGCACTGTAGTCACCTCCAAGTTGAACTTGGGGCCATGAGGGTGTATGACAGGAGGCGCCCAGCCCCGTCTGCTCTGGAAAGCAGAAAGAGCTCACCGTACAACCATCTCGTGGTCCATTTGTCAAAGTTTGACGTCAATTTGCGGCCTTAGATTGGTTTTTGTTTCTCCGTACTTTGTTTTCTTTTTCGTGATGAATGGTTATTGTCAAGCTGGCTTAGAAGAAGCGATAGGCAGGAGGTGGGGGCCGGCCGGAGATAGCACAGTGGTGGGTTTCTTGGTTGGGCTGCTGTTTACATTTCTTTTTCAAGGGAGAAAATGGAGTGGGAGGTACCTGAGGTCACAGCTGGGTCGTCCGAGATGCATCCCAGGGTCCTGTGGTAGCTGGCTGCTTCCTTCATCCAGGCCGGGAGACACGGAGAGCCCTGCCCCTCTCTTTTCCCCAAAGCACATGCCTGGTCTGGGGGACAGGCGGCGTGTCACGGCTGTGGTGGCTGATGCTGTCAGCTGCAGATAAATACAACCAAAACAGACCCAGAAAATTATTTCCTCTTAATGGAAAAATTATCAGGCCCTGAGCAGCCTGATCTAACGGCTTTTAGAAGTGCACAGAGAAATATACTTGAGTCTTCTCTCAGGCTCCTCTCTTCCCCACCATCCCTCTGGGGAGGGCTCTGCCAAATATCATCATCTCCCACATTCTCTGCCGGGGCTTTGCCTGGCTTGCAGACAGTGGGATCTCAGAGATCGTGGCGTAGGATCACAGCGTCAGGCTTCTTAGAGTCTCCAGTGGTATGACCTTAAGAGGACATAGACATTACCTTGCCCACCTCTCTTGTCCAAGATAATTACACTGATGCCCAGAGACAAGTGACTTGCCAAACGTTCACGGTCACTTAGCAGTTGAACAAGACACTAAGGCTCTTCATTTCCCTTCCCATTACCCAAAACAGCCTGGCCAATCCCTCCAGCTCTCGGAAGCCCCTGACATCACTCACTTAAGCGAACAGTCCTACTGGCCCAGGGACATCGAATTTTAGGAAGATGGTGCTCGTGGTGCATTACATGATGGGTCCATGGTTCTTTCCTCCATACTCTGCCATGGCTCAGAGTCTGCACGGTAAACACCTCCACCCGATTGGCTCTGCGCTTGCATCATGCTTGGATTAATGAAATGTTAGTGGACGTAGCACGAGCAGTAGCTTAAGTGTGCTTATGAGGGTTGGCACGGTGGTTTGGGCTTCTGCAGTCTGCTGCGAGGCTGCTGAGCCCAGAATCAGAGCCGCGTGGGGCAGATCTGAACACAGTCCGTGGCCCAAAGCAGACCTGCCACCCTCGTCAGCAAACATGCCTGTGAGTGAGAAACAGAATTGCTTGTTGAAACCTGTGGGTTTGCAGCAGGGCCAAGGCAGAAATCTGTCCACTAAGGATTGCACTTCTCCCCCTCAAGGCAGGGCCCGCCCCAGGTGCTACTCCTCCTGGTCATCGGGGACCTCCTCAGGGTTACAGAGGAACAGGGAAGAAGGGCCAAGAGACACGGATAAAGCTGAGAGGTGGCCCTATCCATATGGAACAATCTTCAGGGGCTGAATGTGGTTCAGGTCTACACGTTTCTTTTTCTTGTAGGTGTCCCTCATGGCAGGATACCTATTGGATGAGTCGGGAGAGGCTAACTCCTATCTCAAATGGTCCCCAAGTCTCAGGGGCTTGAATTGTGCATGCTTCTTCCCCAGTCATGTCACGATCCAAAATGGCAGCAGAGTTGAAAGGAGATTTTGACTCAGGGACCATTCATCAAACGTCTCTGTCATTCTCTAAAACCTTTGAATTCTCCCCTGGATCCACTTCATCCAACCTGGTGTTGAGCAAAAATGATAGTGTAGAAGACCCTTCAGGAGACCCTGGTCCCTCCTCTCTGCCCACGATAGCCCATTACCCCACACACATCCCCTGTGGCTAACCTGTCCTGGCCTCATGGAATTTCTCCGGGTTTCACCTACAATGGGAACTCTCTCTTCTAGTCTCCTCAGTTCCCATTGTTTCAGGTCCAAACTCCCCAGCAATGTCCAGACTCTTCGGACTGACTTGTATGGCCTGCCTGACTGTGGTTCATTTCTCCCCAGGACACTTCTTCGTGGGCCCACCCCCACCCCATTTCGGCCTCCAGACACTGTAGCCACTCCTAAGTCTGACCAGTCTTCTGAGATACCATATTCTGGCCATGCCAAGAGCAAGGGCTTACCTTTAATCAGAAAAACAAAAGTTACTTTGAATTTATAACCAGGGGAGTCACATCCCAACGGAAGTGGGGATCTAAAAAAGAGTCATTAGCTGAATGAATCAGGGTGGGCAGAAAGGGATTGAGATTGGGGAGAGAGAGAACAGCTAGGAGATGAGGAGATGATTGTCATAATCCCGGAGAACAAGGGCCTGCGCTAGAGCGAAGTTGTGGGATGAAGAGACAAGGAGGCACCCAAGAGATGATTGGGAAGGTGGATCGATGTTTGGAGGCACATTTAGCCTGGGGTATGGTGAGAGGGAGGAGGCAGGCCCACGCCCCAGGTTTCCAGTCTCCATGGCATCTCAGATTGCCTGAACCTACCTGCTGGCCTCCCTCAAGGAGGGAGCCCCACCAAGTAGCAAGGCTGCTCGGCCCTTCCAATCTACTTGGAAGGAATGTGGAGTTACATTTAATTAAACGTATCTACACAGAAACGAGATTAATTAAGTCTCCTTTACCCAGGAGCCCTCTCTTTGTGTTCACTTAAATGAGGTTTTAAATGTTGTCTCAATGTTATATCTCGGCAAGATTTCTCCAGACAACACTTCGCATGGTTCCGAGGCTCCTGCGTAGCTGGCTGGAAATTATTTAGTGATGAGAACAATCCAAGGGCAGTCCTCTCCCCCCTCAATCAGTTGAGCTCCAGGCAGGTGGGGACCTTGGGCCACAGAAAGTTGAGTTTTGTAATGAAATGGAGGGATGTTCTCTCAGGCAAGAGCTAATGCCCAAGGCCACCTCTTGATGCAGAACAGGTGGTCCAGACTGGTCTTCTGAGTCATGTTTATGGAGTACTCACCTGATCCAAGTTGTTCGGGGTACAAACATGGCCTCCTGGAGCCAAGTGGCGGAGGCAGCACCACCTACAGGCAAGATGTCTCTTCCACTCAGCGTTTGTAAATTAATACAGCTCCACGTGGGAGCCTGGAGCCCGGCTGAGCCGATGGGAAGCGCCCCCGCCACCTTCACTGTCCATCTGCAGGCTGCTGATCTCTACCCTGGTATCTTTTCTTAAAACTAACATTCCCAAAAAGTCCATCAAGCTAGGTCATTTTGGGAGGTGCTGGTGGGAACCAGGAGCTGTGGAGTGCGCTCTGGGCATTTACCATCGCGTAGACAGAGCCAAGCCTATGAACCCACTACAAGGCCAGTGGTGGGACAGGATGGAGAGCAGGCGGGTGCAGCCACCATCACTGCCTTAGCCTCTCAACAGGTGTCCCCTAATGAGCAGCCCTGAGGCCAAAGGAGGCATAGATGTGACCCGGAGCCTTGAACGGGTCCTTGGCCTTTTACAGCCTAGTTAGGACAGAGGTCTATACAGAGACTGATCAATCCTGCCTCTGGGTTCTATCATTAAAACCCAAAGGGGGTTTCCCCCTGTTGGATCGGATGGTGCCTTTTGTACGGAAAACTTCTGTAGGGATATTCAGTTTTATCTGTGCTGCCCAGACTTGGATCATTACTAATGTCATTCGATAAGCATGTATTGAGCACCAAGAGGAGGGCGAGGCATTGTGTCAGATGCTAAAGCTAGAAGACCCAGCGAGATAAAACCTCACTCTTGGTCTCTCACAGTCTCTGGAAAAGACGATGAGCATCCAGCATCACGGAGGAGCAGGATCCGAGCTAGGAAAAGCCCCCCATGTCTGCACACTGTGGGAACAGAGAGGAGGGGCATCAAGAGGTCGGGGATCTTAGAGAACTTCCCAGGAAAACTGTCTGCCAAGCCTTACCAAGTGAGTGGCGATGATCCAGACAGAGGAGGACATGTTCCAAAAGGTCGAAACCTGCTCTGCTTGGCCAAGGCACCTGCAGCAGTGTGGCCCTGTGCAAGAACCCGGATGTGGAGCACTGCGACTTGGCTTCAAACCCAGTTCTGCCACTTGCGGGTGAGCCAAGGATCTGAGCCCACAGCTTCCTCATCTGTAAAATGAAGGAAATAATTCAAAGGGTTTTGTAGGATCAAATGAAACAATTCCTGGGACTCACCCATGTCAGGCTCTCCAGAAATCTGAATTTCCCTCCTCACCTCTTGTTCTGCCCCATAAAATGTATCGTGTAATCAGATGTGCTATTTCCGAGCAACAGAACAGATTCTGGCAGATTTAAGCAGAAAATGAATTTATTTAAAAGATGTCCAGTGGCTCCCAGTTATCAGTAAGGGCATCGCAAACAAGGCTTGGAAAATGCGCGAAAGGAGGATAGACTTTGCAGCCAGGAGGGCCAGCAAAATCGGGTCACAGGATAGAACTCCTGTCCCTCGGATGGCACCACCCCCCAGTCTCCCTAGCAGCCGTCCCTGGAATCACCTGTCCCTGCCACCAACACCTGCCTCCTGGGTGGGTCAGCTGAGGGTGGGAGGGCCAGAATGGCCCAGCCTGGGGCATACGCCAGCCCTGCCTGGAAAGCAAGTAGCTGGAATTTTCCATTCCTTTAGAGGAAAGCGCACTCTGCCTCCCACCAAGACTCAAATGATGGGGAAATCCCCATACTATGAGCAAAGCGGCTCGGATGCTGCAGAGCCCCACAAAGGAAAGAAAACAAATGTCCACCACAGTCCTCCACCACCCATGTCCTCTCCTCCACAGTAGCCTCCCTGTGGATGGACCACCAGCAGCTGTCCTCACGGTAGGGACACTCCCCGGGGGGTGGCCGGAGCACTGTCCCCAGGAGGACGGGGTTCTCCAGCTCAGGGACTCTGCAGCCACACCTATCACTGTCCCCCCCTTCTGCAGCCCGCTCTAGAACCCCAGCCCCCCCATTGATATGGTGAGCACGAGCCTCCTGTAGCCAAAGATTAATTGGTAGGGGACTGGGAGATTTCTCTTCCATAACAATGGGCTTTTCTGCCCGTACTAATAAGATGCCAATTAGGATATTTACGTTTTAGGTTCAACCCGAAGTTATGCCCACTTTCCAGGAGGTGGACCAGAGGGGTGGACTCTCCTAACTGGCTGTCAAGTGGGTGGACATCAGGGTGGCCCTCGCTGGGTGACACTGAGCCCCTCCCTGGGACGCTGGGAGGAAAGCTGTTAGCCCTGGAGGAACTTCAAATGAAGCCCTGTCCCCCATTCCATTCTTTCCATTAGGTTCCAACTCCTTGGAGTGGCTTCAGACAGTGTCTTATTACATATGCCAAATGCTGTTTCAGGAAAGAAAAAAAAAAAGACAGAAAAACTCTATTACACACAAGAAATCAATTCTGTTTTCTTTTCACTCTTCTCTTTAATGCCCCCGTCTCCTCCTTCCGACCACACCTAACATCACCCTTCCCATCCCTGCCCCCGGATGAAGCCCAGGACAGGGATGCAGGACATCTGGCACATGGTCACTGGTCCTGCCTGGACACGGCCACTTCTGTTCTCACTACAGGAAATAAGCACCTGCATTATAGAGTGCTTTCACACAAGTAGTCCACCTAACACAAAGGGTTGCAGTGTCCCTGGCGGGGAACCCAAGAGTCGTGGGGTGTTGGGTCCTCTGCCTGGACCATCCACAGGGAAGCCAGAGCCCTTTCCAGCCCGTGCAAGGAGCTTGAAAACCTCGGGAATTAAGGTGCATATCTCAAAGGGAGGCACTTCATCATGCGCTGTCCTGTTCCATTTGCTAATTGTTTCATGCCTGTACCCTGCTTCCCTGGCCAGCCTGCACACATCTTGAGGGCATGGACCGCAGCTTCCAATTCTCCGCTAAGCCCACGGTTCCAAGCACCACAGGGAGGGCCCAGTCCACATCCACTGGTTGGCTGAGCTCCACATCATCCATACTGACCTGACCCTTCTTCTGAGGGAGGAGCCCTTCCCCATCCTTCCCCAGGATGATGGATGGTGTAGCGGAGTTTGGAGCGGGGGAGATCGGAGTTGGACTCCCCATGGACACGGGCTGGCTTCCCTGCTCCTGCTTCACGACCTGGGCCAGAGTGCGGTGGCTGAAACAAATACTCTCAGATGGGTGGCTTAAAATAGCAGAAAGGTATTTTCTGGACATTTTGGAGGACTGAAGTTTGAAATCAACATCACGGAGATGAAATTGGGGCATCCCTCCAGTCGGGAGCTCTGTTCCTTGCCTCTTCCAGCCTCCAGGGGCTGCTGGGACTCCTTGGCTTGTAGCCACAGCATCCCAGTGTCCAAGGCCAGCATGCTCCAGTCTCTCTCCCTGCTCTGTCTTCACACTGCCGTGTGTGTGTGTGTGTGTGCGTGCGTGCGCGCATGTGCAATCTCCCACAGACTCTCTCTTATAAGGACACTTATGATTGCATTTAGGGCCCACCGGAGAAAATCCAGCATAACCTCCCCATCTCAAAATCCTTCACTTAAGCACACCTGCAAAGACCCTTTTTCCAAATAAGAAAACATTCAAGGGCTTCCAAGCTTACGACCTGACATCTTTGCAGGGACATATTCGCCTACTGCCCCCCAGACCCCTGCTACCTCTTCTCATCTGGAACAAGTGTCCAAGGGTCCTAGAGTGTCTTCTCTGAGTCTCGGTTATCCCTTCTGGGGTACAGGAATGATTTTTCCCCATCTGCTGACTCCACAGAGTGGTGGTGAGGACCGAGAGGTAATACATAGATTGAAAGCATTTTCTGAGCCTTAAAGCCCCACACAAATGCAAGACAATATTATTGCACTGGGAGAGTGGCAAGTTCAGCACTTGAGAAAACTATCAGATTTTAAAACATGTGAGGGAATAGGAAACCAATGTTATTCAAAAACCTCATTTACAACCCCCACCAAAGCCTCCCACCCTCCCTACCTCCACTCTCCCCCATGGCTGTAGGGGTGTGACAGAGGCCTGTCTTGGGGGTGGCTCTGTGGCCTGAAAACAAATCATTCTTCACAGCTTGCTCCCAAGTCCAATAAGCCAGAAGGAATTGGTAGAGAGATTTAACGATATGTATTTCAAGAAAAAGATGAAAATGTGTCTACTTTTAGGAGATGCAGTAAAAATGCATCAGCCCCACAATAAACTTTGCAGTGAAGATGCATTGAGGGGAAACATATAACGCAGTCAGGGCAGTAATGTCTCATTTATAGGGAAATCCTCTCTGAGATCTATCAGAATTTGTCCCCCACCCATGGCCTATTGCCCAGCCTCTGCAAACTGGGGGTCTCGCCCCTCCAGCTCCCTCCATCCTCTGCAGGGAGCCCTTTGGCTCAAAGGCAGCCTGACCCTTGGTCTGCCGCTTGGAAGTCCCTACAAGACATGCCAGCTGAAATAGTTAACCCCGGGGTGGGGAACTGTGGCCCCCACACCAAATCCAGCTGGCTTCTTGTTCTTATCAATAAAGCTTTATTGGCTCACAGCCATCCTTGCTCCCTCCATGGCTGCTTTGGAGCTTGCAACCTGTGCTAAGGAAGGGAGCACAGATGCTCTCCTGAGCTCCCTCCTCCTTCCCTCCCCTTTAGTCCCCACCCACCGCTGCTCCCCTGCCAGGGGCATGCTCAGCTGATTTCCTTCCACAGTTCTGCGGGGACCCCCTGTCCCAACCAGCCTCCCTGCCTGCCCCGCTCCTGGGTGAGTGTCTGCCTCTGTTCTCAAGGCTCCCAGTCGGCTCCAAGGGGGCACGAGGAGAGCCTCCAAGGGGGCACCAGGAGAGCGGATGGGAAGCAAGGCATTTTCATTCCACTTCCTGGGGCTGTTCAGATCTTACCTGCAATTCTTCTGACAAATCCTTATCAGTGATGCCCATGGCGAAGTCTGTGGTGACTTTGTTCATTCTTATTAGCTCTGCACAGATTAGCTCTTCACAGCGCTTGGCTGGTTCATACCGATTCCTGATAAATGTTTTGACTGATTTACCTGACTTGGGAACGGTTGGGGACTGGGGTGGGGTGGAGGTGGAGGACCCCGAGGAGAGGGGCGCTGGCAAACTGGAAGGAGAGAAAATTGTGGACAGGATTACATCTGGGCTATGAAATATTCATCACATGGCCGCAAGAGCAGGGTCACACGCTTCCCCAGGAACAGCTTCTCCACCCAGGCGGCGCTTTGAAATGCACCAGCTCTGGTGGACTGGGAGCACCCCTCCAGCAGCCGGCCCTCGCTCGGGCCCCCCTCTGCCCCAGAGGCTTCTGAGAGAAGGGGGCAGACAAAGTTAAAAGTAAGAAGAACAACCTGGCTCACTTGGGCTTTGCTATCTTCCTTGGTCTCTCCTTTCTCACCTGCTCTTCAAGAACAGCTTTTGATGGCAGAAGCCTGATGTTCCAGGTGGACCGACCTGGGTCCCTCTTCTTGCCACTCCCGGAAGCATGCCTGAGAACCACAGCCCACCTTTCCTTTCCTTTCCCAGAGCTCCTCCAGCTTCCCTCTCTGGGAGGATTTCAGACAAGTGCTGGTAACAGTGTTTCAAATGCTGCTTCCTATATTCGTCCAGCTAGATTGGATTCTGCTTAGAGACATACAACCACCCCCCCTTCCAAGATCCCAGCACCGGACTGGGGCCATGGTGGATGTGGGAAACCTCTTCACTGAGCTCACTATGCTCCATTCCCTTGACAGCGTTGGCCAGCAGGTACCATTACCCAACGCAGACATCACTAAACGACTTCTACACTCACTCTTCCTGAACCTAGAGGAGGCTTTCCAATTTTCCTGAACACGGGCCTCCAGGCCGCCACTTCCAATCAAGTGGAATTGACTAGGAGATGGACACCTATTTGCAATCCTGGTTCTCTGGTCTTCCTTTATAAGTTCCTTTCGAGTGCCACTATCTTTATATTCTAAGAGCCCCTCTGGTCCCTGTATGAAGTGTGTGTTTGATATGTATTTGGAGATGAAATAGGTAACTAGTCTCCTAGACATGAGCGTGCATCCTAAACTGCCCCAGGACCACAGAGGAAAGCTATTCCACAACTTTCCGTAGGTGTCTGCTCACCACTGACTCTCTAACAATCCCTTCACATGTCTAACCCAAATCCTTCCTGCTGTATGAGTCCACTCCTGGGCCCTTCCTTCTTGGGAGATACCATATGCTTTGAGAAGTGGAGGCCTCCTTCCTCATTGCCCTTTGCCACTGCCCACAAGGTTAAACTCTGGTGCCCGGCCGCCTCAGGCCGGGGGAACCCAACCCCTGCCAAGCAGATGGCCCTTCCTCCAGGCCCCACTGGAGGACCCGCTGCCCACAGCAAGAAGGCCTGGAAACTCTTGAAGTCCCTCTCTTCCGCAGCCACAGATTACTCATTAGCCTTTTGCCAGATTTATCTTCTCCCTGGTAGCCCGCAGCGCTCTGATTTGTCCTGCTGTCACCGGGACTAATGTTGATGGCAGCACCGCCCGGGGGCGTCAGGCTCTCCAGCCTCCTGCCAGAGGCCTCAAGGAAAATGGATGAGCAACTGACCTGCAAAATAAACACCAGGCTTCCAGGTTCTGATAAAGATTAAATATTGGAGGAGTCATTTCAAATGAATATATAAAAGCAAATGGAAGAAGCCTTTTAGACACCGACAGAGTGAAGTACAGGCAAACAAAGAGAGATGTCTTCGGGGAAGTTCCGTTGCAGGGAAGTGGAGGGCTCAAAATGCAATCTGCCCACAAATACCCCAGTTCAGGAAAGATTCCAGAACAGTCCTCCCTGCCTCCCTCTCCCTTCCCCACCCAGACAGTGAAGAAGAGAAAGTGCTAAGCTCCAAAGCCGCATACCAGCGTGATGCTGAAGTCAGCTCTGCTGATGCTGGCCCATCCAACCGAGGGAGAAGCCCCATTACTCAACACCATCTGCCTCTGGCATGGTGCAGCCAAGAGCCAGGATTATTGGCGGGGATGTGGCTCTGAGGCCCCAAAGGAGAGAGGTACTGGGGAAGAGCAAGGTCAAGCATTGCAGAGACGGAATGGGGAGCCAGGAGAGAAGCCAAATGTCAGCAGATGGAGCCAGTGTTCCTTGAGCCTGGGGTAGGACTGGGTTTCTGGTCAGAAACTTGCACTGAGTGATTGCACATCTGGAAACCCCAAGCAAACAGGATCTCATGTCTAGACCCAAAGGATGCTTGAGCTGGCAGGGAACAGGAGGGGAGATAGACAGCACTACGCTAGACACTGAACCTCCATGCCTCACTGACCCCCCTGAGAGCCCCGAGAGATTGGTGTTTCCATCCTCGCTTTCCAGGCGAGGCCCAGGCTGCAGGAAGGAATGGCTAGGAGATGCGGAGCAGAGAGAAAGGGGGAAAGACCAAGCTCTCACCATGGCCTGGGCACCATGCAGATTCTTTATCTAGTTCACGGAGTCCTCACAAGCCTGGCTGTGGGTGCTATTGACCCCATTTTTTTCGGAGTCTGCCTCTGGGGCTCAGTGAGGTTGAGAGTATGCAGTGTGAATGCTGTGGGCCCAACTGTGTCTGGCTCCAAATCCCATTCTCTCTCTAACGGGGATGATTTGTAGACAGCCTTAAGGGAATGGGGAGATATACGAGGTGTCACTGAGTTTTAGGCAGAGCCTCCAAGTTGGTTTGAGCCATAGAAAGTGAGCCTTAAGTGGGTTTGTATGTGAAGATAAAATGGGGGTGTCAACGCCCTTCATCCTCTTCTTCCAGCTGTGATGGCAGCCCAGCCAGCCTGCTCTGGCCCGAGTAGTCTCCAGGGAGGACTTTTCTCTCCTGGTTCATGTGTCTCTCCTGCTCCACCAGAACCTGGGCTGTAAGCGCATCCAGGCCGCACAACTCCAGGGGGCGCTGTTCACATAGAGCGTAATCTGCTATGGCCACGGGGGCTGCCCAGACACAGCCCCGCCCCCTAGCCCCGTCTTCCTGGAGGGCACGGCTCTTTGCACAGATACCGTATAGTGGAGAAGGGCTGCCCAGGACAAGCGGTAAAGAGTAATTTCAAGCGCATTTCCACCTTTGGGGTTCAGAATGAGCCTGACATGGGCTGGCAGGGAGGAGTCCTCAGGGTAGTCATAATCATCTTCATCCTAATAACTAATCTAGTTCAGACCAACAAATACTGACTGAGTACCCACTCAGTGCCCCCATTCTGTGCTGGCCACCTGGCATTCAGGACAGCCCTTGCCCTCAAGAAGCCCACTCACCGCCTGGTGGGGGGGGGGGGGCAGACACAAATGGTCCACATGGTCGGTGAGAAAAATAACCTCGTTGCCTCTGTAAATGGATTTCTGATCCCCAAAGCACTCTCCCATGCATTTTTCATTCCATTCCCACAAAGTAGGTGCTGCTAGTCCCCTCTGGGGCCAAGAAATCCAGAGCCCAGCCAGGTGGCGGGGTCTGCCCTAGGCTATCCAGCAGCCAGCGGCAGGTCTGGGGACAGCAGCGGGGACAGGTCTCCCTGACCCTCCTCAGTTCCACCCCCTGCACCGGCCATTCCTCTCCCTCAGGGATTCGGCGGCCTGGTGCCTTCGGAGAGCCAAGGGCTCGCTCCTGGTCTCTGGCAGCCCTGTAGGACTCCCGACAGGCCGGGTCACCAGCCTGACAGTCACAGCAGAGAGGGTCTATGGCGTCAGGGAAGAATGAAGTGTCCAGAACAATTCCCGTCTCCTGGCCTTCACTTCTCTCCACATTCCTGTGCAACTGTTTCCCCGGGCACCAGGGCAATTTAGCAAGTGTATTTTGCATCACTTGAGCAATTTCTGACATGAAGTCTCTCTGGGCTTTCTCGGGTCACCTCTCCTGGCTGCAGGACCCAGTAGCAGGTGCCACCTGGGGCCAGCCAGGCTCGCCTGGGAGAATGACCCCCTCCAAGCCAAACTCGTAGAGCCAGGTGTCCCGGCTCTCACGGCTGGCTGGGACCTTTGGTAACACACTCGCATTGCCCCGAATCACTTCTAAAGCAGCTATGATCGGGCCCATTTCACAAGGCAGAAACTGAGTCACGCAAACGTTACTTGACCTGCTACGTAGGGATGCTGCCTGCTGATTTCCACATCCCATTTTTGCCCCATTCTTCTTTCCCTCTCCCCCCAAGAGAAAGAGCAAAGCTACCCCCATTTTTCTCCATGCTTTGGCCCAAGGTGATATTCAAAATACTTAACATCCTCTAACGCAAGGGCACCAACCGAGTGGGACAAATGTCTTAGGGTCCAGCGTGGTCCTGAAAACCCCCTGTTGTGCCGGGGGCACACCCTTTAGTGTGTACCCTTCTGGGGTGGGGGGCTCCGGGGAGGGGCTGGAGCAAGGGGAGGCAGCGAGTCTAAGCATATTTCAATATTGGATCCCCTTGCACGGTCCTCCGCTGCCCTATCAGCCCTGTTCGCGAATGCTGATCCTCCAGCGCTCCGTTTCTGGCGCTCCCCCCAACCCTCCTCCTCCTCTCCCTCTCTCTGATTTTCTCTTTCACCCTTTCTCTGTCTCTCCTTTTAATATAAAGATGAAAGAAAGGGGGCGGGTTCATTCCAATAATTTGAGATCCCTTGCACAGGATGAGGACATGCAGGATTTGCAGGCGAACAAAAGGGAAAGTTCGAAGAGGCTGAAAATGATCGCGCGCCTATTAAAAATCAGCCAGGCTGAAGCCGTCCTGACTAGCAGACAGGGCCTGGAGCTCTGGGGAAGTGGTACTTAAGGGAATTTGCAATTAAGAGAAGCTTGGAGCCTTGCCACAGATTGCTTCCCTCGTCTTTTTTTTTTTTTTTTTTTAAAGAATCACCAAGCAGGGACCTAAATGGAAGAGGACAATAATGTAAGCTGACAGATGCCAGTTTGGTGGAAAACACCAGAAAGACCAAGCTCCTTACCTGTAGCATCTTGCCGGCGCCACGCACTCCACCCTCCACCTCAGTCTGCAAGGCAGCGTCTTGGGGGCTATCCAAAGATAGCTATCCAAATTCCTGAGAACCAGGCTCGGCATCCAGCTCCGTCCAGCCCACCCTGGGTAAACATGGGCATCTGCAGGCAGGAGCCCCGGCCC
>NC_138379.1:84767893-84821874 GCF_054177405.1 Leptonychotes weddellii | reverse complement strand
GAGCTCCCACATCCCTTCTGCCACACGAGAATACATCCGAAAGGCTCACCTATGACCCAGGAAGCAGGCCCTCAACACACTGCACCTGCCAGCACCTTGATCTTGGGCTTGCAGATTTCTATTGTTTATAAGGCACTTAGTCTATGGTATTTTGTTACAGCAGCCCAAAAGGACCAAGGCAGCGTCTGTGAGGACACTTGCATACCTCCATTTCACTGGTGAGGAAACAGGTTCAGAAAGGTAAGTGACTTGCCCCCCGGGTGGGCAGCATGAAAGGACCAGGCGGACGGGGCCTCAGACTAGATTCCTGATGCTAACGCTGAGTCTTTTCCAGAGATGCGTGTAGGTGTTCAGTGAGCAGGGCTCGGGGCACCAGTGCTCTGCAGACAAGGGGGCCTGGGTTTAGCAGGATCAGTATTGGCACCTACCCCCAGGAATCAGAGTGAGATCCTACGTCCCCTCCCAAGAGGACAAATGCATCACAGGGGCATTCAGCTCTTGCCTTGTTCAGAGGAGTGGCCTCCTGGCACTCTTGACAAGGTTCTCGGCTCGGCTGTGTGGGGCCTGAAGCCATGGAGGCATAGGGCTGATGCTGGCGAGGTGATGCCTCTCGGCCTGGAGAGGGGGAAGTTTCAGGGTGAGGTAGGTGCCTGCCCCTCTTCCATGATCATGGCTGCTTCCTTCGGGAGCCAGGGCCCAGCGACCGAGTCGGAACACACACACATGCAAGCACACACACGTGCAAACACACACACACACACACACAGAGGCCAGGCCTCTGGATCTCCGGTGCGAGGGCTCTCCCTTCACGTAAAGGAGTCTCTGCAAAGGCAAAGACTCAGCTCCCCTCCCAGACAGATGGATGGCCAAGGACACTCGGGTTGCTGAACTCCATGTCCTAGGAATGGGCTCAACTGTCCCGGACTAGTGTGGGAGACTCGCCACAACATGGAGCCGCTGACTCCACTGGGAGCTGGGGGCCCCGACTCTAACCCACCTCGGTGCCGCCTGAGCTGTGGGACCTAGTGGTCGCTGCTCAACCTCTTTTCGCCTTAGCTTCCTCCACTAAAACATGGTGTGGTTATACTAAACATTCTTGCAGGGCCAGCACAGTGAGCCCATGATTTCTTGATACGCTCGCTCTTAAAAATAACAGCTAATATTTACTGAGCCAGCTCTACGTGCCGAGTGCCAAGGGCGCATCATCTCATTTAACGCTCCTAATGAGAAGAAGCTTTTATTAACCCTCGTTAGTAGACAGAAGAGAAGTTCAGAGAGGTTAAGTAACTCGCTCAACATTGAACGGCTATCGAGTGGCAGAGTGGGGACTCCGGAAGCGCTGGGTCTTACCTAACCACTGAGCTCCTTTTTGTTTTTTTTTTAGCTACTTAAGAAAAGTATTTCTTTCTCTTAGAAACAATGGTCCACTTCACAGAAGTAAAATTAGCTTAGGTAAGAAGCAGGGAACTTGCAATATAATTAGATCCAATGCTACTGTTCAAGCAGTGGTATTACAGGAACGCACAGCCAGGAGAGTGTCCTACAGGGTAACTCGCTAAGCTTGTGTTTCACAAACTGCTTCTCTCCGAGTCGAGAGTGGATTTCTTCTGCTTTTGCAGAAGCCGTTTGGCCTTCTTGGGGGACAAAGAACTCCACGATTTCTCTCTGGGGAATCACTCTGATCCCTGCTTTGGATGTAGTTGGCTCCAGGGAGAAGGGGGTGGCTTTGTGTCATATAACCTGGGACCGATCATTATCGGTCCATCATTTGCCTGGCTGCAGTGATGGTTTGGGAGATGTTCCTGCGACCTAGACAAATCCAACAATTCTCTGACAATAGATCTCAACCTCTGGGACCAACAACCTGGCTGGACACAAAGGCCTGAGAGTTGGTGGTGAGAAGTCGCCTTTCCCGTCGCTCAGATGGGGAGACCCATAGCGCTGCCTGGGGAAGACCACTGCATCTAGGAGAACTGTCCTCGCCTACCAAGCCACTGCTCAGGCCACCGACTAGGGGACACTTCCAGACACAAAGTTTAAATAAAATCATAAATCGGAGTAAATTTGCATACAGTAGGCCCTGTTGTGCCTCCCCCATTCATATGTTGAAGTTCTAATCCTCAGTGCCTCAGAACGTGACTGTATTGGAGAGAGGGCCCTGAAAATGGGGTCACATGGGTGGGTTCTCGTCCCCTCTGAGCAGAGATGAGGACGCTGCATGTACAGAGGGAAGACCATGCAAGGACACAGGGAAAAGACAGCCATCCACAAACCTAGGACAGAGGCCTCAGAGGCCTCAACCAACCCTGGCCGGTTGTTAGTAAGCACGCCTTCCCGAAAAGCCTTGATCTCAGTCCAGCTTCCAGAACTGTGAGAAAGTCAATTTCTGTTCTTCAAGCCACCCAGTCTCTGGTCCTTTGTTAAAGCAGCCCTAGCAGCAAACAAATACAGTACAGGGGCGCCTGGGTGGCTCAGTTGGTTAGGCGACTGCCTTCGGCTCAGGTCATGATCCTGGAGTCCCGGGATCGAGTCCCGCATCGGGCTCCCTGCTCGGCAGGGAGTCTGCTTCTCCCTCTGACCCTCCTCCCTCTCATGCTCTCTCTCATTCTCTCTCTCTCAAATAAATTAAAAAAAAAAAAACAAAAACAAATACAGTACATAAGTTAAATTTTACATACGGTGATGTAAGAATACATACCCTTAAATATATGTGTGTGTGCACTGTTTGTTATACGTACAGGTCTTACTTTGTATCTATCTGTGTCTCTTTGACTCCCTCTGTCTCTTTGTACGCATATTCTTGCGAGCAACCTTCATTGCCCCTCCAGTGTCACAGAACAAGCCCCACTTTCCTCCTGGGTCCCCAGCACTGCAGCACCCTGTCCCCGCACGGCCTGGGTTATGTTGTCACCCAATGCTCGCCATGTCCCAAACAGGTGACCCTTGTCTTGGCCTGCGCACTGAATGAGCAGCTGCTTGCCCTGCAAGGCTACGAGCTTCCCCCCGCTTTCCAAGAGACGGAGAGTCACTTCCTGCTCTGTGCGCACCTCGGTTGAGACGTTTACTCCCCTGTGTGCTAACTGTCCCTTTGTGGGGTGTCTCCCTCCGCGGCCCCGGCAGGCAGCTCGTTGTGATGGCAGAGTCCGGGTTGGATGAAGAGGGTGCAGAACGGTGGGGGTGCCCCCGGCTCCTGGGCAGCCTGCTTGCCCGTGAGGGCGTGGGTGGCGCGGGTCTCTTGCCCCCTCCAGAGGGGATTAAGGGCACAGTTCCGGTGCGCCCCACCGCGAGGGGAGCCCAGCTGATTGCGCAAACAAAAGCCTCAAGTTCCACGAGGGTGGAGAGAGAATAGCAGGGGCTCTCGACAGCAAATTAGGCATTTAAAGCCAGGCGCAGTGGCTTTCGGAGATTAAATGCATTATAGATTCGCTAAACACCAGGCGGGCCAAAGAAAAGGTAGGCAGCTCCCCCTCCCCTCCGGGCAGCCCGGTGGGCGGGGACTCGGGGCAGGGCGCAGTCACGCCGCCCCAATGCCAGGCACGCGGGCCTCATTTTCCATTTGCAATCAAGGGACCGTCCCCTCTTCTCCCAGTCCCAGAAACACGGCCCTTCGTGGGGCTCCTTTCACAGGCCCTATTGCCGAGAGAAGGGAAAACTATCCGGAGATAATGATGCTGATTATGGGACGCAGCGGGTGCCTTGTCGATGAGGATGGGGATGCCTGGCTGGTTTGTCCCTTGGCGCCCTGGCGGGTCCCAGTGCTCCTGCCTCAGCCTGATGGCCGCCGCGGGTCTCACATGTCTCTTCCCTGAATGGGGCACATTTAGGCTCCTTGGAAAGTCCATTTTTTCCCCTTCATTTTATCCTCCCTTTTTTTTTTTTAAATCCAGGAAAGTAAGCAAGAAAGTTCTAGAGTGCAGAGAATTCAGAGAAGGGGAGCAGGTGAGATTCCAGGAGGTGCGACAATGGAAATCAGATTCAGGGAATCGGAGGACGCGGGTGCTGCTCCCCGCACCTGCCACAGACCCAGCTTTGTGAGTCTGGGGAAGGCAAGTGCCCCCGGGGACCCCTTCATTGTTGGCACCTCGAAAGCAGGAGTCCAACCAAGCGAGAGCTTCCATTCTGTACCTCAGTCAGGAGCGGGGAAGTCTTTAAGGCTCCTGAAGAAATGTCAGGTGACTGGACGATTCTCAATCTCTTCTGAAAAGGAGACAAAAGAAAATGAACCTGAGTTGCAGCTTGAGGGACTCTAGTGAGACCTAAAAAACCAGAATGATCACAGAGGGCAGTTACTGAACCGGGGAATTGGATACGACAGCAAGTTTCAAAACTTCCTTTTCTCTAAAATTTGAAAGACTCACAGCAATAGATGATGCATGTGCCCCCTCTGAGGTGGGGCTGGGTGGACCTCATGGGTCTCTGGGCTTCCTGAGCCAACTTCATTATAGCTCCTATTTATCAAGTACCCCCCACCCCGCCCCCCAGGCCAGATGCACACCCAGGCACCCTGCGTACACGGTTTGGTGTTATGAAGCCCTCCACTCTGACCTGGCAGGTGGGTGTATTATCCCCAAGACAAGCACATGGGAGTTCGGTGACTTCGCCCAAGTCACCCCTGGCCGTACGAGGGCGTTGACTCTGCACCCAAGTCTGACTGCTTTCCAATGCCACACTTTTCCCAAGGCACACTTCCTCTCTTTCTAGGAAGAGGCCGCGGGGAAGGTGGGTAGTGAGGGCTCTGAGAGCGTCTCCACACAAGCTCAGATGGGAATCCGCTGCTCCCCAGGCTGCAGAAGGAACCACATTCCCGGCGAAGGAAGGGTGACATCTGAGAAGCCAGGCCTGCATCCTCCCTTCGCAGAGGTAGCCACCGAGTCCCCGGCGGGGCTGGGGATGGTCTCTCCCAGGACGCCCAGTGGGCGGAAGCACTGTAACAGCAACCACCTGTGATCAAATATTCCTTTTGCTCCTCCTTCGGGCTAGGAGAACGGCTGCCATAGGGCCACGTGCTTCTGACAGCGTGGAGGAGCCGGCCGTGGCGTCCTGGGACAGAGGAGGGATGGTCCGCCCTGGAAGCACTGGGAGCGGAGGCCGGGCCCCTGAGCAGTCCCAGAGCCCCACCTGCAGCCCTGGGAGCCGTGAGAGCCTCAGGGGGTGCTGCGAGGACCGGAGCCCGTGCCCTGCCATGGCCTCTGACACCGGGGAAGCACTCCTAGATCCCGTGGCCCATGGGACCTCTTCTATCCTGTTTCTTCACCTGTAACCAGCAAGGATGAGGACACCTACGTCAAAGAGCAGTGGGGAGGGTTCAGTGAGTGAGCGCACTGACAGGGTCTGGAAGTGTGCCTGCCGCGGAGTGAGCACCAGGTCATGCTTGTCACCAGGGTCCCCACTGCTCCTGCTGTCGGAAAACCACTGGGAAGAGATAGTGGAGGAAACCGTACATACGCAGGGGCAGCAGAAACAAAGACGAGGTCTGGTGTTCTTTATAACGTGATTCCTTCCTCCCCACTCCCCCCACCCCAAGATGCAGGAGCCTGGCCCCAGGCTCCTTCCCGGATGTCAGACCCAGCCTCGCTCAAGCCAGACCAAGGCCTGGCTTTCTAAAGCCCAGGCTGCAGGGAGACAGACTGGGAGGACGAGGGTCACCAACTGGCCCAGGTCTTAGTACTGAAAATGTCCTCTGTCCCAGGAACCTCCTTATTTCCAGGCAAACCCGGGTAGTTGGTCGTCCTTCATCATCTGTCACCTCCGAAAAGACAGCAGTGAGGCCACACGTTCAATCATATATGCAGTTGCTTAGTACACAGTGCACTGGGGGCTCAACACCCCTCCTCCGTCCCTCCACCCCTTCCTCCTCCCCTCCCTCTTCCTTCCTTCCTTCCCCTCTTCCTTCCTTCTTTTCTCCCTCCCTCCTTGGTCTGAGCGAGGCTGGGTCTTTGTTTCTGCTGCCCCCGTGTATGTATGGTTTCCTCCACCCCTTCCTCCTCCCCTCCCTCTTCCTTCCTTCCTTCCTTCCCCTCTTCCTTCCTTCCTTCTTTCCTCCCTCCCTCCTTCCTTCTGTCCCTCCTTCCTTCCTCCCTCCCTCCCTTCCTCCCTCACTCCCTCCCTTATTTATTCAGCTTGGATTCTCCTTTTCCCTCTCCCCTTACGTGCTCCCAAGGCAGGTGCAGACACACCTGTGAAAAGGCAGAATCCGAGGCCAGATAGTAAAGGGATGAAGGAAGCCTGTGAATTACCAGGGGCTGGGGGCTGGGAGGGGGTCCCGCTCCACCTCATTGCTTATTAACACCAAGGTTCTTGCTGGGGAGAGAGGGGAGGCAACATTTGTTCTCACCAAGTCCAAATCCCCTCTGGGTGGCCCTGGAGACACTGGTGACCAGAGGCCCCGAGGCAGCTGAGAGGTTGGAGAAGGGGCAGGGGCTGGACCCCCACCCCTATGGCCCAGGGTCCCCTTCCTCTCCACATGTGCTCATGTTGCTATTAATTTCGTACAGTGTTTCCCAGCAGGAGAGACGGCCACTTGTTGCCGTCCAGGTGTCTACGTGTGTCTGTCGGTTTAACACGGAGGGAGGAGGAGACCGGGGAGCAAGCACAAGCTCTGAGTTCAGAAAAGGGCGGGCACTCGTGTGTGTGGCACCAGGGGGCAGGTCTGACTGACAAGGTCTGTGAACAGCCCCGGCACACAGTGCTGAGAGTCAATTAAGCCAGAGTGGAAGGGAGAACAGGGGAGGGAGGCCGGGGAGGTGTAGGGGAGGGCTCCAGGGATGGGTCCCAGGGCTGGTCGGCACCCTTCCCTGCCACCCCTGGGGTCAGGGATTGGGGGGGGCTCGCCTCGGGGACCACACAGCCTCGGAGCCTGGGTCCTGGCATAGCGCTGACGGAGAGAACATGCTCCATCCCTGGCCCAGGATGGGGTGGGGGCCCGGATGGTGTCCGCGGTCAGCGGAGCCGCGGCGGGGAGGTGGCCCCCCCTCCTGGCACACAGTAGGTGCTGACTGAGGTCCCGGTCCCTGATGGAGGAAACTTGGCTGTCCTCTGTGCCCCTTTCCTCAGCCACCACCCCCTTGGGGACCTGATGCATCAGAAGGCACAGGGAGAGCACAGTGGAGTGCCTCTGCCCTACAGACCTGCTCTGCCTTGCAGACCGGAACTGGGAAAGGGGTTCCAGAAGGTGTTTCCAAGAGTATGAGTGCTGTCTTTCGGAGGCTGTGTTCTCTGACCTCGGCCTCGGCCCCTTGCACCTTTCCCCAGCTGCCCTGGTGAATGGGGGGGCAGGGGGCTGCACACCTCACCTCCGTCAGCCAGGGACAGGGCTCTGGGCAGGAGGGAGCATCGCGCGCTGGGGCTCTGCTCCCTGCAGCCCACTTTCTGGAGCGGAAGCTGGGCACAGCTTCCTCCCATTAGCCCCTAATGTCGCTCAAGCTGCAAATGCAGACCACGCCCCGCAGAGGGCACCAGTGGAAGCGTGGGGCTGACCCAGCGCTGGGCCAACTCCAGGGGCCTTGCCCAGGTGCCCAGGCTGGAAAGTCAGTTGGGTCACCCTGGGATTTGTAGGAAGGGCAAGCCCTTCACCAGTCCCCTGTCCTTGTCCTAGCACCTAGCAGACTGAATGTTTTTCTTTCTCCTTAAAAATGTAAACATCCTTGAGAGCATTTATTTTTAAACTTCTGTTCCCTGCATCTAGGCAAGTGCTGGGCTCAGTTAAAATTGTTGAACGAAGACATGAATTAGGCAGCATTATTATCCCATCCCACCCCCACTTGACAGATGATGAAACTGAGGTAGAGATCATTAACTCACTCCTAAGGATCCCCCCCAGCCTTAGGCTTTCAGGGAAGGCATGCTTATCAACAACCCTGGAACTGGAGGTCCTTCTCCTAGTCTGACCTGCTTCCCTCCTACTACAAGGACAGCCCCTTTCCGGCAGCGAAGATCAGCTGAAAACACATCCCCACAGAGGGGGTGCCCTCGTCAGGTGAAGTAAACGGTTCTGGGTGAGGCTGCCATCTTAGAAAGTCTTCAACCCCCACATCCAAGTGGTTGGTGGTATCAAGAGCCACCCCCAATATGCATCTGTCTTTTACTGCATGGAAGGGGAGGGGGGCTTCAAATTATTTGAGCTATAGATCTCGCAATTATTCTCCCTCTTTCTAATTTGGATGTTAATGTATTAGCTACAGCTTTGCCTTCTAGGCTAGAAATTGTTTTTCTCCCCCACCCTGAAATTATACATCCAGATAGAGTAGTGTTCATTAAAGTAAGATTAGGAGAGGATGCTATGTGAGAGGTATGTAATCTTTTGCAAATGGTTAGTAAATTGGAACTACCCCAATTACCATCTTGTTCATCACACAGGGCTGAATTACTCTGCCTGGGACGGAAGTCTCAGCCACAGCTCCGCTCAGCGCACATTTCATAAATATTGTATACACATGATATTCTCAACCATCTGCTTCGCTGGTCGCCGAGCACATTTTCTGACTTTCTGGTTGACTGCAGAGAGTGGCAGGAGCAGGGCGGCCGTCCTGCCGGCCGGGCCTCAAAGCCCAGCTGGGCAGGCCTCCCTCCCCCACAGCTCTGCTGACACCACATGCCTCAGGCACGCGCCCAGGCACCCCACTCGGGACCGCGCCAGGCCCGCCGCTGTCCTCCTCCCAAGGGAAGACGCCCCCCCCCCACTCTCTCTGTGTGGCTCCAGGGGTCTCACCGAGCAGGCCCCCTTGCGCTGTGGGGCTGTCCTGGCAGAGATCATCTCTAGAAGGGGCACACAGAAGCTGACAGGCTGACTGAGAGAACATGCTCCATCCCTGGCCCAGGATGGGGTGGGGGCCCTGATGGTGTCCTGGGTCAGCTACAGGGTTCTGCCTCTGGCTGGCGGGGGCCTCCGGTCTGTAACTTGGGGTGATGCACCCACGGTTCTCACAGTCCACTCAGCGTCAGAACTGGGTCCAGCTCTTGTACCCACCCCTTTGGTTGGGCCAGAGCTGCTTCCGCTGACCACTTTGTTTCCCTAAAATCCCATTTCTGTCCAAGAGGCAGTGAAGTGTAGTGATTTAGAGTGAGGATCCTGACATCAGAGTGTCTGGATTTAAAGCCTGCCCTGCTATTGACCAGTTGTGTGATCCTGAGCAAGTAGTTTAACCAGTCTGTGTCAGGTTTCCCCACCTGCAAAATGGGTATAATCATCACACTAATACCTACCCCTTAAGGTTTTGGTGAGTTCATACTTAGAACAGTAGCTGGCATATAGTAAGTGCTCAATAAATGTTAGCTATTATTTTATTGCAAGGGTATTTTGGGTCTCTTCCTGAATCTTAGCATTCCCCACAAACAGCAAGCATATCTATCAGAATGCTTGGGCTAAATCTAGACTCTAAGCAGGAAGGAACCAGAGAGAAGGGTCCGGATCCTTTTAAGGTGCCATGTTTTACAGAGGTTATTTCATTTCTTTCTGACAGGTCCTTGAAACATATATATTTTTATGTCCATTGTACAGATGAGGAAGGTGAGGCTCAAAGCATTTTAAGAAGCAGATTTCCTATTGCTGCCTTTTTAAAACCTTTAGTGTACTATTTGTTTTACAATAAAATCCCAAATCCTTAACATGGTCCATGAAATCCTCCCTGATCTGGTTCTAGCCCACAGCCTTGTTCATCCCCCGCTGGTTCCTGGCACTCCTGCCTTGTCGGCCTGTTCTTTATCCGCCCCACGTACCACCCCGCTCCAGGGCCTTTGGACATACTTGTTTCTTCTGCCTGGGCTTGACCTCCCCTTCCCTTTTTGCTGAAATCATTCCTGTGCATCCCTCCAATCTCAACTCTCACTTCTCCAGAGAAGCCTTCCTGGGAATCCCCCTGACTGGATAAGGCGCCCCCTTACACATGCTTCGATAGCAACCGCCGTGTCTCTTTCATATCATCTCTCACCATCGTAGCTGAACCCTCCACTGTGTGTGTGTTGTTGGTCTTACTGGGGGCAAGACTCACGGGGGCACGGTCTGTATTAGCCAGGAGAGGCGGGGCTATGCCAGGGAGACGTAAATCCCAAATGTCATGTTTCTCTGCCACGCTGTGTGTCCCGTGGTCACTCGGGGATTGGGAAGAGCGGAGGTGCCAACATCTTGTGTCATGCCCTCTGGAACGCCCGCCCTTCTCGGCGGCTGCAGCAGGAGGGAGGACAGAGACTGGAGACTCGTGTGTGTGCACGTCCCCTCCGCTCCCTGCCACATACCCTGTCCCACAGCGAGGGGGCTGGGACCTATGGGGGACAAGGGGGATATGTGATCTGCCATGGAGACCCCATCCAACTTGTTCTCTTGTGTGTTCACCATGCCTCGCACACTGCCTGGCACATAGTAGGAGCTCCCCAAATAGCTTTGGAATGGATGAGGGGGTCTATGCAGGTCCCGGCGGGATCACCCAGTGAGCGGTGGAGCTGGGCCTCGGACCACGGTGCTCCTAATTTCAAAACCTTTGGCCTTTGCGCTCTGCCTGGTTGTCTCCCCGGTTTTCTGGGATGCTTTTCTCCTCCGTACACAGAGGAAAGAGTAGCAAGCGTTGAGACACTTAATAGATTTGTTTTTCCTGATGAAGGTGATGAAAGCTGCATGTCCTCCAATCAGCCTCGCAATCAGCCAGGCAGCCACTCACCCAAGACAAGTGGCAATTCAAATTCAGCGAGCGTTTCTTAAGTGCCTACTGTGTGCTGGGCACGGCATCTGGGCACATGTACACGAAAGCCCGGTGAGCTGAGCGCTATGCTCCCTGCTTTCCAGGCAGCGACACGGATGCTCAGTGGTGAAGCTGGATTCAAAGGCTGGCTGGCTTAAAGCCCGTCACCCTTTCTCCTGCAGCCAGGGGCTCCCACACGAGAGCACAGAATCATCTAGAGGACGCCTGGGCATGCCGGCTGCTAGGCCCTACTCCTAGAGCCTCTGATTCAAAAGATATGGGTGGGGCCTGCAAATCTGCATTGTGAATGAGCTCCAGGTGATGCCCTGTGGGCCCCCAGTTGGAGCCGCACCTGCCCTGCAGCCTGCTGCCTGGTGGTGAGTGGCACGGTGTACTTCCATCATTAACGTGGCTCAGGGGTCTTGACTGGGGAGGAGGGGATCAGGAGCATAACAGCTCGGTGGCAGGTATTTGGCACTGCCCTGGGAGGCTGCCTGCAAGGGAAGTATATAAAATGAGAGGGTTGAGTGGACGAGTTCGGAGGTGCTCTGCAGATCTGACATTCTATATTCTATGATTGGATGAACTAAGCCAAAGCTACAGATTCCATTTAAGACGCTTCCTAGGTGGGAAGTGCTACAGACTAAAAATCGTGTAACAGTAAATGCCTAGGGGAGTCATGGAGTTCTCCGAGTAGCCACTGTGAGCTCCTGGTACCGCAGAGCCCTGGGGAATCCGGGACACGTGAAAGATGCGACCCCGCTGCGCAAGGACCTAACAGCCCGGCGTGGAGAGAAAACACACGCTTGAGACAACGAGAGGAAAAGGTGTCAGGATAGAACCAAGTGCTAATTGGTGTGAGTCTGTTTGGGGGCTCCCGGCTGGGTCTGGGAAGCCCCAAGGAGGACGTACGACTCCCGGAACCTAGAAGTTTGACAAGAACCTATAAACATTTGTGCAGCCCCATAACATTTTTATCTACCTGGTCCCCACAACCCGGGGTGAGGTGTGTATTTTAAGGATGAAGAAACAGACTCGGAGACCTGCCCAAAGTCAACTTTTATTGCGAAGGAGTTGGGATTTGAACCTAGGTCTGCCGATAACAAAGCTCGTGTCCTTCAGGAGATTGGGCAGAAGGATGGGAGGGATGGCACACCTTGCCCGGGCCACGTGGGGGCTCCTGAGGGAGACGAACTGGCAGAAGAAGCTGGCTGGGGGAGGTATATGCTAACTCAACGGACCCAAGAAGCCTCCCTGGGGCCGCGGAGTATGATGGGGAAGCTAAAGACCATGGGCTGGCTGCAAGAAGTGTTTCACATTGCTGCCATTGTAATCCACGGATGACTCGGGGAGCAGCCAGGGCCCAGACAGGGCGGTGCACCATAGCAGAACTACTCTGGGTCCCGGAGGCACTGGGTTTCTACTGCCTCTCTCCAGGCCACCGATGGGCCATGCAACATGTCTGTGTGAATCAGAAAAAAGGCACGCCTTCCAAGATGCAACTGGGCATCGATCGGGTCACCATGCTTGGCTAGCAGAGGGTGGGCTGGATCCCTGTCCTTGATCTGACACCCTTGTCAAGTGAACAGTCTGTACAACTGTACGGACGGGTAGACTTGTCTCCCTCCCCCCCCGCCCCAATACACACACTCACACTCATATCTGGACGACCACCCTCTCCTTGCCCAGGGAATTCACTTGCTTAGGGGAACTGGAAACCTCTGTGACTTCAAACCACTCCATCCCTCCTTCCCAAAAGGTTTCCCCACCGAATCCCTTCTAAGAAGGGCTGCTGGCTGGGCTGGAAGCCCCTTTGAGAATAAAATCTACAAGGTGAGGGAGAAGCTGAGCGAGAAGCAGTGATTCAACATCTGACTTTAAGGAAAGAGTGACAAAGGAGATGGTGCCGAGAGGCACGGTCAAGGACAGACAAGGCTTTCGAGGCACCCCCTCTCCTCCTCAAACTGTTAAAATGGAATACAAAGCTCAAGTCTTTATTACCCAAAAAAAAAAAAAAAAAAGTAGCAGCCGCCGAAGAGTGCGAGCCAGTGAGGGGGGAGAGAGGAGAGAGCCACGCTGAAATCAATACTGGCCAGGACAAGCATTATCCCATGTGGAACACCTCAAGCCTCTGCCTAGAAAATTTGATTGGATCTTCAGAAAAACCTATTAGTGTGTTGTCAGGACCTTCTGGTGATAACTGACCGGCGCTCGCCAATCGATGTGCTTCACTTGTGCAGCTCCTGATTTTTTAACAGCATAATTGTTTTTTTAATAACGGGCTGGCTCGCCCACTCCAGTAAGCAGGGAGTCAAAGCCAGACTCCCGACCTAAAATATAGAGACTCGCGCAGCACCAGCCACTTCTTCCTAATTGCACAATTACTTTACCGAGCAACCGGGGATGGGAGGGCTGTGGTGGGGGGGTAAGGCTTTTTTTTTCAGCTAAGCCAAGTTAAGAAAAGTCACCGAAGTAATCACAAGTCAAAATTATTTACTAAATGAAATCCGTTCTTCACAAAGGAACCTTTATTTATTCTTAAAGAAAAAAAGGGCAAAAATTGCATGATCTCAGCATGGCAAGGATAGCATAAAGCAACAGTGGAATTAGTGGTCAATTATTACAGCTTCTTAATTTTCAGCCGGAGAGCTCGCAACGCATTTTATTTGGGTTTTTAAATGCACTGTAACAACAGCAGTATTTCTGCTCTTTACCATGCCTTGGATCTGAGATGTCAAAGTACTTTACAAACAAATAACTCGAAACAATTTGGGATTGAGGCTCTTTATAGATGGAGAGCAGGACCCGGGGAGGAAGCAATTTGCCCAAGGTCACGGGCTGAATCTGAGGCACAGCTGGAAACACTACTCGTGAATGCTGGCTCCTGAAGCCTCCAGCTCATCACCACCAGCCTGCCTCCCTCCCATACACACACCAAAACAAAACCCAAAAGCTGGAAGACAGCAACGGGGCAGAGAAGTCACCTGCCCTCCAAAGCCCAGGGTGTCCACGCTGACAATTTGCCGTACAGATTGGAAGCTGGGCGTGCGGGTCAGATGGCTCTGCAGACTGCCGTTGCTGAAACCAAGAGAATCGGTCGCTAATGAAAGTTTACAGTGTTCTCTGCATATTGGGGCAGCTCAGCTTTCCATCTTGAGTCCCCCGGTGTATTTGTCAGATTCTTGCAAAGCGTCAGCCTCCCAGGAAGGTACTCTGGTACTTGGCCCACCTGGAAGGTCTCGGCCTTTCCTGCGCTGGCTCCCTCATGACCCTGCCCCTGTGCGCTCAGGGTTGGGGTGCAAGATTCAGAAGAGGAGAGGAGAGAGCAGGAGAGGGAGAAAGGGGGCAAGAAAGACAGGTGGGCCTGGTTTCCAACCTTTGCAGGCTCTAGGACCTCTTGTTGCAGAGCCTCTATCCCGCACTATAGCAAATCCATTACAATCCCCCGAATACAATTTATAGGAGATTATTTACCAGTTCAGTTTGGTTGCAGTTTACTGGTTGACAATGTTACAGTTTTGTAGATATTTAATTAAACATGTAATAATTTTGATTTTACAGTTTTCTTCTCTGTATTTGGAGCTCTTATTTATTTATTTATTTTTTTTCCTTTCCAGGTCTCAAATATGTTCACAGGGTCTGGAAATGTTTATAGGACATGGGCACTACCCATATTGACTTTAATGGGTAAAACAGCCCAGAGGGAGAGAAGAAGCGGGACGGATGAGACAAAACAAAGTTGACCAGGACAGCGAGGAAACAGAATCCAAACCGAACCAAACCAAAACAAAAATTTAGGAAAGCAGACAGAGGGAGTTGTAGAAACTCTGGAATTGCTGGTTAGAAAGAAGAGAGAGCGAAAGCAGGCCTTACCAGGATATTTCCAGGAAAAGAGACAGACAGATGAAAGAGCAATCCAACCGTAGATGAAAAAAAAAAAGAAAAAAAACGCTCTGTTATTATTCAACAATTTATTGAGCACAGGGCCAGATACCACATGTGGCCTCAGAGATACAGAGCTGGATCAGATACAGGCTCTACTCTCAAGGAGTTTACTGTTTTATTGAGGGAGACAGAAAAGGTAAACGAACAGTTCAGCTATGTGATAAGGACTCAGACGGAGGGAAGCGTGGGAGACTGGGCAGGTTCAGACGAGGAACCCAGGGGAAGGACCCTTGGACTGTTCAAAGGCACAGACGTGTGGACGGCAAGGCGCGGGAGCTTGAAGAAGGCCTGGGGTAGGGGTGGAGGCAGGGGTGTGGGAGCAGGAAGGCCACCGGGTGAGGCTGAAAAGCCAAACTAAGGTGATTTAGACTGGGAGCATTTGGATGGATTCTGCAGCCAAAGGTCAACCAAGAGTGGTTTCCAAGGCGGGGTGGCGGGGCGGGGGGGGGCGGTTTACTTCCATTTGGGACTCTGACAGGGCAGGGCACAGGTGTGGAGGGTGGGTGGGGGGGAACCAGAGAAGAGCTGTCACCCTCTTGTGGTGGGAGGGAAAGGGCCTGTTCGAGGGAGGGGACAGGATGAGGTTGGGTCAAGCCTGAGGAGCATCAGGGGGCAGTGGGAAGGAGTTGGGAATGGGTTGGAAGTGGGAGACGAGGGAGGGGAGGAATCAGGGATGGCCCCCCAGGACCCCAGTTTGAGTGGTTGCTGATGCTGTTATCTGGCAGAGGGAGTGTAAGAAAAAGGGCAGGCGTGGAGGAAAGTTTTCATTTCCCCAGAGCCCAGTGATCCTAAGGCCGGAGCCATGCTAGAGGGGATCGTGTCCTAGTGAGGCCTCTGAAAAGCTGCTGGAAAAAACCAGAGAAACCCTTTAAGGGGTGGGGAGAGTCCTTGGTAGACTGGTAGTGTTTTAGGGGGCACTCCTGGCCAAGCCAGAAACAATCCAGAGAACAAACACCAGGAATCTGTTCATTCCGCCTTGGAAGAGAGGGGCTTGAAGCCCATAGGGCCCTACAGCCAACAGGACAGAAGCCTCTGAGCCCATGTTGAATGCAGGACTGGGGTCCCCATTGTGATTCACGGTTGAAGGGAGTCGACTGGAAGTTAGCAGATGAAAGCTCCAAGCCATACCCAGAAGCCCGTGTGCCCCCTGGCGAGCTATATAACCTGCATATCAGCTAGTGCGATGGCAGGGTTGGATCGAGACAAAGGTCTCTATCAATCATGGCAAATTCATTGGGTTAAACTCCCATCACCCAGAGCTGACCCTTTCCTACCGGAGGAAGTAATGAGCTAGAAATAAGTGCCATCTGAAGCTGAGTCTAAGTAAATCTGTGATCATGGACATTTCAAGCCATAGCTTCGGCTTGGGCTTTCAAACAGATGGATACTCTAGCATGAAATTGCCAAGATGAAGAAGACAGTACGTGGCTGGGGAAATGGCCGGGGCTATCCACCGAGCTGGATTCCCAAATCCTGGCCTGGGACTCGCTCAGCATTCACGGGAAGTAAACAGCCCCAGAGCAAAGCAACTGCATTTCTTTCCCGGTCTTTGATATTGGCAAAGGGAAGACAAACGAGGGCTCTCTGGTTTGGGGACGGCATGAATGAACCACACATGTCCATAAATAAACCAGGAGCCCTCCAAACACGCTGCCCATTTGTTCACACAAAAGCCAGGCTCCCAGCTCTCTTGCAGAGCCATGTTCACAGTTGGATCCTTAATGCATTGTGAGCGTTCAATCAAACTTTTAGTGGTGAAACTCTGGGAGCAAAAAGCCAGCTAAGCCCAAATGGTCCCTTTGCTTTTCCATCTTTTGTGGCTGCCTGGCTGTGCTCTTATGGGTTTTGTTGTCAACAAACTCCTGGCTTGCCTTTGAGCACTCCAAATTATTGAAAATGACTACAGCTTAAGACTGGCAGGATGATTGTTAAAAACAGCCCTGGCATTAATCATAGCTTAAGAGCTTTTGGAAAATGATTCTAATTCAGAAGGGGTGGCTTACAAAGAGGCTTGTCGAAAGCGAAGCAGACATCAACTTCTGAAAGGCGAAAAGCCTGCTTGGTACCCACACCTGGCTTCTTCGGAAATCCAGCTGGCAGACGTGTGCGGGGTGCCCAGCTTACCCCACCAGCTCAGCCCATCTGAGACCACCTTGGGTTTTCCACGGGTCTCCCAGCACCCGTCCCCCTGATCTGGCCCCCACCCCGTCCCCCCTGAGATGGGAAAGACTTCTGGGAGTGCCCATGGTTATCTGTTTTACTGGTAGTCCTTGGAATAGGGAAGAGGTGGCTGGGCGCCCCGCGTTCTGTCAACGGTGGGAATGCCTTAGACCGGCGCTACGGTGATCTGGTGCACAGAGGCAGCTGCGTGCGCGAACACACGGTCAGCACGAGCGAGTACTGCTGCCTTTTGCCTGCCTGGCTCAACAAAGGAGAATGATTTTTGCCATCAGCATTCTCCCTATCATGGAATCATTGCACAATTTAGTACGATTAATGGTTTCCATTTAGGAGAAAGCTGAGAATGAAAACAGTGGGGGAGTGGCAGTGACCGGCTGGGGGTGTTTGCGGCCGCAGCTAGAGCGGAGGGGCCGGGCTGGGGTGGGGGGCGGCCGGCCGTGCCCGCTACCTTTCCTTCCTGGCATGAATGGGAGGCACTCTGGGGCGAAGAGACACATGGCTTTGGACATGCATTTGCAGAAACAGTCAGAGCTGCAACCTTGTGATGGCCCGGTTGCTGTTCCGTCCTCGTGGCCTTCGGAACAGTGGTGACTGAGGAGCTACTCCCTCTCCACCTGCCGAAGGGGGAGCTTCGTTCCCGGACGTTCCTGCCTAAGGCCTGTAGGGCTGGCGCTAGCAAACTCACTGCGCCACTTCTTGGCGCTCCTGAGGGCCACACGGGGTGGCCACACGGGGACGGCCCCCACCTCTGTGCTAGGACGGCGGCGCCAGCAGCAGCCTTGACCAGAGCCACCGCTGTCTCTGGAGCCCCCAGGCTGGACGGCCTAGTCTCAGCTCCCATCGGCTGGCTCTCTGGGGCGTTCCTGTCCACTCGGCAGCATCCCGGGCTTTCCACTTCTGAAGGCACTGCTTCTGGTCAGACCGCACAGCTGTTGGAGGTGGGTGGTGAGACAGTGGCCCAGAGACTTGTGGGTGCTGATAGAAACCAACCGGGAAAACACAGAGGATTCAAGAGGGCCTGCATTTTTTTTTTTTTTTTTTTAAGCAGTAAGCTTTTGTAACTGAAGCCGAAAAGGGAGAAAATTGGTGATTTGGGCTGGGTCTAACGTGACTCAAGACCCTTCTCGATGCATTGGTGTCTCTGCAAGGAAATCTATTATTTTCCATAAACTGTCTTAAGCATCTCCCGGGCTACATTTCTGGCTGTGTTAAGAATCAAGCCATCAAGGACAGCTGTGAATGTTATAAACTTTCAGCAGCAGCAATGGGCTTTGGCAGGGAAGTAGGAGCAAAAAACCCAAGTAGGACATTTCGGTTGACAGTAATGGCACTTTCCCTTCCTTGTCCAAACGATAAAAGATTCATGCTCCTAATTGCAACATTATAGCTGCCCCCATCACTTTATTCTGGGAGAGGAGGTTAGAGAAAACAGGCCTAGAGAGAGGGAGAGAAAGAGAAAGAGAGAGAGAGATGGATAGTAATTTCGTCACTAGCTAACAGAGACCGATTAGTGCAGAAGACTTCCTTCCATAGCAATACTTTTTAATCAGGTCTGCTGTGTCTGGGCAAACAGCTTTTGTGGATTAGCCAGACTGGAGCCTGACAGCATCCGTTGCAAGTTTAAACGATGAAATACACAACTACAGAGAAAACAAACCAAAAAGAGTAATAAAGTCACACGTTTCAGTATTCAGCGACCATTAAGGGATTTAAATATTTGTTTGCTATTAAAGGCTTGCATTAGGCTCTTCCAACACCAGCTCTGGAAGACTGAAATATCAATTACCGATCAATTTTCCCCCTAAGTAAACACTAATGCAGGATAAACAGTATTAGAAGATGCAATCGTAACATTGCTGACTTCAGGATGGACTTCCTGCTGGTAACAGCAAGTTTAAGCCTGGTGATTAATCAACCTGAGAAGATAGCACTTAAGGAAGATTTAAGGCGATCATGTGTCTGAAATATGACTGTGAGCCAGTGCACGTTTGGAGGGCAGCCGAAGTCCCGGGCCCAGAGCGAGCATGGATTTGACCCTCTCTAGGATTCCTCTCTTTCCCCAGAATCGCCGCCCCCACAGCTCAACACCTCGGAGGATTAGGAGGGAGTGGAATGGGACGGACTGTGGGTGTGCGTGTGAGAGAGGGGAAAGCAGTAGCCGTTAAGTCAGGTTCCTTGCTGGGATGCATTCCGGAGTTGAACACGCAAGGCCCGAGGTGCAATTCCAGCACTGACCAGCAGGGGCAGTAGACTTTGGACTGAAAAATGACCTAAACCAATTTCCTGTGTACCGGGAGAGCTGGGAAAGGGAGGAGGGGAAGACTGGCAAGAAGATTCCTGCTTTCAAGTCTCAGTTTTGGGGTGCTCCGCATTATCCTTGTGCCTCACGCCCTCTTTCTGGCATGTGTAATGATGGGGGCATGGGAGCGTGGGGGCATCAAACACCGTGCTCCTATCAGAGGCACATTGGACAATATTGAAACGAGCACAAATAGAGCAAGGAAACTGGTTTGAGTTCTTCTAGCATGCCGTACCTCATTCTGAAGGCCCCTCACAATATATGGTAGCAAGAGTGAGGCTCTGCTTAGCCATTCCCAAATCCATCCTTCCCTGTGGGAGAGAACAGATACTCTGTCCCAGCAGGTCCATGAGGATGACGGGACTGTTAGCCCCACACTCAGGTCCTCGAGACCAGCGGGAAAGCTGTCTATGCTGAAGATGCACTTGCAAATGTCAAGGTTTGAGACACAGAATTGGTCACCTTCACACTAAGTCAGAAGTGCGACTCAGCAGCCAGGTGCTCCCTGGAGTGCCTGACTCCTCGCTGAATGCCTACTATGTGCTCAGCACTCTGTGACCATTGGCCCATGAGGTCTTTGGATGACGGCCAAGAGCCCTTTTCTGCTTCCCCTGGACAGTGGGTTAGGACACCCAACTGCTTCATTTTGGAAGTCTTTCCAAAGTAGGTACGTGCGGCTGTGGACAGACGTTGCCCGCTGAAGGCACTGGGCTGCCAGTCCTTTATGACTAAGGGCCGCGTGCTTGATACCCTGACAAAATAGTTCTGAGGCAAATTTATAATGAAACAAAACGCTTTCACTACCTGTGGCAGGATACCTGCCTGGTTGCTTTAAGGCTCTGGATGACAGACTCAAAGGAACATTTCTCCATGGAGTAAGTCCATGGCAGAACAAGAATTACATTTCCAGTAGACAGAGGACAGTGAAAGATTGCACCAATTAACACCCGCATATCACCTCGGGGTTCCAGCTGATGTATTTGGAGAATGCAAGCAGGCCAAAACATTTGTGAGAACCCTCCGGAGGACACGAGGACCATTTTCACTCCCATGCCAAGTGAAGGACCAGGCAACTTATCAAGCTCAGCTCACGTGGGCGGCTCCTGGCGCCTCCTCATTTGCATACCCTGTGGAACTCTAATGGCCAGTGTGCGGCAAGTCACCAACCCACGTCTGCCTCAGTTCAGTGAACTTGGGTCCCTTCACTGTAGGTCACGGCGGAATCTGGAGCGTCATGCTACAGACCAGGGGACAGGGGTCGTTATACCTTCCAAGGCAAGCTTCACGAGGGCATGAGGTGTCCACACGCAGAGGGGCCCGAGGAGCTCCCTCTACTTGAGTGGTACCCGCCTCTTGGTAGCCGTGGGGAACCTTCTATTCTCCATCCTGTATGGCTGACTTTGTGTCTGGCACCTTGTTAAGCGCTTCCTGCTTCTCTCCTGTATTTCTCCTAACAACACTTATGGTGAGCCTTACCTTCCAGAGCAGGAGCCCAAGGCCAGGTAGGGTGGGTCCCTTGCCTGAGGTTTCACGGCTAGTGCACGGTGGAGCAGGGACTGGAGCCCGTGCTCCTAATCTCTGCCCTCTATCACCCTCTGCAAAAAGCTATGAAGAATTAGGGCTCCCCGTGGCTCTGTGCCCCCGGCAGAGGCCCAGACCAGCCCTTGAAATCGTGACTCATGTGGCTGGGATTTGAGGACAGCCACAAGACTGATCCCACCTTCCACGTCTCATCTGGCTTTAGTCCCCCCCACACAGGCCAGCAGGCTGGCTGGGCTTACTGCCCTCGGTGCCTCCGACTCCCATTCCCTCAATGCTAACCCATGGTTTTAGGCCCGGCGGGGGCCCAGGGAAGCTGCCTGGACTCTCCAGCCCATTTCCCTTCTCCAGGAAATTGCCCCAGGGCTCTGGGGGCTCCTTAACCATCTTCAGCACAGCCCCCACGTCTGAGGCCCATTTCATGTTTTCCCGTGGGTGGAACTGATGCTCTGATTCGTCTCCAGCGACTATCTCACACCTCTCGGTGTTTATCACAACACTGAGCACACAGCAGATGCCGGGGGACTGCGTATCTGATTGGCCGATTTGTACAGAGACAGGCAAGAGACCAGGCCAGGATGGGAGGAGGCTGACGTGAAATAAGCCAGCCTTTGGCTTTTCTGGAGCTTACCTTTCCTTCCACTGCTGAGTTCTCCCCATTACCTGCCCAAGAGAGAAAAGGAAGCTCCACCCCAGCTGGGCGAATGGTGGGAAAAGGGCGGTTTGGGGCTGCTCACATATTATCCTTGCATTTGTGAGCTCAGTCACCATGAAGTGTAGTCATTGCTCACTTGGGCCTGCAAAGCAAGGGTGGGGGGCGGCAACAACATGCCCGATCCTGCTGTGCACCTGCCCTGAAGTCGCCGCAGCCTAAACAGTGAGTGAGAACCATCTCCTGCAGGTGGCCCAGCCAGTCCTCCGCAGATCCCACTGTCCTTTGGTTAAAGGAGAGAGCGCTTGAAATGAAGAAGGCAGAATGAACTGTTACGACACGAAATCCCAAAGGAAGAGACAGGTGGAGCAGCCAACACAGGAAAGTTGGTGGGGGTGGTGGGTGAAGGGGGTGGTGGGGAGGGAGGGAGGAGGGGAGGGGAGGGGGGAGGGCGGGCGGCGAATCGGCGGGAGGGGCCGTCCCGGCTGGCCCGCCACTGCATCGCGCGCACCTGCACAAATCGCTGAGTCCTCGCGGCCAGAGCACCTGGCCCACCTGTCCACTGACGGGGGAGAAGAGAGCAAGGGCAGGGAGGGTGAGCGGAGGAGAGAGAAAGCAGTTCGAGGCCCCAGCCGGCAGCCTCTCTGGGCACCTGCTGCCCGCGCTGGGGGGCGGGGGGGTCCCGCGCCCGACCCTGGGGAGGAAGCTGGACCAGGGGCCCCCATCTCTTCTCTCGCACCCCGGCGTCCATTAAGAAGTCCATAAAGAGTAAAGGATCACTTGGTAACATTAATTTTTTTTTATTAAGAAGACAGATATTTTATAGTACTTTTTTTTTTCTTTTTTTTTTGTAAAAATGGTATACATGAACGAATACAAAATGCGAATGGGAACATATGGATATGGAATTTCTTACACCATAACATTGTTCATGTACACCTTCAAAACAGAACTGGCCTAAAGGGAAAAATAAGACGTCGGTGTGACTAAAGAACAAGCTTATTTGGCATCAATTATACATCCTTCATTATTTTATATTCCTTTAAAAAACACAAAAAACAAGTTTGTTCTTTCTTCACTCTAAAAAAAGTGATCAACCTGTACAAAGTAATACTCAACAATACATTTCAAACAGTGCACTGTATACTTAAGAAAAAATACATAAACCAATATACAACTAAAACCCATAATTTCCTGTTTTTGTTTTATTTATTTTTTTTCTTTTCCAATGTGTGGGGCCTACACTTTGCAATCTACCTGAGACGGAAAACACCAGTCAAAACACATGAACCTGAGACATGTCAACATTGTAAGCCATAAAGTTACATCAGGAACACTGCACTACTGTACACTTTTCAAAACAAAGATGGGAGGTCCCAAAAATGAGATGCCAATTTTGTGAGCAATGGTAGGTTTTTTTTTCCCCCTAAAAAGAACAACTGAAAAGACCTTTCAACGACATGCTAAATGGTTCTCACCCTTTGATGCGGTTATACTATGATCAGAATGGGTGCTAAGGGCTCGGAATAGAGCTGCACATTATAAAATTCATTGAAAAAGGGATGTTCGTTGTGGCTTTTTGTCTTGGTTAAGTGCCTAGGGATAGGAGGGGGGAAAACAAAATGCTGCTCAATATGGATTTTCTTTTACATATCAGTCCGTTCCCAAAAGGCCCCCATATTGCAATGGTTCTATCAAAGGTTAAAACAAAGACAAGAAAAATAAACACACTTTCAAATAACAAAGAGTTGATACTTTTTTTCCCCTTAAATAAATCAGCGTAAGTTTTCCACATAATGTAACAATAGTAAAAATGCACCTTGCAAAATCCAAAATTACTCACTGAAAATGTTATATAATATATATTTATATATATATAGATCTCTTTTTTTGATGCCATCTTTCCATAGGGACTGTATCCTGGAGTCTGGAGCCTTACCAAAACATATGGTAAGAGTTTTTAGTTTTCGTCCTTTGGGACTACTTCTAGATTTCCTAGACGTTTCAGTGAAAATCCCCACATTGTTCAAAAAAATGTAAATGGTAACTTGACTCCTCTACCTTTTCCCAAGGCTCCCCATCTAAGATGTGTTCAAGGTAACTTATTTTAGTAGCTAAGCACTATGGCTGCCATCATGCGAGGATCAGTAGTTTTTTGGCAGATGGTTCTTAAGGCTGAGGAAAGAGGCCAAGGCTAGTGTATGAAAGGTAAAAAGATAAAAACACTCACATTTGAGTTTTGATTAAGTAACTGAAAATCCCTACATGCTGTTTTTCCACCTCTGCTCTGACCTTTCGAGAACTGAGATCGACAGCAGACCAGTGTGAGAACAATACTGGCCCTCCTTTTGTACCTCCTGCCTTTGTCAAGCCAAATCTGAAGGAATGAACGTTTCACACGGATTCGAGTTGGAAATCCCAGCATGACAAATATCTGTAATATACAGTACATGCAGGCCACATCCTACTGCCTTCCTAACTAAGCACAAAGGAAAAAAAAAAAAGAAAACAAAACAAAACAAAAAACCAACCCTGTCCCATCCAGTCATTCACACGCCACGCGGACTTGCTTTTTCCTACAAATTAGTGAGAAGTATGGCCGATTGGGAAAGGCGGATGGAATCGTTTGGAACAGAAATAACCAGAGCAGAACTAGCTTTTCCCCCCCTCCCTACTTCCCCTCCTGTGGCAACTCAAATTTGTCCACTTATATAAAAGGAACAGACCTCACCTGTCAGGTCTGTTTAGGGCATTGAAAAAGGAGGAGCCCTTTCCGCCCCAAACCTTTCTGGACAGTGTGGGGTATCTATGCTGAGCCATCTACAGATACAGAATTAAAGACAGATTCAATCTCATTATGACACACCTCACTTGCAGATAACCCTGTACAGTAATGTAGTTCCACAGCAAACAGAACATTTTCTGAGTCACAGTCTAAGTTTCTAGTCTTCACTGCTCTAAGTATTTGAAACATGGGTAGCAGCAAAGAGTCCTCATTGTTTGTTCACCCAAATCTTTACGACAACAGAGAAGAATGCATTATGGACACACTAAATTCTGAACTATGAAATCTAAACTGTGCTGGTTCTCCTTTTATGAAACTGAATTTTGAACAGAAAGCAGTTACTTCAAAAATAAGCAACAACAGAAAAAGCAAAAACAACAACAGAATCAGGGGAAAAAAGATTCTAAGGAATCCCAGCAGGCAAATTCCAAAATGGGAGATTTTGGAAAAAAAAAAAAAAAATCCAAAAATTTTGGGGGAAACATAAATGCACACAAAGGAAAAAGAGAAAGAAAAAAAAAAAGGAACGCAATGAACAAACAAAAAACAAGGCACAGAATTTTCTGCAATCTACTCAAACTAAATCCAAGCATCCAAGTTTGACTTGGTAGGAAGAAATAAAACTTAAAAACAAAACAAAACAAAAAACCAACCAACCAACAAACAAAAAAAAAGAGGTGTCAAACAGCAGAATGTACTTTCAAAGAACATTTTTCTTTTTTTACACAGCAAATCCCAAGCCTTCCCAGTCTCGCACCTTTCCACCCATTCATAAAAAAACACACGAATTTCTCGCAAGTTCCAACATCACTGTCTCTTTATCATCTAAATAGGGCCAGCTGGACACCTCATTGAAACAAAAAGGCTGCTCTAGATGAAGTACTCTTTCTTCTCTTCGGAGTTGTTCTGTCCTCCTTCTGCATTGATTATAGCAGTGTCTGCGTCTGCGGCATCATCGGCTCCTTTGGCTTCATGAGTGAAGTATGTACCTGAAAGATGAAGGGGTAAAGCACCGTGACTGTCTGATGGCCTCTGTGCAAAGTGGTACAGAGATGGCAACGTGCTTTATGGCCATCATCAGCCGAAGTGGTGTGCAGGCAGCAGAGGGGAAAAAAACAATCGGAAGGAGAGAGCGAGGTGGGGGAGACAAATGGGGATCCGGGGGTTCCAAAGGCACCACTCCAACTGAACCGCTGCGATATAATTCAGCAAATGAGACATTAGAGCAGTGATTATGACCAGAGGGTGTCGGCGGAAGAAGACGTGAGTGGGAGCTAAAAATGCAGAAAGCTGGAGAGCTGTTGACTGACGTGTGGACAGTGAACGCCAGGACCAATGGCCAGAGATGTGCGCGCACATGGTTAAAGACCAAAGCAAGGAAGAGCAATTAGCCAATTAATGAATTAGGGCCCTGATGATGTTCTACTGTCGCCTCAGCTCGTTTATTTGACCCCCCCACCCCCGCCCCCGCCTCCTGTCTTCAGGAGTCATGGCTGCCTGTGCATCAGCGGGGGCCCGCACGGGCAGGTCTGACCATCTGCTGCCTCCCGCTTCAGCGTGGGGTCCCCGATCGAGAAACAGCTTGGTATCGTAGTAGTTGTTATCAAGGCTTGGGGTCTGTCTTAAGGGACAAGCGATTCTCGCTCAAGGTGTGACTCTAGCCCGGACCCGGATTCATGGATTCGCTAATTGGCACAGCCACTTGAGAATGACGACACACAGAACGCCCCGAAGTTGGAGACACTCTCATCGGTAGATGCTAACCACTTACGGGAGAGTTTATGGGGAGAGACAAGGACTGCCCCTCAGTAGGACATCTAGGTAGCGCTTACACTGCCTACCATAACCAAACAGCCCTCCTCCCGTTATACACTGTATTCTCGAAGACTCTTAAGGAAAAATAAAAAAAAAGGCCGATACATTGGTTGTATTCTCAGGTTTTCATATGTGACAAATCTGAGCAGGCAGGCGGTCAGATGTCCCCCTCCTATCCCCTTCTTTCCTCTGGCCCCTTGTTCTCCACAGCTGCTGAGCAGACTCGGCCCTGCTCTCTGGCCTCACCTTCCCGGCTCTATCAAGCTCAGCACCAAAAGGCTGGGCGTTCTCGGCCCAATGGGCTGCCTCCTGGGCACGGGCAGAGGGTCCCCAAATGGTTTATGTGGGAGACGGGCACTGTGGGTCCTAAAGGTGGTTTCAAGTACCTTGGACCTCCATTGCTGTGCTCAAGGGACCTTCCCCAAACCCAAATCCTACGATCCAGTGGTAGGCAAGCGCCTGCGGTTAATGCTATAGGAAAATCCCACAAGCTCACAGCACAGAGCTTGAGAAAAACAGCAGAGAGACAAGGGCCGACAAAGAAAGGAAGAATAAATTACCAAGGGCGGGGGGGAGAGGACCGGAGCAGCATGGGGTACAAAGGAGGAGCATTGGAAAAGATGATTGCCCATCCAGGCTGCACAGTTGATAAGTGTGATGATTAATGGCAATTTAAATCAATTGCACAGATAATTTTTAAAAAATACATATTTATGTGGCTTTTAAAGCACATTAAACCAAGGAAGTATTCTAGCCACTGTGACCAGCTTCCCTGGAGCTTGGGGCCAGGCAGCACTGACTGTCCACCTGCTCCCCAGAAAGCAGCAGGGTATGGGCACGTTCTTTCCACATCGATCGCTTTGGGGTTCACGCCCCACCTCGCACAGCCCGGCCCCTATTTCTACAATTTTTGCTCTATCCCCAATTACGGATTGCAGAATCACACATCTAGAAAGCTTTTTGAGAAAAATCCAAATCAAGAAGCACTCCTCATCAACCCTCGGAGTTCTCATCAGCAGCTGCTTTCTGTTTTTTTTTTTTTCTCTCCCAGTTTCGGGAAACATCGATAGGCTATGTGGCCACATAATCCCAACTGCCTATCAAGGGAAACCTTCGTCAAGTCCCCAGATGCAGGGGGGGTGGTGACGGGAGGCCTCCTGCCTGCCAGAGCACCTTGCTTACCTTTATGTCTGGCAAAATAGCGCCCCAGAATGATGAGCAAGCACAGCATGGCGAACACGACCACGGCCACGACACCGCCGATCACGGCGTGATCCACCGCTCGGATGGCGCCCTCCTCGCCTGCTCGAGAATCTGTCGGAATCAGAAAAGGAACAGGGCTGTAGAGCTCGTTACAAGACACCAGCAGCCCTGGCCACACTACCTCCAGGTCAGAGGTCACCTTCTTTTATAATGGAGGAGTCAGAGAGATCAGCCAGATGGATCAGCTTACAGCGAGGGAACAGACTGACCTGTCCAGGGCCGGATTGATCTGTTCTCCCCACAAGGCAATTTCATGACACGCAGAAGAGGAGCGCTAACGCACGGGGAGCACGCTTAGGGACCAGGGAGAGAAGAAACAGTCTGTCCGGTCCCAGCCTGGTCTTAGTGCTCACTCCGTCCGTGTCCAGCTGCAGATCCTAACGAGGAGGCCGACCTAGCTACTTAAGGGCGCTCGGGATGGCACCCTCGGGCACTGGAGGGGAGCCGACTGGAGCTTTCGGAAGCTGCCCAGCGACTTCATCCCCGCTAGGCACGTGCATAGGAAAAGGAGCTCACAAGTCACAGCTGCCTCGAGATAAAACAAGGCTTATAAGACTAAAGACAGGTGACATGCTCGCTACATTTAGGAGGTACGAGGGAGTAAGCCTCCATCTAAAACCTCAAAACCTAGTTCAAAAAAAGGCAGCAAGGACTAATTGTCCATTGCCACAGATGGGCTTTCTTTTATTTATTTAACACTTCACGAGGCGATTAATTTTCCCTTGTAAGCGTCACTCCCTCAGGATGTCTTCTTCCGACTGAGGAACGACACGTTTGGCTGGGGAACAGCTCCAGAATGGACCCAGAATGAGCTATGGTGATGCAGAATGGATGCATGGCAGTGTAAAGAATTTTAATTTAGGAATGTGGCTACATCACCCCTTGCTGAAGTCCTAATGGCACCCGAGATTTATAATGTAGTAAAAAACAATTATTCTCCCGTTGATTAATACATTAACATTTTGGAGTGGAAGCCAAACCATTGTCTTCTTTTTTATTGAGTCAAGTACGACACCTCCATTAAAATGATTTACTAGCCGTACCTTACAATTTAAGCACAGCAGCAACAGAAACGGTAAAAATCTTTTAACTTTACATGATTTGTGAAGTCATATGTGAAGGATTTACCATTTAAATCTTTCAGTACAAGAAGCACATGGCCCTATAAATCTGTCCCCCTTGCAGTTGCTGGACGCCTGAGAGAAATGCATTTCACCAAGAAGACGGAGAGTGCAAATTCAAGTCAATTTTTAAGAAAGATTTATCTCTGTCTCTCTCCAAAGAACAGAGCAAATCTCTGAAGCCTCCACCTCTAATAATATTTGAAGTTTATCGATCAAGTGTACAGATCCGTGACAGCTAAAGGTAATGGTGCTCTTTTGAGCCGAAACCTGATACAACGCTTTCAGCAGGAGGGCATGATTTACACTTTCTATCGATATTTCCAATTCTGCTCTGAGATTAAGTACTGAAGGATGTGGGGAAAGAACTAGTGACTGAGGGTTCCACGAAAAGTGCTTTAATTAAAAGAGTTTAAATTAAAAAATGAAGTATTTAAAGTGTTTCATTAAGTTACCTTTCAGAGGACTACAAAAAACCCCCAAAAATCCCAACCCAAACAGAAATGCCAAATCGGAGGTAGCAGCAGGTCGCCCAGGACAACAGGATGATGGGAGTTTAATTGGAGAAGGGAGATGGGTTGGAGGCAGAGTGCACTGCAGCCAATTAGCCCGCTCTGTGATGTGCGAGTCCCTCCAGCAACCTGTCTAATAAGCTCGACTTGAAACGTGGTGGAGACGAATCGCCCTCCTCGGCCAAAAGGGTTGCCTACTGCGGACGCAACAGCCTCTGTGTCTTGAAAGTCATCTCAACGAGGCAGAACTCTGCCGCGGAAACTTTTTCTTTTCTTTTAGAGACAACGGAGCTCGTGGGAGGGGAGCACTCCCCTCGGGGGCCCCCCCGACACAGGGTATCTGCCCGAGGAGAGCGCTTCACACCCCGGAGACTCTCGCCCAACTGCACAAAGTCAGATTCGCTGATGGGAAGACAGAGAGTTAACAGGAAAGCCAGGAAGTTGTGTTTTCCTTAGGGAGCTGTCAAAATGGGGGATCTTGTGGGAATGAAAATTAACTAATCTCCAGTTGCCATGAGCTTCAGACCTATTGAAAAAATAGGGAGTCTTTCAACTAACTCCCTGGGTCTTAGGCTTGGGTGGGGAAAACAGCGATACTAGCCGTGGAGGAGAGGGGAAAGTGAGGGGCAAGAGCTGCAGAGAGGCCCCGGCCGGGGCAGACTGAGAGCAGAGAGAAACTGCGAGAGGCCGTCCCGGTTCCAGGCACAGACCGAAATAACCCCTTCGGGGAAGGCACTCTCATGGCCGCTGTTCAAAGACCGCCTCCTCCATGCCTAGGCACAGGAATATTCTAGAAGCCAGAGAAAGCCAGAGAGACAGAGAAGCTCTGTGATCCACACCACCACCTCACGGGCCACGTATCTGCGGATTAACTTCCTTAGCCAAAACTCTTTGTTGGATCCTTGCTCCCCATAAACTTCGGGCTCAGGGTGCTCAGAGCTGCCTCCACCCCTGCACTTTGGCCACATTCACTACCTGGGTTCTTGGGATCTTCCCCGCCCTCAATTGAGGACATACACATTTTACAGATACTTATTTATAAGGCTAATCTCTCCCGCTATCTCGTGATACTCACTTGTTAAGAAAGTTTACTACCACCAGTTAATCACCAAGACATTTTTCCTGCCTTCAATTACCGCAGACGGACACAGAAGGTAACTGATGCTTAATTTACAGGGAACACTGCAGTTTGTGAGCCCCTCACCACCTCTTCCCACCCCACCCCACCCCGGGGTCACCGTCCTCTGTGAAGAGCAGCGCCCTTTCCTGCCTCAGCTCAGTCCCCGCTTTTGTTTCCATGTGTGGGGTGGGCGGGAGAGTTTTCAGAGTGCTCCCGATTGGCCCCAGGTGGTGGGGGAACGGGGTGGAAGCTGGTCACGGACTACGGGGCAGAAGGGCCTGCACCTGTGGCTGGTGCCTCGCTCAGGGCGAGAAGCAGAAGCACCAGACGTTACACCACGAGGCAGAGGGCACGTGGCTGGAGGCTGCAGGAAGTAGGGGCCACCAGGAGGAGCAGGGCTCTGACAAGGCCAGCAGCAGCCCGGCCTTTCCTGTTCTGCTCACGAAGGGAGAGCTCCCGCCAGGGCTTGAGAAAGTACCTTTCACCATCATCCAAAGACCCTGCCCCTCTTGGGGTGCAGACCTTGTCACTCTGAGGTTCCACCACCTTTCCTGGGGGGTATCCTCTCCGGATTTTTGGCTCCTTTTCTGAATCAGGCAAAGAAGGAAAGCAAAGAGCCAGACTCTACAAGCGGCCTCCAGCTTCTACACTGAAAGGACACGTGGGCATGGAAAGCACTTACACACACGCCTGGTCCTCAGGCGAATGATCGGCTCTTGGGCTCAGAAGGTCATTTTCTTGCTCTTTTAAGAAACGAGTAACAGGTGTTACTGAGAGCGCTCCTACTTCTGGGACTAAGCGGGGCCCCGTCATCCTGCAGAGGAAACGCCATGTTTCTGTTTGGTGTATTTTGCTGGCATCAAGGTTAAGCCAGCCTTGAACCAAGCACGTTTGGGTGGAGTGACGAATGTCACCCAGTCCCTTCATGTGGGACGCCGAGGACCTTCGGCCTCGTCGTGCCATCGTTCCGGGCTTCAGGGGCTCTCTCTGAGCGCTGGGAAGAGGCTGTGTGGGCTCACGGCTGTGGCACAGTCCTGCCAGGACTGTCCCCTCTTGCAGCCCTGTCCATGGACAGATCAGTCATGAGCTGCTTAGTATTCGTGAGTTGGCTTTTCTTTTGGCAAAAAGCTGGAACAACCTGGCTCCAGGTGAGAGTTTACAAGCTGCTTGCAGAATGTTAAGTTGGCGACTATGGCTTGGGTCAGAGCTTCAACCGTCCTGGGCTCGCATTAGCATCTTAGAAACTGCAAGGACAAAAACATTTCAAAGGGACTCCCCAAGAGGGATGCCCGCCGCTGCTCGGTTCTCTTTACCTTGGGCCAGGTGACCCGGCCCCCTCTATTCCTCACGGGCAACATAAAGGGGGAAGTTCTAAAGGCAGTGGTTCCCGAGGGCCTGCCAAGAAAAGTGATTGCTAGTGCCACTTCAGTCTCCTTCCCCCCACCTCCAGGGGACTCCTTTCTCTCCACTTGCTCTCCCCTCTCAAACGACTTGCCAGAACCGTTCTTCCTGCGGAGCTCCGGCAAGCACGCTGCTGGTGCTAAAACAGGGCTCTCCAACACAGCGCGGTCCCTCTGGCTACTACTTGGCCACCTGGCATGGGACGCCTCACAGAAACTGCCATACGAATGCCTTCATCGTGGATCTGTGGTAAGCCCAGAAGGCTCGGCTGCCAAAGGCAGGGCTTCATGGCTAGCTGGGGAATGGCCAGTGCATCCCGGACAAGCTCCTGGGGGACAGGGACTCTGGCAGGGGACGTCACTGAGCAGAACGCTCACGGCAACCGCGGCCTGCCCACCACGCAGCCCGGGCTGGGCTTTTCGCCAAAAGGACACCAAGTTTCCGACCTCTGAGGAGCTGAAGTATGACCCGGTTAAAACACAATACACAGTGAAAACACACAGCAGAGGGCATGACAACCACCCCGTGCTTGGCTTACCTTCCCATTGCCAAGCATCCCTGGCTCGGGCTATCTATCTCCTTGGGGAGAGCCGGATACTCCTCTAAAATCCACCTGTTTATTCTTCCCATAGGTTACAGACTACCTCAGGTCTCACCTTAGAATTAGCATTTAAAACATGGTGGAGGTTCTAACGATACTGGTCTGCTTCTCTGTCTTGGACAATTCCTACGTTCAACCCTTCTGCCATTTCTGTACCCAACGAACGACTGGAAAAAAGCTGAGATTCTTGACTTTTTGCAACAGTTCTGTCACTTGGTTTGGTTGGAGCCTTTTTCCTGGGCTGAGGGCTTGCTGGACAAGTCAGTTTAATTAACTCTCAGAATCCGTGTTTCTAATGGAAATGCTGCCTCCAGCTTCCTAGGACCGTAGGGATTAGTCTATCTTAGAGGATGCTTAGTGACTGTGATGTCATTTGCTACTTCTTGCGAGAAGAAAGAACAAGCCTGCTGGCGGGTTTTCCAAATCTGAGGCAAAACCAAGATCTGACCTCAAAGACGAAACGAAACGAAACGAAACAAACAAAAAAACGTGGTGCCATCTGAGAAATGTAGCTACTCATTCCCAGCCCCTCCTGGAGCTCCCTTCATGGTAACACAAATAAGTGTGCATTTTAAAGAGCACAACTTTATTACCAAAGGGGAACACGCTGAATGACATGCACTGACAAAATGCCACATTATTTGCTAATCCTAATATGTTATTCTTCCTTAAGATTTGCTTTTCTCAGCACCAATTCAATTATAGATGCTACAAATCCTTCTGACATTTAATTCTCTCTTGTCAGAGTAGTAAATGTATACAGTACATGCACAGCTTTCCCATTAAGATGTTAATGTATATTGAAGCACACTAGCCTCTATGTAACGTAACCTTTCTGTTCTGCCTTCTTAGAAAGGGGAAGGGAAGGAGGCAAGAAAATCATGAAGATCCCAGATAGCATCCCAGACAGCTAGTACTACCCTTCAGCTGCATTTAATTCTAGGGATGCAACTGCAGCTACACGAACATTTCAAAGGAACTACGTTAGGCTTACTTAAAGAAAAACTGCAGTCAGCATCCTCCTCCTGCCACCCAGAGCTCGGTGTGCATTCACTCAAATGAGAAGTTCCGCACACAGGCTTTTGGGCTGTACGTCTTCACTACTCAGTGATCAGGCCTCGGGCTCTCGTAGGCTGTCACTGCCCATAGATTATCCTCCAGAAACAGGCCCAAAAGGGAGATGCAGAAGAGTTAGGACCTCCTCTCCCGCACGGCCCACTGGAGAGTGGTCGGATCTGGGTAAAAGCGGCGCTTCGTTACTCTGCTCTGTGATTGCAGGCAGGTGGATCAGCCACTCTGAGCCATGGAGCACAACCATACGCATCACAGGGTCGTTTCTGTGAGGCCAGCATGTCGAATGGGAGAGGGCCTCTCTGGGCCAGGGCGTGGCATTACCACAGGCACTCAGGAAGTGGCTGTCACAGTTAAATTTGCAATATTAAAGCCCAAGGACGGCTTTCTCCCAGTTCTTTAATACTATGGACTCCAGGCAAATACTTATCAGCTCTCTGGGGGTAAGGGCTATACGTACACCCAGCACTCTGCTCTCAGACGGTGAGATGGCCCCTAAACACTTGCTGAGTTGAAGTCACCAGGCCATTTTCCATTTCTGTACAATGGCACCCAGGGTGACTGATGGCCCAGCTGCCCTGTGGGGTCAAGGCTGAAGGCCACCGGGGTCAGGTCATGATTCAGGTGTACCATCTGAGTATGAGGATTGGAAGTACTTATTGTCCTCTAAATACTGAGAACAAATATTTTTTATGATTTTTCTCCTGTCTCAAGTCACTTGATTTAGTTATTTTACCCCAAAGCAGAAATGCCTTAATGAGCAGGACGGGATCCTCCCAAACATTTAGTGTCCCGAGAGGCCAGGAGGTGCGCTCATGAGTCCACGCCCCTCATCTCCATAAGGACTTCAAAGTGTGAGTGCCTTTCCCACTGTGAGCAACAGGAAGGCACGGGAGGATGGAACCAGAGTTTTCCTTAAAAGAGTATACAGCTGAGAAAGAGGACAGAGTCGTAAAGTATTTCCAAAGATACATTTCCGACTAGAATCTCTCTCTGGAGAAAGATGCTTCTGGGGACCTCAGGCATTTGGGGGTGTGAGGAGGATGGGTTAATGAATATGGTGAAGTCACCCCAAAGCAGTGTCCAACCTGTGGAACTGGAATTCACATTTTGTGTTGTAGCCTGGCGACTCTCTAGTTTGGAGGAACGTTCCTATTTGATGGCCTCCTTCCTCCCCATGAGGGAAACAGTAGCATGTTGGATTATGGGAAGATCAGCAATCCAATGACCTTCAGACTCTATCCTGGGAGTGCTATGACCAAGCTGCCATGGACTCGAGATGATTTTCTCAGTCTACTGCCTTGTAGTCAACAGAATTTTAAAATCAGGAACTCTACGTGTTTTAACCTTTGTGACCCCAAACTTTCCCACAGCCTATAGGACCATCTCAGCGGGAAACTGATCCCATAATTTCGGACAATGGGACAATGGCACCGAAATCATCCGAGGCGAAGGTCTTCTTTGAAGGAGAAAGAGCTTGATTTGATACCGGAAAAGATCTCTCCAGGTCAGTCAGCTTGTGGTTCTACCCCTGATGGGCTCCAGAGAGCCTGACTTTCCTCTCCTCATTCCCCGGATGCACACACTGAAATTGAAAGGGGTCCAAGAGGAAAAGGATTCCTGAGAAGACCCCAGAGCAGAGGAAGTGTAGAGTTCACAGTGGAAGGAGAACTACTCTCAAACTAAAGTCTCTATTTCCTGCAGAGCCCTGAAGACCCGCATGTTCAAATTCTGCCTCTGCCTCTTGAGGAAATCATTCAACCTGGGGAGCCCCTGCTTCCTCACTTGCAAAACGAGACTGCCCAGGAAAATCCTCTTAGGGCTGGCTCACTCTCCCTGTCCCAATGGCTTTCCATGGGGACCTTTTGTTCTCAACTGGCCTCTGCCTCTTCCTAGCCCTAGTCACTCGGGTTCACTCTACCCGCTTTAATTTTTTTCCACAGCATTTGCCACTGGCCACCATTATCTCATGTCGTGAGCCTGGCTGCCCCACTAGAAAGTAGCTATGAGTGCAGGGGCCTGTGGCGTGAACCCCAGTGGGTCCTGGTTGATCTTGTTCACCGCTGCATGCCTGGTGCCCAGCCCAGAGCCTAGCACATGCAGGAGCTCGAACAGTGGTGCTCAAAGAAAGGCAAATGAGATCATCTGTGAAAGAGTTTTCTGAGCTGAAAAGAACTGTACAAATACAAGCTAAATACTACTACACTTGAGATTTATGAGCCATACCTTGAATTTGTCTACACAGCCCAGCTGGTTTTTCTTTATTATTTTTGCTAGTCTACCACAGAAGTGAAATAGCCTGTTTGCCGAATCCGGGCCACGCTTTCAGTGGGGGCAAGGAAGACTCCCCTCTACCCCGCAACGTTCTGTCTACTGAGTTTCTCCACACACATTTCAAGCAAGTTCAGCTGACCCTGAGGACGTTCTCAATGACCACATGGTCATACAGCCCCTCCCGGAACTGATAATCTGGATCCAAAGGCCTTTGTGTGCTTCCACTATCTACATTTAGACTGTACTGTGAGCCCATGTTTCCTTCAGACTTCATTCAGGGAACTCTAGTCGGCTCACCTAGAGTCTTCCATCATGCCCGGCATGGATTATCAGAGCCATTTAGAGTTTGCCCTCCACCCATACTTTTCTACAGATTGTGAGGGAGATGTGGGATTTTTCTAGATCATTTTCTCATTTGTAGGGCAAGAGTTGAAAACATGTCTTTTGGGGAAGCATGACAGCTCTGGAATTTCTTGGTGCCTCCGCTTCAAAAGCAGAAGACTGATGGATTGCTCTGATGGTGCCGGAGGGCCATTCTCTGGCACACTGCGTATTTACCAATGCACTCTGCTAAACGGTCCCCAAAGGCCCTTCCGTTGCTGAGAGGAGGGAGGCAGTGCAGACATTTTTTAAAGTTTTAAAGTAAAATAGAAGGATAAATATGCTTAAAGCTATTCTATTCCACATGGGTGGCAATAACCACCAGCTGTTACCAGGAAAGAGCATATGTAATTGATAAAACGATTCAAAACTCTTCTGGGTCCATCGTCAATATTAAGTTAACACCCAAAAAGTAAATGAAACGGTTCAAAGTAGGACTGGATAAGCTCCCCAGGTCTGCCAATGATTAAATCACTGAACTACACACAAGCATACTTTTTTAATGCAGATTGAAGAGGAGGATCAGCTGGGCAACTTGCTTTGCTGGGTGAGGATGGAGCACCATATGTTGCTTATGAGATTGTCATTAGTTGAGGAAGCAGCGGTGAATGGGGGAGGTGGGCAGAAGACAGACCATCGTTATTTCCAAGGAAATGCAGGATCCAGCATCTATCCCTAATAAGGAAAGGATGAAGTCTCTACCCAGATGGAACAGGCAATGGATGGTAATATTATTCATTACCACAGTTTAGCATTAAATGCGCAACACCTACTCTAATTTATTGATGGGCTGTTTAAGACGGGTGTTAACCTGTTTGTCTTGTATTATAATTGAATTCAGTCTCTAGGCTACAGAAATTTGAGAAGTTCATCCTTTCTCAATCAATATGCTCCCCTTCAGTGACCCATTTCAAGACAGCTTCATAAAAAATAATGTATTTTGTTTTAATAAATTTAAACACTACGACAGCTGCTCAATTTTTATTGGTTGTTTTTTTTTTTTCCCTTCAGATGTCTCTTTGCTGCTGAGGGAAGCCAAGCTCACAATCAATAGTAATTGATTAATCAGCATCCCCTTTGAACAAAGGTGCTAATCAGTTTTTGATTAGTTCATCAAACCAGATGCAAAGGCAGCCCAAGCCCGGCCTGATGGATCATCAGTGTTCTACATGACTTACGGCTCCTGAACAACACAGGGCTGCAGCGTTCCTGGAGGGGGTGGGGGTGGGGGTACCACGTAATTATTCATTTAACCGAATTATCAGGAGCACGAACAGTTGTTGGTTTATTGCTCCTGACTCGGGGGTGATGGATAGAACTGCAGCAAGACTGCATCTGACTTAGTGCAGAGCTGAGAGACCTGGAGTGTTTCCTTAATGGATGATGCCTGGGGAAGGGGGTGGATGGCCGACGTAGTCCCACTTTCCTAAAGAGGAGAAAAATTACCTTTGCCTACCTCAGTGATCCTCATCTGACTACTACGCCAAGAGGGATCAGGCCCGTGAGGACTCAGTCCTTTCTTGGGATCCTTGAGAAATTCCACTTGCCAGGGCCGCCGTGTCAGAGGTGTTTTATTTAGGGTCAGGACACGAACTCAGCGCAGATTGCTTACAACCAGCATTACATTCTATGCAAGGAGCAGGACTTATCTCGTCTTTTAAAAGAAAATCAGGCTACTGTTTTTGGAATTTCTCTAAATACACCACCAGTTAAGAGGCAAAAATGAAACACTCCCTTGATGGGCTGGCTGTCTTTCTAATCTTCTAGTTATTTATCTGAATTCACTGGGATTTGGAACTTATTCATCCAACAAGTATCAATCGAGCGCCTACTACATGACAGGCATACAGCAGTGAACAAACCCAATATGGCCTCTTGGGGCTTCCACTGGGTGGAAAAATCTGACCGCTAAGCTCAAACCGGGACATGCTACATCGAAACATAAAGCCACCCTCCCTGTTTTTTAAGTTTGACAGAAGCACCTAGGAGGCGATAAATCTGCACTTTGAAAGACTAGGTGGCTCTAATTTTCTCACTGGGTGAAACCTGCAGTCAAGGACCACCACCTCACAATCAACTATTCAAGGGAGCTGAAGTGAAATCTCTTCAAGAAGGGGCAATATGGAACCCTTCCTTCCAAAGGCTGGAGTAAGGATCTACAGCCCTACATCTTGGTGCCTCTATCACAGTGATGAGGAAGGGGACTTTCTTATTGATTTATTAGGAATTAACGATCCAAATGTTTAAGGAGCTGGAGCTGGTTGGCAGCGAAGTCCCACAACATCATGGCAGCTCATATAATTGTTGAGCTCTGACCATTCTGAATCTCCTCCCCGCCCCCCCCTCCCTTTCAGGATATGCTTCTTATTCTGGATTAGTAACACCTAAATCCTGGAATCAAGCATGAAACCTACTTTTGCAAGACCTCAGTGTGTTGTGAAAAAGGTCTGAGGTGGATAATTAGTTTACATCACGGTGTGTGACAAAACAATCGCCCCCCCTCCTCCCTGCCCCTCCCACCCCGTGTTTCTAAGATAACTGTGACGTGGCTTTTCAAGTCTATTCTACAGAAGTAGATGGTCAATAGTAGTTTTTTCCTTTTTAAAATAAAGATCTTCTCTCATAATCCAACATCCTTAAACTGCTTTGTAATGCGAAACATTTCTCTTGAACCGTTACACACCCAGAGCATAAAAATTATTTTTACGCCACTGAAAACAGTGGCCTTCGTACAATGCAAAGATGAGCTGACCTCCCTTGCAGTGATGCCCTCAGTCCCAATCTGAAATATACATGCCATGAGCACAGGGGAAAGAAGGGGGTGAGGAGGAAGAAAGTGTTAGTAAAAATTCGTTTTCCTTTAATCCACAATTGCTAGTTAACTGCCCAGGAAACCAAATGGCCGTTTTGTAGAAGTGGACAGGGCACCCACAGGTTGGACACCGCAGTGCCTTACCTAATGACTAGCCCTTACCTGAGAGGTCCTCACTGTCCAGTTCTTCTGCGGAATTGGGCAACTGAGTAAGGCCTTACAAGTAAAAACAAATCGTTTTTCTTTTCGTTCCTCAAGGGACATAAACAAAACACTTAAGAACTGAGGATGAATTTCTTAAAAAAAAAAAAAAAACATGAGCCAAATCTCTTGCTATCTCTCTCTTTTTTGGATAGCTTGAATGCATTAATCCATAAGTACATTTCTCCAATCATTTCATTTTGTTATTGATACACAATCAAGACAGAAAGATTCCTCAGTCTCCGCTTTCAAAGCACACGAAACATGAAGGTGAATGTTTAAAATCATTCATTCATAACAGCATGCAAAAAAGAAAAAAAATAAAGCCTGATTGTTAGCTGTTGATGCTTTGACATGGCTCTTAAATACAAATACAGTTAGATGTTACATACTAATGTATGTAAGTTTTATTTCACATTTTACCATAAATTGAAATCCTTTGCCAATACTGACAAAATACATTTCATTATCAATTTATGACGATCTTGGATCACTTATTTCAAAATGGTACAGCATCTGCTAACTACAGATTGCAGGTTATGTCTTCATCAGAAAATCTGATTCGCCAAATGACTTTTTAAAAAGGAGAATTTAAAAAAGAATCAGTGGTATTCCTGAAAAATGAAACCCTCAAAGCTGAGAAAGCAGTTAGGTCAGGAGCTAATCTGGTGGGGGCTTGCAGGGTCTACACCGAGCCACCACCAACGCTGGCCAGCTCTCAGCTAGCTTCATCTGAATTAAAGGAGGGGTAGAGGGAGATAGAAAGACAATGGGAGGCTTGGCTAGGGGATGGATTCCATTTACTCATGCTTTACTTGCAGGCTGCTCCGTTCACGAAGATCATTAACCACCACAAAATGTGAGACAATCTGAGGCCTCCACCCGTTGTTCCTTGACATTCTGCTCAAAGTCCTGTCTGAAGGCTCTGGGTCTTCTAATTTGCACAATTTGCTAACGCCTCTCTAACGGGATTTGTCATTTTGGAAGAATATTTGTGGGCCTATAAAACCGCAAGACTTCGGGGAGAGGGGCGGGTCTTTAGTTTTCATCCGGCCCTTCTCTTATAGCCAAGCACAGAGTATACTCTCAGCAAGCATTTGCTGAATGAATGATGTGGGAGTGATGCTCAGTGAACTACCAACCAGAGCATGAAACAAATGCTCTGGAAACAAGCGATGTCAAACTGATCGCACTATTTAAAAAAAAAAACACAAAAACCCAAAGGAACAGAAACAATCATGTAGGAATGGTCAGTAAAAGCTTGGGTTTTGTAAGTTGTTTTATAAAGAAGCCAAGTGAATATTGCTAGCTAGGCTGGTGCCGTGACAAGGAAGTCATCGTATCGGCTCTTGAAGAATTTCCATTGCAAACCTTGAGCGTCAGTGTTCAAGGGCGGGTGCCAATTAGAGATGGAAGGGTTTGAGTGCACGGATGTGCCCCAACTACGGATTTAGGCAACAAAAGGGAAAGCAGTGAGTAATGCAATCAATTATAGAGGCAACTGAGTAGGGATGCTATCCGTTTGTTCTGAAATCTGATTGGCTGAAAGTGTTCCTATTTCTAATTGGCTTTATCCATTGTAAAAAGACTGATGAATACAATTATTTGAATAATTGTTATAAATAGGCAACATAAAGTACTTCTCTGTAGTTAATTATGAATTTGCAGTTCTCAGAAGGCTAATCCCTTACTTCTACGTGGCCCAGTGAATATCAAAGCATTCTACGTACGTGCTTGGCACCCACTGAACCATATTAAACAAGGATGTTTCAAGTAGGCAGCTTTACTGCTGAATGCCTGCTTCCTTGGGGATGGCATTAGAAAGCTAATTTTAAAAAATAAAGACAAATATGTTTATGAAATATCATTGATATGCAAAGTTTCCCATTAAAAAGCAACAGACAGTTGATATACACCTCATTAAAGATGAAACTGTCATTTTTAATGGCATAAATGTTAAAATACACCAAATCATCTGGATCTGCCGCTCAGATTACATCGGAAAGTGGGAAGCCATTTCGATTAGTGGCATTAAATTTGGTTTTGCACTACTGTTGTATTTTATGAATCTACAGTGCTCGGCCATAGTTGGATAATTTCTGAATAAATATAATTGGAAGAGTGTACCGAGGCACTGAGTGTCCAAGGGAGGACAGGCAAAATTTACCTCCTAGAATTGCTTTGACTTAGGTAGTCCTCTTTCATGTTAAAAATTATACACCTCTTATTTTCTCAAAGAAACAAAGATGCATTTTATGAGGCAGACAGTGTTTTCCAAAAGGAAACTTCACAATTTAACAATACGTGGGAAATCCCTTCTTGGTTTTTCTCTTTAAACTTCCATATCATCTGTTAAAGACCTTTCTTGTCACTTCTAATTAAAATGTGTCCAATAAATTTCTTTAAACTTTGTTAAACAAGTGAAAAGTTTAACTATTGGTCCATGTGGGATTTTTTTTTTTTGGAGCAAGTAATTCTGAGCGTGGTAATTTCATGCAGGCACGATAATGGTCTCTTCTGAGGAGATGTGTGTTCTGCTTGTCGTGGTCTAGGGTGGGCTGCACATACCCTGGGCCTCCTGTCTTTGCTGTTGCTATTCCCCCTTTCCAACAGACATCGCTGGCTTCTAAAAGTGGTGTGTGGTGGCAATCTTAAACCAGGTTAAGGAAAACCTCAAACATTAGAAACAGCAAGAAATCCTAGAGATAGTTAAATAAAGTCAAGGTAAAGGTCAAGCAAAATTCCAATGTTTGTGGGTTCGGTTCATTAGGGTTTCATTTTTTTTAATTTTTTTTCCAGAAAATGTCATAAAAGCACGATCAAAGAAAACCTCAAGGAAACAAAAACGTAGCCCCCTGGCTCCAGTACCATTCCCAGTAGGAAAAAGTAGGCGATGGTCTCTTTCTTACCTAAGCGGCATACATCTGATCACTTGGCCATATTATGGAAACTGTTACTTCCATCACCAGCCATAAGAGTTCAGACGCCCCCGGTAGTTTTAATCTAAAAGCTCAGTCATCCTGTTCTTCCTGCTTTGTCAGCTTTTGTGGAGAGTTTGTCCCTTCTTCCCATTAGCAGAAATTTGGTTCACGCCGTTAAACAGTAGCACATTGTTTCCAAACGGCATATCAAGGCTGAAACACAATCTTCAGGTCCTGCAGCCATTCGTAAACCTCTTTAGCTTTGTTCTTGAGTAGAACATACAATGTCTGCAGAGTCCCTTGACTGAATGACAGCCTTTGAAAGCCACTGTGGTATACTCATACAGAGAGATGTGCAGAGAGGTACATACACAGATGGTGGACATAGAGTTTGTAATAATGCGCACTGCTGGCTATTTGTCTTTCGGATGGGCTTCAGAAGTACCCCGCAATTGAACAGAAAGTTAAGATAAGAATTTCATGTGCTTTTAGGATTCTAGCCAGGCTTGCACTACTTGTAAAATCTTACAAGTCGGGGAAAGGGAGCTTCAGGGGGGTGGTGACCTAAGGGCAGCGGACTAGGGTGTGAGCGTGTATCTGGCACAGGCCAAAGATTTTTGCAACCAAAACTGAAAGTGAAAAATTATTTCAGGGGGGTTCCCAGTTTGAGTCTTACCATAATTACATACTGAATTAAAAACTATTGAAACACTCATCTGGGATACATGAGATCATCAGCCTCTGATAGGTCAAGAGGTGGAAAGCAAAAGGATAGGTAGACTAGAAAATCATGAAACGGGAGGGGGGAGGGGGGAGGGGCACGGGGGAGAGGAGAGAGAACCTCCAACCCAGAGGAAGCCAGCTGATCGCAGTGCAGCAAAAGCACAAGCACTATTCCAGACCATGGGCATGCGGTCCCCCAAAACCTCACACAGGGGAGGTGGGTGGGGGAAGGGAGAGGGTACACACAGGGCTGAAAAAGAACAAGGCACAAGACACAGAGAAGCGCCCACATTTGAACAAACAAAAACCGTCACGCGCACCCACACGTCGATAATCATAGTAACAACTACACCATCCGTGCTTTAAGTCACTCATGCATTTCTGCCATCAATTTCAGACCACGTGGTATCAGGATTTGGCAGAGTGTTTTTTGCATTGCTCAACATGCACACATAACACAGGATTCTTCCTGACCAGGCCTTAAGGATGAGCTCCAAAAACACAAGTGCTCAAGATCCTTATTTAAAGAAAATCCCTTCGGTCACCCTAGTCTAAAAATCCCATTCTTACACTCCCTTTTACATTTACCATCAATTAGATCCTTAAAAACACATTGTGACTGATTGTTGCTTGGTTTCTTTTTGGAGAAAATCCATTTGATTTTGAATCATGCCCATGCACTTCTAACCTTCCAATACATGCTTATTCCAATCAGATATTGGTAAGAACAAATGATCAACATACATCAATAACTGGTATACTTCATACATACTCTAGCAACACAAGCTTGAATAAAGTGTTTTAATGAGTCTTCAAAGGGAAAGCTTTTTATAAATTATTCTTTTTCGTTTTTATAAAAGAGAACTACAGGAGGAACTCCAGTATGAACACTTTTAAGACCAATAAAGTGTCCACGACAGGCTGACCTAATATGTCTTGTCATTTGAGTTGCCAAGTTCTCCGACCATGCCATTTTTCTAGGCCCAGATCCCTCTCATGAACATCTCAAGGTTATTCTCAAGTGCGCCTAAGTCAAAAGGTTGCTAAACTGAAGAAGCTGAGTTTTAGCCATAATTCACTCAAAGGCAGTGGGCTCCAGATCTGCATCTCTCTGGAAATCGGGTCCCCTGCTTTATAGTTTCCACCATATCCTATCACCTTTTCTACCCTGACGACTGACCTGAAGACTGTTTCCCCTCCGTCAAAGAAGAGTCTAGATACTACTCTGGCTTTCAATTAAAGCTTTTTGCTGTGGGCTGGAGAGTATGCTGTTCCAGACAGCGGTAGGATGCTATGAGGATAACAGACAAGTTAGGAGAATGTGTTTATACATGTACTACATAGGGGGACCAACCTGAGTTATCACTTCTCTCCTCCTGCTGGTAAGGAATAGTGTGTGTGTTTGGGGAGGGGGGGCATTCTTTTTCTTCCTCCCCAACAGTTCTTGGCTCTGAGCCATTTCTCATGTGCTACCAGCCAGTGAACAACATCCTAGTGGTGTATCCTGGCTCGAATGCTGTCCTTAACTAATAAGGCAGTGGTTGCTTCTCTGTTTCCGACCACAGGAATGCTAGAAAGTCTTATTCCAATTGTCTCTTTGTATACCACAAAAGAGAGATCACCATCCCTTTCTCTCTTTCCAGGAAGAAAGACCTGATCAAAAACCATGTCCTAGACCACGACTGGCCCCTAAGTTAATGTCTCATTTTTCAGGTCAGGGAACATATTTCCTACTTGGAATACCTCACCCGACTCCAAGACCTACATCCATTAGAGTAACGTAAGTACATGGATTTTATCGAAGGGACCTAGCAAATAGAACTCTGGAGTCTTAGGAGATAAATGATCAATATTTCTTCAAAGATCTCACAGAATTCAGGAATCTTACGGTTACATTTGACCCTGGAGTCAATTATAGGAGGCTCAGAACTTAAAGCATCTTAAAAAGAATAGAACAAAATTTCTTGAATGACATTAAAGTAGCCTTGAAGCTCTGAGACTAATCGATAAAAGTCAGGAAGCGCTCAATTAATGATGAAACCTACAAATAACTAAGCTTAATGGAGTGCAGTATCTGAGCTGTAGCAAGCACTATGGGGCATTACCTTAGAAAGTGGGGGTTTTATACCTAATTGATTTCTCATGATTGCCAGTGTATCTGGCCCTTTACCTTTTCCCTCTGTGCCGGTGACAGGAAAGGGCCAGGTAAGGCGGGAGGGGCGTAGGGAGGGAGATACTGCTCCAAACCTAAGTTCACTTTGCTTTCTCAGAATTCCTCATCAGGCAAGTCCAGATAGGGGGATGATGTGCCAAGCATCAAGGCTTGACCTTCAGGGACAGCTCACACAGGATGGGTTTCGCTTAGAGATTTCTAACTGCCAAGTCCTCAAATGTAGGTCTGTTTTGAGAAAGTCAGTCTGCACTAGGAAGAGATGTTTTGCTAAAAGATGCAGGGCCAGTAAAGGGTTGGCTGATCACTCCTGGTCACTTAGATGATGGATTCCAACCCTGTACAACGGGCGAAGTGATTTCAGTAGGTCCTTTACCAAAAAATTCCCTCGAACTCAATTATTAAAATTCAGCCCGATTTTTAACTAACGTCTCTTTCTCCAAGCACAATATCACTGGGGTTAGAGTTAGGGAATAAAGTCATATATAAATGAAACATGATTCTAATTTTCTGATTGGAGAGACACAGAAAAGTTAATAGACTTATTCCAACCTTGTAAGTTGGAGATGAAATTGAGAAAAGGACATTCCTATGGCCGTTTTGTTTTTCTTTTTTAATCACTTCTTGGTTACAACATAACCAACTTTTTAGTATTTTGCCTACGAGATACCCGCAAACAAATGATTTTTTGAGTCCCACTTAGCTGTTAAAATTTACATCTGGTGTCACTCCTGGTTTGCAGAGGCTTCCCGCCCAATGCTAGCTAGCATAAGCCTGCATGCACACATGGAGATTAAGATGGAACTGGCCCGCATCTGCAGAGGTAGCTATGATTGGGAACATAATTAAGAGAAGATCGATGGCCTCATGAATTTAAACAGAACTACCCTTCTGCCCTCACCTGTCCTTCACAGACTCAACTACTAAGTGACATGAATGACCCCTCTTCCAAATGTACCTGGGACTCTAGCCTATAAACAAAGAAAGCAACTGGGCCTTTAATCCAGAGGCCATGATTTTTAGGGCAATATTCATTTTTGAAGTCCCTCGTATTTCGGTGTCTGGTGGCTTTCTATCCAGAAGGGCCGCGTGCAGCCGGATCTCCTGCATCCCAGCCCGGCGGGCGCTGGCCTCATCCCAGACGGCCACCACGGGTGCCGAACTCACAACAGAAATGACAAGACTCGACATCCTTTCAAGCCTTCAAAATTACAGTCTATGCATGAGATCAGTCTACTCGAAACACGGTTTCCCTTGAAGACTGCATTTCTCTTTTTCCCAGGCTTGCCTTGCCTCTCAGCAGCGCTGAGAAAGTAGATAAACAGTAACGTGATACCAACCGTGAACTGCTGGCTCTGTCGTCGCTGCCGTGTCTACAGACGGGAACAGAGGATTGGAGGAAGGGAGGAAACAGGAGGAACGGCATGCAAAAAAAGGGAAAATGGAAAAAAATGGAACAGATAATATATGAGCAAGCTTTCAAAGAACATTGCGTGACAAGCAATAATAAATGAAAAGCAAAAAGCATTTGAAGTGAGTTGCACTGTTTTAAGACATGCCTTCAGCTCCAAGCTGCGAGCCAGTGAGGAAAACAGTCAATTCTGTGGTTCTGGGGGTCTTGCCAGGACACAGCTCCTTGCTAGTCCATAGTCAGGGGAACATGCAAAGTGAGGAGAAACACCAGTGCAGACCCGGTGGCTCTGAGCGCATCCAGGCTCAGGACTGGGGCAGGAGAGCTCGGTCGGCAGGCTGGCGAAACAAGGGGTTCATACATTCAAACATTGCCTCTGTCGGAAGCCAGCCCACGAGGGCACTTGGGCTGCACGACTGCCAATTAGGCATCACTGATCAGTGGCACTTTGAGGATCCTTTTACGGCTCACGCTCAGATGCCTGTAGACGAACATGTGAGCTCAAGTTTTCCATCCCACGTTACTATTTTGGCAGTGTTCAGCTGGAAAGTGCCATGGACTGGGAGGCCATGGGAATGAACATATTAAAGGTTCCCCGGTAAGTTTCTGTATGCACAGCCCCCTCCCCCCACCCCCACCTCCCGGCCACCAGGCATCCATTCTTCGCTTCGCAGCGCGCGCTGGGTTACCACCTAGGAGCAGAAGACTGCCATGGGCACACCCGAGTCCACAGCAATTTGCCAAACGCCACTTCCAGTCACGTGACATTCCACAAATGACAGTATCCAGCCATCCCTTTGCTCCCAGGGCAGCACCACGTTGGCCACGGTGAGCTGCCGGGAGCCCCGCCTTTGCGGCCACAGCAGGAGACCACATGGCCGCCCTCGCCTTGCCAGATGCACCTGCCGCGGAAGAAACCGTGGTCTGCCTCTTTCTTCTTCCATTTCCGATGCCGTTCAAGTTTCCCCCTCCTGCTGGGCTTCAAACCAGGCCTTCTGTCCTGGCTCTTCTTCACAGGAAATGGCTCAAGGGGCTCAAGAAATTTTCTTTTTATTTTTGGCTAGAGGGAAAGTGGGATAAATATCTAACAAAATGCACGATGACATTCCTTCTCCAGTCGTTTTTTTTTTTACACCACTCCTGTGGCCAACTTCATTCCCAAGTCAACCCATCTGGCCATGCTTTCGTGTTCAGCTCTATGCCTCTCCAGTATGTTTCCTTCCACTATCCCCTTCTGGCCAGAAAGGGATGGTGACATGGACTCGTCATCTCTAGCTGGGGTGGCGTTCTTGGTTAAAAGTGCAAGTAGTCACCTGTTTCCCCCCACCCCCGCCTTAACACAGCTATTTAAGCTGGTAATTATTTTCATGAGTTCTAGAGACTCCAAAAGACTCTTCCGGACTCGACACAGGCAATGTTTAAATGCAATGGAATGCCAAACTTTTTTTTTTTTTTTTTGCTCAAACGAGCCTGGTGCTTCTGATCTGCGAATCAGGACACATGAATTCACACCGGTGTTCCCCCTCAGTTGGCACGCTTTCCTCAGGACCCTCTAACCATCAAAACAATGGCAGCCCTTTTCTAAGGAGCCAGAATCAACCAGCAGTCTGAGAAGCCACTGCAGCTTTAACGTAACTTATAGCTGAGTTTCTGAAGAATTGATGAAGGAAAGAAAAACATAAAACACACCGCATAAGAACACAATACTTACTTACAAGTCAAGTCTGTATGCATAAAATAGCAGTAAAGAATAATACCAAAAATTGTACAGTTGAAACATCGCTATACCAGATTGTCATGACACAGTAGACACATCTCCTTACTTGAAACATCCAAGTCAAGTGTTAGTTTGAGGTGCTTTCAACTTAAGGGGCAAGATCAAATGCACATTTGTACAGAAACATTTATATGCACGCTGGTACATTTTATGGATAGGCACTGGCTCTTTTCCAAAATTAAAAAAAAAAAAGAAATAAACACTTTGGTTATTTTCATAGTAGCGCTTCTCATAGGCTGTAATTTTAGCAGGTAAATAAGTAGCATAAAATGAAAGAGAGGAGGTGGAGTGAAGCCTAGAGGTTAGAGCCCTCAAAAATCGTATCTTAGCATGAGCCGATGACTGCTCGATTTACTGTCTTCCTACATCGTCATGCTGTCCGCTTTATCATGAAACTAAACTAAGTGACCCCAGGCATCGGCTTCTATGTGGGCACTAAAAAATGAATGAGCCAAGTTCACAGTGCAGCTTGCTTCCCCATTCTGGGGTTGGGAAATCCATCAATTGTACCCAAAAGGGGAGGTTGCCGGGGGTGGGGGTGGGGGTGGAAACATCTTCTAGAACAGTTAAAAGCAAACACATGTTTGAGTCAAACCACACGAGTCACTGCAGCTGGAAATGGCAAAGCCATGATCAGCCAGAGAGCAGAGAAATGCAGCAGACACACAGGTTGGCCACAGACTTCGAAGGAGGTTTGAGGGTGTGTTGGGGGAGGCGCTGATTCTATTTCTCTAAGAGCATCTGGTGTGCTATCTGAACAGAGGCTATTTCAAGTAAAGAATTAAAAAAAAAAATTCTTTAGAAGTGACTTTGTGCTCCCCGCAGGAGAGCACTGTGACAGAATCTAATTCTCCTTCATAATTGCATTATGACTTCATGCAGAAACCACAGACCCCTGGCTCTGAAGTGAGCGCCGCTCTGTGAAGCAGGATTTATTAGGGGTGTCTTAATCAGAAGACCGGCGAGATGTGCCAGCCCACCCCTGTGCATCAACTTGTGGGGTCACTCCATTGTTTGATAACATTCGAAGTCTATGGGCAAAATGCAAAGAGTAAATTTCCAATGTAAGTTAGAAACGTTATCATTAGCTCGAAAAATGAGAGCACCTGATCGTCCTAACAAAGACTAGTTTTCAACTGCATCTTGCTGTTACCTTTAGAAACTCATCGGAGCCAGGCCTCCGAGAAAAAGAGGTCACGAAGAGTGGAGTTGGGCTTAAGGCGCTGTAGGGTTATGGAATTAAAAAGGCCTTGTTGAGCTATTGTCTCTATTTTAATTTTGATTACAATATGGGCAAATTTATTGTACACTTTATATGGTCAACAACAACCACAAAAAAAACCCCAAAAAACAAACAATCCCACGTTCCTGCAAACCCAGTGAGTGTGTATGGCCTTAACAGTCACTCTCTAGCTGTTTTACGAGTATAATCAAACAAGGTACCCAAGGGCAGGCCCTGCACTATTTGAAAGATGCACATCTCACTAAATATCGACTTCTCGGTCTCCCGGCCATACAAACGGTTTATGGCATCCTATCTTGAGTAAATTAAACATCACCTATATTTCACATGGCAGTATAAGATATTTACAAAATGAAAAGGCTCTGACAATGTGTGAGATTAGAGACAGTAGCCGTTTAACCAAGTAGCCAAAAAAAAAAAAAAATTGCTGCATGAGGCAGCTGGGCAATATTCAGTTGAAACAGTCATGTGTAAGCTCCACTGTGGCCCATTCTAATCCTTTCATATGGATTCTCTCCAACTTAGAATTGTTCATTGAGTGTGACAGACTGGGGGTTTAAAACTAATCCATAAATTAGTCCATGGTCTCAAACACAACAGGTGCCATAAATGAAAATGAAAATCCTAGAACAAAATTAAATTCACAACCTTAAATACTTTTTCTTCTCCAATTGCGCTGTGGTGCTCCTACTTTATGACACACAGATTCACTGCAAGACTGCATTTTGGGGTGTGTGTGAGTAGGGTGTACAGTAAAAAATGCACAGTGTAATAACCCAGAGAACCCAATCTGCTCAAAAGCAGAGCTTAATTGTAAAGAATTTAAATTCTCCCATTTTGATTGTCATAAGCTTAAATGGAAGCGTACTAAGCAGTCCAGACATATTTTAATACACTTTCCCCGAGTTTATTTTCTTAACTAAAGTCAATAAGGAGCCAATGGGTTTTCTTAATTGAATTCCCCTTCAGCTCCTGTGCCCCTGAGATCTTTTCATTTGCGAACCAGATGTTCTGAAAATTATAGGAACCCATACAGGGGTTTCACCTCACAAGGAACACTCCTCTCCCTTGGGGTGGGTGAAGGCTGGGTGGGAAGGAGGGGCAGAGCAGGGAAGGCACAGTTGAGGGGAGAGCAGACGACAAGGGCGAAGGGGGAGAGGGACGGGGCTCTAGAAGTGGTAGCTTCTAGTCATCTCCGGTTAGATGCCGGAGCGCTGGGTCCTTCCAAGTCCTACCCTTTCCACCATCAAGACAGCCCCAACAATCACTTTCTAAGCCCGAGAAACCCGTTTGTATGATGCTAGTTTTCTGCACTGTGGATGAATCTTTAGTATGGAAACATGTCAAGACTTTATCTCTTGGATTCTTTTTAAACAAGGAACATAAAAGTATGGGAATTATGATGGAAGCAACAGAAACAAAAAAATCTCAGTTCCCATCTCTCATTTCTTTTCTTTTTTTTTTTTAAAGATTCTATCTATTTATTTGACAGAGAGAGACACAGCGAGAGAGGGAACACAAACGGGGAGTGGGAGAGGGAGAAGCAGACTCCCCGCCGAGCAGGGAGCCCGATGCGGGGCTCGATCCCGGGACTCCAGGATCATGACCCGAGCCGAAGGCAGTCGCTTAACCAACTGAGCCACCCAGGCGCCCTCTCATTTCTTTTCTTTAAAAGGCAGAATCAGGTGACCTTCGTCACTGTAGCATTCTCACTGCTTCCGTTCCCTCCTAAATCAGTATGGTCAAGAGCTGGTTGGCTATGATGCTATTTGTAATGGGCCTATAATCGTCAGCAAAATAAAAACGTACACACTGGAGACAGTATGAAAAAGAAAGGCCATGCAATTTTGGGGCAAAAACTTGAAAAGGGGGCTCACGTGTATTTTACTAGCACCCTAATAATATTCTTGTTACCGGGCACACTGGCCCATCAGTAAGTATTCAGAAAGGATGAGTGATACACAGTCTTAATGGAGTAGAAGCCAACTCTAGAAAAAAAGGGAATTTAGTAAACACTCTAGAATGAAAGCTGTGTATGTCCCAGCAACAGTGGCTTAATACATGCCCGGAACGTAAACACACACACACTGAAGAAGGATGCTAGAAGTAACGTTGGGCCATCATGCTTAATTTCTAAAACGCCGTCCTTTCTTACCCACATTCCACGCATTCCTTGACGGCAGACCAAACTACTTCTCCTCTGATGCTCTCCCCGGTCCTGCCCTGGCCACAAGGTCAGCCCTCACTGCAGAGGACCTCCTGCTCTTGGGCTCTAGTGTGGAGAACCCAGTCCCTCTACCACATTTTAAGGGGCTCAAGGAATTTTCTGTCTCCACAGGCCCTAACATAATGCTTTACGTATTATGGGGGCTTGGTGTTTGTTGAATGAATGCCTGAAGAGTGGCTTTAGGTAAAGCCAGGCTCTCGACTGTCATGTCAGTGGTCCCGTTACAGGCTGCCGTAAGCACAGATGTCCCTCTTTCCTCTGTATTTAAGAAACTGAAAACACGTGCCACGGTGTTGGGCTTCCCGCACTTGGCATACTCTGTGAGGATCTCTGAAGGAGAAGGACTGCACTCACGTTTATGGGATTGGATACACTTTACACACACAACGGCTTAGGATTTCAGACTATGAAAGCCAAAGTAACAATGTGGGCCTGGGGGTGGGGCTCACTTTCTCCAAGGTACACTGGGTTCGGAGAGCTTAGATACCAAGGAGAACAGTGCTGCTTTCTTTTCCAAGAAACACAAAATAATTAATTGGATACATACTTTAAAAAAGAGAAAAAACTCATTTAGAAACGATCTATTTCATTCCCGTGAAAGGATTTTTAAATGTGTTCCAGGATTTGGCCCTATAGCTATTCATTTCTTATTCTAAAGTGATATTAATGTTTTAATTTATGACAGTCACATGCACAGTGACCCACAGGTTGAACCCTCCCCCACCCCCACCCCGGCCTGAATTTCCTACTGAAGCTGCTGAGGGTGTTTATAACTGAGTGCTGTGGTGCTTTCTAAGGTAGACTCCTCGTCAAGCAGCTAAGGCAGGACACAACAGAGCAGAAACAATACAATACCCATGTGATCTAGGGAGGGAAACACCAACTATTTTCCTAAGATGACTAGAGGAAGAAGTTGGATCCAAGTGTCAGGCAGGGGCTAAAGCTACCGGCCCAGAAACAGGTAATTTTATCTATACCTCATACCTGAAGTCAACTAACTTCAAAGAAAATTCCAAACACAAAACAAACAAAAGAAATCCCCCCCGTAGGTTTCCCTTTGCAAAGGTTCTGATTTTGGAGCAGAATCTGCATGAAGGACTCGGAGCCCAGGGGGTGGTTTGGCCGGCTCTATATTTTCAGAGGGCTCCAGGGACAATTTGGGTGATGTGGTTTGCTCTTCAATATCACAGCATATTTCTTTGTGAATGAGACCACATGGACAACTTGATGTGATTTAAAAAAAAAAAAAAAAAAAGCAGGCGGTTGCCAATTGCCCTAATTGTAACAGAGGTACCTGATCAGAATACCAGTGTGCATGAGATGGAAGAGACCCCCAAGAAGCTCATGGCAAATCACAGTGAGGCTCTGGATGGCTCCCATTTCAATTCCATCCCTCCAATGGTTGGTTTTTTCTTTTTTAACTTAGAAAGAGATTCTAATGAATTAACGGCCTAATGGCTGCAAAGCTGCAACAAGGTTGACGGGGCAAGTTGACATCAAATATTCCTTTCAGTACTCCAGAGCCTTCAAAAACTCCCCCTCTAGATCAAGCTACCGCTAGACGTGTGTGTGCCCTCACACGAAGGTCAGGAGCCCTGCTCCACGCTCGTGGGATGAGAGACAGAGCTGCCGGCTCCTCCCACCCATCAGGTCTAGGATTCTCGATGGCAACATCACGTCAGCCTGGGCTCTCGGTTTCTTCCTTTCGAGGGTCTCCAGGACGAAACTTTAACCTGTTTTTGAGGGAGTCGGGCGACTGAGGACTCAATGACGGTCTGCCTGTCTAACAAGGGGAACAATTTGATTACCTGGTTACAGAAGATAAAAGGGAACGCTGGAGCACTTCCTTTCAGAGAAATCAGAAATCAACTATGACCTTTCGAGTTTAGAAATATTCTTCTATTGCTTTTGTGCATTTCCTTGTAATGAAACTCTGACCTGGGGAATGGGTTTCAGTTACTGCATCTGAGTGGGAGAAAAGAAATGGAAGACTGTGGGCTGCTTCTTTTTCTTTTTTTCTTTCTTCCTTTTTTTTTTTTTTAAAAAGCTCAGGCTTTATGTTACTGTCACTGGATTTAGCTGTTGCAGCTTTTAAGGCTAACGGTGGCTGTAATGTGGTGCAAGAAAGAAGAAGAGTGGAAATTTAGCTATCCATTTGTCAAGATTCAGTCTGGAAGATTTTTTAGGAACCAATCTAAATCTCAGGGATAGCCTGGACCTTTAAAACGGGACACAGGATCATTCAGCTCCATAACCTTTAATCTGTTTGAAGTAAGAAGCAAATGTTAAAATCCACGAGTGTACTTTCTAGGCAAGATAAATATATGGAAGGCTGCTTGTTAAGACACAGCAAGCCTAGAAGATCATATCCGTTAAGGCAACGGATCCTACAATGTTGCTTTAGTGGCAATTTTACTTTAACTACTCTTGGGTGTGCCAGTGAGAATCAGGTGTTCATGGCCACAGATGTCTGTGTGTGGACAGGGTTCAAGTGCTGGTGCTGAAAGGCTACCGTGCATCTGGGAGCTCATCGTACATCGCCTGGAGCCTCGAGGCCAGGAGCAGAGAGACAGAAGCCAAGACAAGCCCCTATTTAAAGGCACCTTCGATATGGACAGAAATACAGCATTGTTTGTTTTGAAAATTTCCTCTTAAATGGAGTCTCTGGGGGCGCCTGGGTGGCTCAGTCGTTAAGCGTCTGCCTTCGGCTCAGGTCATGATCCCGGGGTCCTGGGATCGAGCCCCGCATCGGGCTTTCCGCTCTGCAGGAAGCCTGCTTCTCCCTCTCCCACTCCCCCGCTTGTGTTCCCTCTCTCGCTGTGTCTCTCTCTGTCAAATAAATAAATAAAATCTTTAAAAAAAAAAA
>NC_138379.1:84670200-84767793 GCF_054177405.1 Leptonychotes weddellii | reverse complement strand
TGGAGTCTCTGGGGTTGGAACAGTGGTAACAGTGACTTGTAGCTGTCTGAGGACACAAAGAAGCTTTCGGTGGGGGTGAAGGCTGAAAGCTGTGAGCGGGGGCCTCTGCTGTGTTGCGGAGAGTGAGGGGGGAGGAGTTCGGGGGGGCTATGAAAGGTCTTAAAAACAACACAAAACAAAAACCAGCCTGAGCTAGTGCGAGGCCAGCCACAGATGAAAAATGTTCCATGTTGTGGAGAAATGGGGTGTTTCTACAGAGTGAGAAAGGCCTCCCCTGCCTTAAAATATAGACCTGGCTAGCTACAGCCACCGAGACGGAACCCTCTAGAATGAGAGGTAGTAAGGGCTGGCTCATCCCTGGGCCCCTTCTGCAAAAACGAACCGACTACCTGCAAAGGGCAGTGGGGGATGGAGGTGTAATTCACACGGACACCCAAAGGGCCATTCACAGGAAATTTCATGGAAACCTACTGTTGAGAGCTCAAGCCTAATACATTTACAGCTGGGTAAGCGGCAAGAAATCATGAAACCTAAAAACCTAGCTCCTGGTACGGAAAGTGGGGAGTGTGGCTGACCCGGAATCAGATAGGAAGGAGCATCTTCGCTCAGCTTAGCAATGAGGCGGAAAGTGGGAGGAGTCTGCGTACTACACTAACAAGCTTCTACTTAAGCAGCAGAAGGAACTAGCAGAACTGAAACAGAAATACACACAGACAAGGATTTAGGAAGCAGCCTGGACAGAGCAGAGTTTAGAGACACAACAGCCAATTGATGGATTTTCAGAAGACCTTAAGTGCAGGCACTGATGTTTTCATCAACAGCGGTCAGAAAAATCCTCACTACTGCCTTTTTCTGAGGTTCTCTTGGCCTCACTGTGATGGGTTAGAAAGGTGAAGAAAACGGAGACTAGGGGATCTACTTTCCTATTTCATAAACCTCCTCTTCCACGGAACACTCTGGATGTTCGTCATGCCTGTCTCACTGACTCCTGTGAAAACCAAGAATATCTCCAGAAAGTCAGTGTAAAGGACAGGTGTCCTATCTAGGGCGATAAAGAGGGTCTACACACAAAGAATGATGAGTTAGATATTCAGAGTTTTAAAAGAAGTCCTGTATCCTGGGGCGTGGAGCTCAGAGAGATCTTGCAGTCTCCTGGGATAACCTAATGAAGCGGGAAAGTTATCTTTTAAAGAAAATTGGTTTTCTTCCTCATGGAATGATTACTCTTACATGTTCTGGGGTCGGAACCTGTACACAGTGGTTGGGGAAGGCCTTACCTAAGGAAATCCTGCACGTCTAGTAGACATGGTGCAACCATAACCTTTTCCCAGGCAGAGGACGTTCCAAGGCTCCCAGGCAAGCAACGTCAAGCGGTATGAGGGCCACTGGGTACCAGCAAGGGGATGGATGGCATCCCTCCTCCCTCAGTGATAGAAATCAGAGACAGTGAAACTCATTTTGAAGAAGAGTTTCAGACAGTCCAAAAAAGATAAAGCCACACAGTTACAACTGCTGTGGCTGACTCTTCCACACCCATAGTATTTAACTGACGGCACCAGGGGGGTACATGAGTGCGCAGCATGGAGAAGACAGGGACTCTCTCTGATCTCCTGACCCCGGCAACACACACAGGTAGTAACACTCTGGGTACTCTCTGGGGCAGGAAGAATGGCGATGCCTTTCGAAACATGGCCCACCTGGGCCTGTTAAAGGGTGTGCATTTTCCTTCATATGAATTAAGATGGAATTAAGACAACGAGAAGATCCAAAGCCAGAATACTTACCATTTCATCAACCGTGGCTAAGCCTAAGCTCCCGGCAGGTTCTCTAACAGCCAGGCGGCCATTTTCCCTAGCATTCTGCTTTGAACGGTGATGCTTAAAAAAGAACTCTCTTAAGCATAAGCTGCAAAATATCTAATCTCCTGGTTAAGTGCCTGGATGTTCAAAGATTTCCCGAGGTCCTTAAGGTTCAACTTAAGAACAAGGTATCTAATGTCTCTGAAGCTCCAAAGTGAAGGAACAATTACATTCCAAGGATTTCAAGGGAACTTCTCGGTGTCTTTGCATCCATACCAGAAAGACAATATACATTCAGGACATTTTCGGTGGGAATGAAGGTACCGTACCTGTGATGATGGTAAGGATGGTGGTGGTGGTGGTTGTTGTGGGAGGAGGGATAGTTGTGGGGGGATCTGGATAAAAAAAAAAAGGAAAATCAAACCCACAATGCTGAGCACAACAATGATCAGTAATGACAAAACAAAGGCATGAGGACACTGAGATGTTTGTTTGATGACACCCCCCTCCGAAACCAAGAGCTTCCCCGCCGCCCCCCTCTGCCGAAGATCTGTGTCTTGTAATCATAACCCAAAACCTTAGTTGGAAAAGCTAAGAAAAGAGGAAAAGAGATTTGTATTAATGAAGTGAAGTAGGGATGAGGAGATGTGAGGGAGAGAAGGGGGGGAAAGTCAAAATAGGACACCCCCACCCCAATCTGATTTCAAAGGTGAGGGTAAACCAGCTCCGCGCCCGAGAGGCATTTCGTTTTATGATTTTTCGGATGGGAGAAAGGAGAAGGAGAGGACGCTGCTCCAGCGAAAGGGCTCCTATCGGCCAAGGATGAGTGTGCTCTTGCATCCCTGCTCTCCATGACGGGTAACTTCATTATTCCCCATCAATACATCCCAGCGGGAAGTGAAACTACTTCTATGCTCGTAATAAATACAAAGAAGAGAGAATGTCACCACTAAATATCAAGTTCCAGGCATGTGAGATTTTACTGAGATTTGATTTTTTTTAAAAGTCAATAAATTTTACAACTTATAAATATTAATACGTCAGTTGCCTTTGCTCACGTTAAAAGCCTGACCTAAGTGGATGGCGGTGATAAGACCAAAAGCCTGCCTTCCATCTTGGAAACAAGAGGACGAAATATAAATGGGGCTTGACCCTCCAAGCCAGGAATCCCAGAGGGACCCTCCGTCAGATGTATGATATATTGTATATTCTTCTATCATCTCAGAAATTATTTGGGGGACAAGGGAAGGGCAAATATGAAAGAGAAAAAAAGAAAATCCTGAGCCCAAATGATCAAACTGAATGTGTTAAATTGTCAGCAAGACTTTGAACTAAGCAATCATCCTGCTATAATAGAGCATAAGACGATTTGAAGGCTTTTGATTTTAAATTTTATCTAAAGCACGTCAACTTTTTCTCCCTGACACATCTGGTGTCCTTTTATCTCCAAGTGAGCTCTCAGATTGTCTAATTAATACATCAAAACTTTAATTATATACTGTACCTTCATTGGCTTTCGTACAACTTCCTGAAAGTTTACGAAAACACTATTTTGGTGCCTGGTTGTAAGGTTTGCTTGAGATGATTCCTACTATCGATCAATAATCCGAGGTTTTAATTTTCCTAGCCAGCTTCTCTCACGCATGCACAGTGTATGAATGTGATGGAGAAGAATCAGCAGCAAATTGTTCTGTCTTACAGGAGACTGTGCTCGTTTAAGTTGTGGACACGAGCGATTTAAAGCAGCCTCACCAGGAGCTCAAAAAGGAATTCAAACAAAAACAACAAAAATAAAAACAGAAACAAAAACAAAAAACCACACACACACACACAAACCCCACTGTCTGCCAAGAAGCAGAAATGATTAAATAAGTAATTTCAAACCACCTTTTTAGACGAACAGGCAGTGTGTTCAGTCTTGCTTCCTGGCCACTTCCTCATGGAGGCCCCAGGTGAGGACGCAGTCTGGGACCTGGCAGATCACGTGGCCGCACCCACACCTTGCCACAGGTGCTGGGACAGACACAGCCGAGCGAGGGGCAAGGGCCCCCGAGCCAAGCTCTGAAGGCATCCTGTGCCCTCTCCTGCCCAACTCAACTGTACCCAGAGAGGTGCCTGCTGCCTAGCATGTGGGCAGCTAATGTGGTTTCTCTGTTCTGGTTCAATTACAATATTTATCCCTGGAAAGGAACATCTGTGCCTGGGAGACTTCCCCGGATACACTCTAATGCTATTTCTGTACCTATCTCTCAGATACTGGCACAAATGTGTGATATCCACAATGCAATCAAAGGGGAACGGAAGGTCCATTTTTGAAATGTGATTTGAAAATACGATTATGAACAAGGGGTGGGCCAGACTAACAAGGGCAGAGACTTCAGAAGAAAGGTCACTGGTCCCTTTCGTTTTTTGAAAATCACACACTTTCAATTATTTTCATCACTACCGGGGTAACTGTTGTCCTTCACATCTGGCTCAAGTGACCTGAATGAATTAGATTCTGTTAACAGGTATAACCTCGCTGCTCAGATCATTTCTAGCAATAAGAGCAACGTGAGGCCATATTTAAGAAAATACAGAGTTGGAGCTAATGAGCGGTGTCTGACACACAGAGGCTCAAAGAACAAAATCAAATGGGGCTCAGGCACTAACCAGCTAGATTCTCCAAGTCTAGGAGTTATTTCCAGAGAATTAAACATTTTAAAGGCACGTTAACGCTTGGTTCATAAAGTACTTTTAACGTGACTGAAGTAGTACAATAAGTCACCTTTGAAAAGAAAATCTACTCGCCATCCTCTCAAATTGCTAGAATATTTTATTAACGGACGAGCAACACCTCAGGCTGGCCTAGCTGCCATTCCAGACAGTGTTACCGGCACAGCTTAAGGGAGGCAGGTCTCCCTGGACGAGTGTACGTGTGCCATTGTGGGTTGGGGAGGGTGTGTGTGTGTGTGTGTGTGTGTGTGTGTGTGTCGGAACAGGTAGGTCGCTATGTTTCAGCGAGTGAAATCCAAATGGGAGGGAACTGTCCTACTGGGAAGCAGTGAGAATTAGAGGCCCTACAAAGTAAAACACAAATGTCCCTGTAGACTCGGCAGTCAGAAGTGTCATGGCTCGGAAACATAGTAAGCCTGTGAACTTGGGCAGTTTAGGTGACCTTCCTAAGCTTCATCTGTCATCCGTACCATGGGATGAGGATAATGCATACGCCCTGGGGTTCCTGGGGAGGCTCGAGGTGCTCATGCAGGTGCAACAGAGGGCCATAGTGAGCGCTCAACAAACGCTAGCCGTAAGCTGGCGTCCCAAAGGTTTCAGAGACATCTGTGTCCATCAAATCCACAAAATGTTTCTTGCCTTGAGAGGTGGCAACAGGAGGGATGATAAAGCAGAGTTGTTTTCCCAGATAACTTAGTCTTCTGGATCAAGGCAGCACACACTAGACTGGTGGGAATTTGCTGCTGCTGTTACCCACCGTGAACCTGGGGGGCAGCAATGGAGGGGGCTCGTGGGAGGCTCAAGCCCTCACATACAGAGAGAGATTTACCTTCCAGCCCCTGACATCAGCAGACCGTGAACAGTCTGAGGCACAGGGTGGCTGTGTAATGTCAACTGAAAAGGGGGCCCGGGGCACCCCCTGGCACCTACACAGGACTGCTGTCCCCTTCGCTGGGATCTCCTCAACCACTGGGGAGAATTAATGCTCTTACATGTGTAGGGCACAGACCACATGGGTAGCATATGCAGAAAACACATCTCAGAAGTTTACAAATCAGGTGAGTAGATATGATCCTATAATTCTGCATTATGTTAAAAGGGGGAAAAAAAACCCCCCTAAAACCTCAGGATTAGATCATGAGGATTATATCTGAATATCCAAGTAGATATGGTATAAAACATGCCTCTCTGTCCTCAAAAAACACCGACTCCTGTTTTCTTCAAAAGGAAAGTGGCCAGGTTCTAAGATATAATGGTGCCAATATTCCATAGGTATGGTTATATGTGTGTAGGGGTATATTCACATACACTTATACTTGGATAATTTACAGGGCTAACAGGAAGAAAGAAATGTGCACACATATCCATATATTTATAAGATACCGAAATTTTCAGGCCTGTGGTTACTCATTCCGTGTCATGTCAGTTGATGACTATGCTTCCTGGTATAAAACCAACCTAGGGACTTCGATTGGACAGAAGAGACTCAGTCTGTGATCCTAAGGCTAGAGAGGCAGTGCACTCCTCAACTAAACAGAGAATATTCACCAGATGCAAAACTGACATTAAGATATAAATGGGAAAAAGTCTAAAATGCCTGACATGTAGTAGATGCTCAATAAATATTTGCTTGTTAGAGAATGCAATTCATGATAATATACGCTTTAATAGTCCCGTGAAAAGATATTAAGAAAACAGACAAATTTAAAAATAAATGCATTCGTGTCTAAGGGAGTAGCTAGTGGTGGTTTATGTAGCTACCAAGGACCCTATATTTTTTCTCCAAGTATTTACCGGCTTGCAACATCTTCGGGAATGTTATAGCTTCATGCTGCAAATAGGATACTTCTGTTCATCAAAGCAGGAGAGAGGGTAGCTGAGGTATCACAGGAAAATACCACTGGGAATAAACTTTCTGAGCTAAATAGTCATTAATTGGTAAGGCTGAATTTTGCAGTCATTATTTCTAACATAATCTCCATTGCTCGTGCCTGAGGACATAGCTCGCCTGCTCAGCATGACCAGGTACTGTGATCTAGCGGGAAATCCCCACGATTAGAGGGAGAGAAGAAAAGTCACTGCCCTCCCAGGTGGAGACACTGGGGTCTACCTCAGGCCAGGCTTCTTTAAGTTCTTGAAGAAAACAAACGTGCTTTCGGTTTTCAACTGGACCAAAAGCTCTGGGAGGGGATCACAAGCAGCAGCTACAAGTAAATGTGTCTAGTAGAAGACCGGTTTAGCTTCCACGTACCGTAAACATACAGCATATAATCCGAGTGAGCTTTCCCCACTATGTTAGAGGCTTCACAGCGGTATGTACCATTATCTGTTTTGTTTAGGTTATTGATGAACAGGTTGGGCCCGGACAGGACGGCATGCTGAGGCATTTCATCATCGACTCTAACCCAGGTCACCATCACCGGCCTGCAGAGGAAAGAGGACGAACACAGGCTGCTTCATTATCTCCCACCAAGACGTGGGCATCGGCTTCCCACCCACACATTACAGGAGTCACATGTAGGGTGACACGATTAAGGACATGTTTAAGTTCACAAAATTACAGTTGTGAAGTCCCCCCTAAGTCTGTTTGGAATAGACCTTAAAAAAAAAAGAAAAACCAAAACATTATCAGGTGTTGAAAAACTTTCAACAGACCATAAGCAGGAGTCTCATTATTTCCAATTCATCTTTAACAAATCAGTAAATAAACCAATGCACCCTATTTTTATGCCCTGCTGTGTGGTTTCACACCAATTTAAACAGGACAGAGCTCACCCATCGTTAATCATCTCATTAATTAGGGGGAAAACAGCAAATTCTTGGCTAGTGATACATGCATTACTCTGACGGTTACTAATACACCAAGACTCTTGCTTTAGAAGCCGCTTGTGATATTTAAAGGGATTTCAAGTTTCACAAAAAAAACCCAGACTTTCACATCTGAATGCTGCTTTCTTTTGACCTCTGCTGTTGGAAAAACCACCTCTATTCATTCGGGAAATGTGCAATCATTTCTTTTCCCCTTAACCCCTACCCATAACCTGCCTCCCCCAACCCAGTCCACCTTATCTATGTGTTCCTCTGCAAAATGCCTTGCTTTCCTGGCTCTCCGAGTCCCACATGCTGTCACCCTCTCCCTCTCTGCATGCACCTGCAAGCCCTGCGGCTCAAGGGCAAGGCTTCTGGGTCCGGGTCAGTCACTGAGGGGCGCATCTCCACATGGGCTCCTTATGGCACTTGCTCAGAGGCACGTTTGTTTTAGGGATTTAAAGTACCACGTTTGTGTCCATCAGGGAAAAGCAAATTTCACAAGATGCTCCAGAGCCGAAATTGCACACGCACCAAGTATCTTTCAAACTCATGGAATCTAAAACGCGCGTTCTCCAAGGTGGCTCCCTCAACCTCGTGTGACATTGGGGCCACGTGGATGATTGTGCCTGAAACTCTCATTTTAAAGAAGGGCAGCAGAGACGCGGGCACAGAAGTAACTTCCTGTCCGTCCCCACGGCTACCTCCAGGAGCAGCGACAGGACCAAAGACCCATTGCTTAATGATAAGCGAACACCCAAGTTAGCCCTGTCGAGTAGCATTCCAATTTTCAAATGGGATGTGAAGTTACAATTTTTCTTTAATTACACATGGGTTTGTCATCACAACCCAGTAAATTATTTAAAAATTAGTCCTACATATGTGCTCCTTGCAGGCAATGGCAAATGGGTCTGCCTAGCAATCAGATCTAATGTCCTGCTGCTTGACAGCTGAAACAATCAGTGGGGGTAAGTGCTGAGAATATTCACAACATTTAATGGCAAGTTAAATTACCATTTTTATTGTATGCAATTTCTTGAGAAAATAAATAGGTAATATGCTAGAAGGGATCGCAGCAGACTAGTGTGTGCTTGCTCACACAACCATACACCCGTTCCGATCTGAGAGGAACAAATACCCTCTCTGCCGTAAATGTCCTGAAGGAAACATGTAATTTACTGTCCCCGTGGCACATTCAACTGAACACAGTACCTTCTTCACGGGAAAAAAACCACAGAAACAAAATAGAGTTTAGCAAAGCCATATACCGTAAATGTGGTTAATACGGCTGAATATAGGTATTGCAAGTGGCGAGGGGTCTGGGAGAATTTCTTTTTCTCCAATGGATTTTTTTTTTTTTCCTTTTTTTTTGAGGCAAGCAAGGTAAGCCACTAACCAGGGCATAGTCCAAACAGTTGACAAAAAGAAAGATCTGCATCTTTTGCCGTGTTCCAAGGAGAAAAAGATTGCTCCGCCAAAGCTTGAAGGGTTTCAAACCAAGTAACTTGGCAACACCAGAGGAAAAGCCAAACAGAACCAAGACCGCCTCCTACTTCCTAAAGGTCATCTTTAAAGCTGCACATGGTGTGAGGACAGACAGAAGCAGATTCTAGTCCGAGGAGAGGGAAGCCCGACACAGGGTGAAGTGGGAGAGAGCGGATGGCAGCCTCCGTCTGGCTCCCCGGTCCCTAGTCAGAGATCACGCCTTAGCAGTAACGGGGACAGTGCTTTCCAGAGATCTCGGGGAAGCTTCCTTAAGATGCTCAGAGCATGAAAACTGTGATAGTCAGGCTGGTTAATAAAAACTCTGAGGGAGGGCGCCTGGGTGGCTCAGATGGTTGAGCGTCTGCCTTCGGCTCAGGTCATGATCCCAGGGTCCTGGGATCGAGTTCCACATCGGGCTCTCTGCTCCTTGGGAGCCTGCTTCTCACTCTGCCTCTCTCTCTCTGTGTCTCTCGTGAATAAATAAATAAAAATCTTTAAAAAATAAATAAATAAAAAATAAAAATAAAAACTCTTGAGGGAAAAAAAATCATACCACAGGGACAGCAGAGGGAGCTCAATGCTGTTTTGTTTTGTTTTACTGGGGACCGCTCAAAGTTTGAGGGCTTATTATCTCGACACTGACTTGTTCCATTTTAGGATTCCGTGGATTGTTTTTTCTGTAAGAAACGGTTAAAGACAATCTTCTCTCTCCTAGAAAGAGGAGATTCTCTCCTCTCCCCATGCGAAACTGGATGGACGTCTAAAGCGGCCCCACTACATGGCTTTTTTCCTGTATTAGTGATGATATACAGCGGTTTCCCTAATTCACTTTCATTCATTCGGCAGGGAAGCAGCTTCCTTGTGCTTTTCCATAAAATAAGAGCGTTAGTAGGTTCTTTCTCTTCTGCAATGGCGTACATACATTCCTTGAGAAAAAGCTCTGGGACCATTCCTTACTAACAAAAATATTTCTAGGAGTCACTTTTCTTTGAGGGAAGGAGAAGCAAAATTCAAGGTAGGGCAAATTCATTTTCCAATGGCTGGCCCTAATCACAGCGGCTTAATTTAAGTCTGAAAACCATCTTTCCAGCAGCTTGGACATTAACACAGAAGGTAGCAGATTCATCATGAGATTGTGGGCATACTAAAAATTATTAGGATTATTTTTTTGTGACAGAAGATAGTTCTGACAATCATGTTGATGATAATAAAATAGAATTAGCTGAGATTTCAATCTTAGCTGGCATTTCATTTTTCTCCCAATCCTGACCATTAAGAACCCAACCACAGGTATTTATTCCCCTTTTCACTGAATATTCCTTAGTGCTTGAAATATCTCTCATCCTTTACAGCAGGAGACAGGTGACAGGCTGGTGACTTGTGAACGCACATTTCCGTGTTGTGACATTTACTGCTCATGACCCTCTGCCAACCTTGGCCTTCAGAACTTACTGGGGCTTCCCGATGGCTTCGCATGTTAACTCGAGCGCATCCCCTTCCCGGGTTAGGCCTTGTAGAGGGTAAGTCATCTGAATATGCACTTGAGGCTTATCTGTGCGACAACAACACAAAGTACCATGTTTAGCAAATGATATCAGGCAAAAAATCAGACTTGCATGCTGCCACAAACCCATACCACTCCCTCTCTCCCCATCCTCATGCCTGCACTAACAGCCTCCCAATTAGTTAGTAATCCTGGCATTTGCTCAAATTAAATTGACTAATAACTCCAAGGAGTGAACCACGAACAGATAAGAGATTCATAAGCTAACTGCGCCACATCAAACATTTCCTGTGAAATACATTTTGTTACATTGAAGTTTATCTCCAAACTCACTCAAGCTAAAGGAAATTCATTTGCCTTCATGCTGAGGTGAAGCCACAGATATTTGTGGTGCTCAGAATTGATACATTTTATCATGTATCATATATTACTATGTGACAATATGCTGTGACAAGGCATATTAATAAGTTTGCCTCTTCCATGCTCTAGATTTCAAATGGGAAAGGCTAAACTTCTGAATTCCACTCAAATGGCTTTGAGAATACAGAAATGGGAGGTTCTGGTGGTCCCAACGAAACTCTTTGATGTCTCAATGTCTATACACGAGAAGGAAGGAAGCAGACAGGTACTGAGGGCCTGGCTCTGGTAGGAACTGTCATTGGTGGCGGAATAAGCCCAGTTTTAGGGATCAGAACACTGACACTCAGAGGATGAAGTAGCCAGTCCAAGGTCACGGAGATAACTTAACGAGAGGCAGCCCTGCGAATGTTGGGATTTCTGGTTCAAAAGTATATTTCCCAGTGGCAATCCATAATTAAAACCAAGTACAGCTTCTGAAGGCAGTCAAGTACTTAGCCAAGTGACACAGGGGTTCTTATTATATCCACTGGCTACTTAAAACCCATGTTTGGAGTTTGCGGGGGTTTGGGTCCAAGGGATGAATGGTGGGAGGTGTGGGGCATAGGGAGGGAACCAGAAGGGATTGGGATTAACTTAGAAACACATACAAATACATTTACAAATAAAACCTGAAAGGAATTGGGAGACTTTTTTTTTTTCTCTGCTGAACTAACAAGCTATTAATCCCTAAATCAGTTTTCTCGTTTAATGCAGCGGCTCTATAAATGTGTATTTTTGGAAACGTACCCAAGAGTAACAAATGTGAGAGGGCAAGACATCACTTGGCTGAAAGGTCAAAACAATTTCCATAACTTTACTTTCTCAGACAATCACACCACCTAAACAACAGCCCCTTGGCCTTTTACAAGCAGTGCTTAGCTCATTAACATTCATCCTATGGACTGAGAAGGAAATCAGAAATATGGCAGGGCTCAACTGATCTCAACCTGTACGCGGCTAAAACAAGCTGCACGAAGGGGTCCTCTCGGGAGACAGCTGCCTTCCAGACACATTGGTACAGTCTCGCTCTCATCACAGATCTTTCTGTCTCTGAAAACCGCGCGGCATTCAAAACCTTTCAGGAGCGTCTTCTTGTTCACCAGTGTGCACTGCACACTGTGAATGGGTAACCCTTGCTGGGAAGCTAAGCCAGTTGCCCAAGGGACATAAGTTAACAGGCCCGAAAGCTCCAGCTGACCCTTGCAAAGTAACACAGTTCTATTCTTGGACTTGCTGGCAAAGGGAACGTTTGAGAGCAAAATGGCATGGAGGTGTCCAGGGACTGGTCATGGGTTGGGAAAGTCATCACTAAAGAGAGGCAGAAACAGACAGGATAAACACGATGACCTTGAATGAGGACTGGCTTGCTGGGTAGAAGCAAGAGCTGTGGGCCACCCTCCTTGGAGAGCTCTAGACTATAGCTTACGCTAAATACAACCATTGGGTGACATACTCGAGTCTATTATTTTTGGTGGTATAACACATCAACACAGAGCTGGCTGGTGAAGTTTATTACAAACACAAGATACAAATAATTAAATAAGTAAGTAAGTAAATAAAGCAAGCAACGGGAGAAGGTTATGTTACTGAAAACACCAACAGCCAGACCCGCTCCCTTAAATTTCACATTCAGAAACAGGAGCACTCAATGGGGTTCCTGGTCAGGAAACCTCTGTCATTCTTACCTAGGAACCATTCTGGGTGAGGCTAAATTTAAAGCCCAAAATCTGGGCTGAAATGTAACATTTGCTTATAGGTTAATCTCTGATCCACAGAAGGACTACATTTTCCATGCTCTGCTGACTTCCGCCCATTAATTACGGAGAAGCAGGACGCCTGCTGGCCTATGTGGAAGGTTTTTTTGTTTTTTTTCTCCCCCTCGTGTAATTTACAAGCAAACAGAGAGGGTATATTTTTCAGCACAGTGCACTAAGGGTTTTACGTGCTCAACTTCCATTAATAATAAAGAGAGTGTTGAAAATCTAATCCACTCATGCCTCTCTTCAGTACCACAGACTTCTAGTTAAATGCTTTTTTTATGTTACTAATGGCTGTTTCCCAGTTGCCAATTACTCACAGAAATTAGGAAGAGCAAGCTAAGGATCTGCTGTACCTGGAACTTATATTTAAAAAAAAATCCTACTAAGCCATAGAAAATGCACCTTCAATTTTGATAACGGATTTTCTCAATTTACTCCTCAGGTTCCTGGAGAAACATCTACCATCTACTCAGGGGTACCGCTGCCAATTACCTTAAGAGCTGGCTGAGAAGGTAAACATTAATCTTGTTTGTATTATACAGAAAAATGTCCTCCTCTATTGACACCTGCAGTATTTATATGCATATTATCTGACTGTGGGGCAGCTGAGCCATCTTCATACCCAGCCCACGAACCACACAGGTGATCTATGTGCCAAGATCCATCCCCTTCTTTTGCCCCGAAAGAGGAACCCATCTACGCTCAACAGGTGGCCCAGACACCCTGGGATTCCACTGGCACCTCTAGAACTCAGGGAGGTTAAATTTTCCCAGGAAGATCCTGACTACAATGGGAGTATGTCAAAATCCTGCACAATCCAGATGGCTGACTGAATAGCCCAAAGCTCATCATTTATATTTTAATTATGTTCATAAATCAAATGTTATAACCCACCAAAGCTTTTCTGAGATAGACCCAGACTCCAAGATTTATTTGTAAGTAATGAGGTAAGGCCCAGTACATTTTCTGGGTGATCATTTTACGCCTCGGCTGGTGTTGTAAGGCACAAGGCTACAAGCCAGATGACACTTTCTACCCAAGTGCCATAACTGCCTAGAAATGTATCGCTCAGAAGGGCTTAATGTCATTATAAAATGGAACTGCTATATAAAAATAAGAAAAATAGTTAGGTCTGTGCACTTACGGAAAATTACAGTTATAGAGATGGCATCACCAACAGCCAATCAATTAGGTCGAGGGATTGGAGGTTTTCATAATACACTGTAATTTTTTAAAAACCCTATAAAAGACATTTAGCAAGACTCTTATAGCAGACACAATTCATTCATTAGTCAAAGTCACACAGAGGGTTAAATGCCAGGAGGCTTTGGGTCACACTGCAGGAGCAACCAATTAAAAAAATAATATTAGAAAGACATTCCAATTTGATGAGACTTTCTTTAAATGTACTTTGCTCTCTCTATAAAGGGAAAAATATATATAAAAGGAAACTCTTAAAGAGGTTAAGAATGGCTTGCTGGCAGATTACAATTGATTTCATGCCCGTCTGACCTTGCACCACGTTCTATGATCTTTCCAGAAGATGAAGCTCGAGACTCTGTAACCTGTATTCACTTTCCTATGTAAATGAAAAGTCATCGTCTCCTTCTCTCTAGATCACAACACTAACGTAGCAGGTTTTCAAAATTATTTATTAAAAAAATAAATAAATAAAAGGGTACTTTGCAGTTTCCTTTTGCCTGGGATGTCATCCTTCCCATGTACCAGGTAAGAGTACAGCTGAGGCATGAGGAAGATGCCTGATATCCCAGCGTGAGACTTATTACCCCAGGGGCTCCTGACACCCCCCCACCCCAAGAATTTCTAAATCAGGGAATGTAGGCATCCAATGTCCTTTGATGCACTAAGTGCAACCAGGTCCAAGGGCTTGGGTGCAAATTTGCTCCTGTGACTGCATTCGGGACACAGGCTCTTCGTGGCCCTTACTTAGATTCCGTCTAATTTCCGAAAATCCGTGAGAACGGGACTGGATGCCTGCGGAGCAGATGCTAATGGTCTCAGGGCCTCGACCTGCTGACCAGGGAGAACTCAAGGGCAGCAAGTGCCCAGACGTATCAGAATGGCTGGGAGAAGTCTGGGTCAGCGCCTGTGCATTCAGGTGGGGAGGCCTCAACTGAAGGGGCTTTGTCAATCATGGAGGATTACTGCAGTTTGGAGGAGCACGACCATGCAAAGATTAACCTGAGATCTGGTGAGTATTAGGGGTTTTCTGGAGCTCGAGGCAAGACTCAGCCCCCACGATACGGCTGCCTGGATTGCCAGGAGAGGCCAGCTTTGCACCGAAGGAAGACAGTGTCCGGTAGCAGGAGGTGACTGGGTGGGGTTCGAGAACAGTCACACCGAGCTTTCAGAGGACTTCCACATCTTGCAAAAGGTTTGCTTTCTAATGTCATGACACATTCATGAATAATTCTCACTGCCATTTATTTTGTTTGTTTGCAAGGTGAAGGACCTCCTGCTGTTGCATCTGTTGAAGGAATTGGAGCACTACAACCGTGCTCCAGGAGGAGTAGGAGGAGTCAAACCTGGTGGGAGATACGGGACCAACAAGCATTGCCACATCACTGCAGCAGAATGCAATTCCTGCCTGTTGCAACGAGCAAGTAGTTCTGTGGAGACTGAAAAGCAAATTTTATTCTGCGATGTTGCAACAGAAAATTATGTTTCCAGTGCTTTTTGAAATGGGCGGCACACTCATATACTCCTCCCTATCTTTGAGAAATCTTTAAAATCAGAAGTGAATGCTGGATGGGAAAAGCCTTACAGCATGATTTTCTCCATAGGAAAGTCAGCTCTGTAAGAACAAAAGTTTTGAGTGTTTTGTATCCTGGCGCCCAGCACATGCAGTAGGCCCTCAATACTTGCTTACCAAGTGAATGAATGCATGAGAAGCTGGAGAAATACCAGGGCGTGGACTCCTACTCCACGCTCTGCTACTGACTCAAAAAAAAAAATCAGCTCATGAATACATCTTAACCTTGTTAAAAGATAAACTGGGCACAGTAACATTTTTGAGAGTTTATTTGAAAATCCATGATTTGAATAGGGCAACACCACACTGAAAATGCTCCAGCCACAGGAGCTAGGGGAAAGGTTTTTACAGAGAAGACAGGGAAGGAAAGCAAGGGCCATTATTTGATTGGCTGTGGCTTAAGCAGTTGCCTTATTTGGGGAAAGCCTAGTTGGCTGTTCGTGATTGGTGGTGGCTTCAGTTTCATTTTCTTGGGAGCCTGGGGACTTTGGTTGAGGTTTTCCTTTGCTCCTGTGGGCTCCCCAAGGCACGAGAGTTACTCCAATCTCACGGCCTCCCTGTTGAATCACTTCAACAGCCCTTAGCACAAAATATAATTGTATTATTCTTCTGGAAGGTCAATCCAGCTCCCAAAATTTGAGGTTCAGCCCAGGTGTTCTGATTTACATGCTTCCCTTTCACTACACATTTATTTAGCATTTCTGGTGTATCTCTAAGGTGGGATCTTCGGGGAAATCATAAAGGATGTTGTCTGACCACTCATTTTCGATTTTCGGATTTTAACTTCACAACCATTTAACCTTCCACAGAACTGAAATGTGACCTTGAGTTAAAAACCATGAGAAGACTCCTTTCACAGTGGAAATGCTCAATGTCCACAGCCACAGAGACATACCTTCCCCAAATACAACAGGTCAGACAGTGAGATGTGGACCGAGCATCCTTAGTAAGAGGCCTCCATCTGCCGAGTTGCCTTGAGGAGACAGAGGTGGTGGCTTTCTCTTGAGACCGGTCACATCACTCAAATCTTGCTCATAACAGTCCTGGCCCGAAACTTACTCTTTGTTTTTTGAGTATTGGTCCCTCACCTCCTGCCCCCTCTGGTGCTGCAACATGCTCCATGAACAAGCTCTAGAGTATTTTAATAATATCAGGACTGTTGCCCCACCCCTGCCCTGTGATCACCCAACAAATGACAGCTCAAACATTCATTTGAGTCCGGGAGTCTCCATGAGGAATAACAAATACCAAAATAACTTCCCCGAAACTCAATTCGTTGCTTTAAAAAAAATAAAAGGAAGGGAGAGTGGGAGGAAGAAGGGATTCTGTTCAAAGGCGAGCCTGGAGATCAGAGAGAAACAGGCCAAATCGGGGGAACGCCAGCTATTATGCTTTGAAAAATATAATCTGGGAACAGAAATGATGGGGGGAGGATGGATACAGGAGCCGCTCTGGGAAACGAGGTTTTATCCTCCACTCCAAGCAGGAAAGCTTTTCCTATTTCCAGGTTTTTCTCCCTCCTTCACTGCAGGGCACTGTCGGTACCAGAGAAAACATTTATTTTGGCATAGATAGAGAACAGGTTTTGATCATCCCCTCAATGACCAATTTTCCCCCAATTGAGGGAAAGAAAGGAGAAATCCAGTCTTCTCCGGACCCTAGGTGAACAGGAAAATGGATTTACAAAATATCTGCCTATATGGAGTCAATAAAACTCATTTTGAAAATGATGCCTACGTACACGATTAACCATCAGATGATAATTGGAGAAGGGAAGGTATTCAAACATCCATTTCTAGAGTCTGTGTTTTTTCATTCTCCCTTTCAAAACTCATCTCAATTTCTCATCCTCTCTCTCTTTTTTAAACAAATACGCACACACACAAAACCCTCACAAGATGAGGATTTTTGCAAACCATTTCAAAGAAGCAAGGCTGTGATGGGGGAAAGCAAAAGACACAGAGCAGCCATCCAAGAGCTTCGGATTCACCTCAGTCCAGAGTGAGGCTTTTCCCACTTTGCACAGCGATCTGAATTTCATACTGAGGGTCACAGCTCTTCTTTGAATTCCCAGCTTACGTCGCTATGTGTGGCCACCTTGATGCTATTTAAACAGTTTTCTTTTAACGCGCAGACAGTGAACTGTTCTCCTTTAAACAGGCTTTTATTTGACAGGAGTGCGTTCCTTCAGATCTGAAACTCCACTAACCGCGATTGTACCACGCTCCGCTATAATCAACCATGTTGTAAGTGTGAGCAACGCCACGCACGCAGACATGTGGAAGGAAAAAAAAAAAAAACGCACAGAAGGAATTTAGGGTCATCGAGCTCAGGACATTAAAAGGCCAAACTGTCCTCTGCCTAACATCTAAGGCGGGAGAGCTCTGAATTCCGGCTTCCGCGCATAATTATTTTCTGTTTTAAACACTGAGCTGTGTGTCACCGCTGCGGTAGCCTTGCTGAGCCTCACAATGAAAGCCAGAAAACTAAGAGGCCTACTGTATGTTCTTCACTCCCAGCAATGTTCCTATGAGAAAACCTTATTAATGAGCTTGCAAACGAGCACCCAACAGGGAAATGTCACAAACAAGAGCGGCTAATGCCCCAGAAAATCAAATAACTGAACACTTGGCTGATTGTGGTGCCTTTCATATTTATAATAAAAAGAGGGGGGGCTTTAATTCACTAATTCTGAAGGGGTCAACACCTTGCTGAGCAAAACAACTCATTTATTTATGTTCAGAAATCTCCAGATGATAAATTACATTGATGTTAATCACTTCAATGCATACTACACAATTAATATCTGTACTCACCACCAACTTAAAGATTATTAAAAGTATGACAGCATACACATCTGGCTGATTTTTCACATAATTGGGCACAACAATTTCTCCTGGTACCACAAATAAGGGTCCTAACAAACAAACACTGCAAAATTCTGTGTTCAATTAATTAGGACTTAAATCCACAAGACAAAAGCATTTCCAAGTTATAGCTCAAGCCTTGTCTTCTAGGCAACATGGCAGCTCTCCAGTTTACCTCTCCTCCTTTCCCCGTCAGATTTAAAGCAAGCTGTTCAACAATATACAATGTAGGTCTTCGCTATTTCCTTTTTAAAAAATATCTTCTTAAAAGAACGTAGTTTATACAGAACTCAAATCCATTGTCTGTCATGTAACTGTGGTCATATCCTGGTTAATAGCCAACTGGTCTTAGATGAGGTAGAAAGCGGTTCCCAGAAGGCTTCATGTAGCAAAATGGGCCAGGACTGAACCAAGTGAGTATAACGAATACCAATTCCAACAGGTTAGAGTTCCCCAAGGTAGTCTCATTTACCCAGAAAAGAGCTGTTCTTAATCTGAGGTCCACGGACCAGTTCAGTATTTCCTGGTAATAACCTAATGCTTATAAATGATATTATTAAAAAATCTTTTTAGGTAGCAAAGAAAAGGACATTAAAAATAATACTTATGTATTTATTTTGATGTATTTATTAAGCATAACACACATAGCAAAATAAAATGCCTAATTTGATATTTTTTCACAGGCCTTTGTTAGGGAAAAGCAATAAAGTGACTTAAAGACAAATTCTAAATGCGCGAAGAGTATGGATCATCTGTGGACATGGGAAAACTGGTCCTCGAATAAATGAAGTTAGAAGTCTGTAGGATAAACAGACTCTTTACATTGGAAGCAAAACATGGTGGTATGTGATTTTGTTCATCTTCCCCAGGTCTATGGGACTTTTAAAGGGGTTTTTAAGAAGGTTAAGAAATGCTGATGCTAAGGGTTTGGGCCAATTACAAAATGAGGGTCTAATACTCCTCATAAAGTATCCAAAATGATTCCCCATCCATGCAGACTGGCTGCTGAATCTCATGTGTTTAAGTATCTCTTCTCATTGCCATCAAGACGCGGTGCTGCTCGTCTACAGAGAGAGCCATAAGAGGGATGGGGTTGAACCACTGGCGCTAGCCAACGACCAACAAAGCCTTAGCGCCCAAGGACCAAGCGCCTTCGGCTTCAGAGGCAGGAGGCTCTTGTTATGGCAGAGCTGCTGGTGTCCAGGAGAGTAAAGCTGGTAGGAAATGAGGTAGAGGATTCCAGTCGTGTCTGGAGGAGCTACTTAAGGAATTCCTAGCTGACTCTGCCAAGTTGTTAGTAGCACTCCAGGAATGGAGCGTAGTGAATGATCAGGTGACTTATTTTCTTTCTTTCTTTCTTTTTTTAAAAGATTTTATTTATTTGAGAGAGAGAGAGATTGAGAGGACGAGTGGGAGGAGAGACAGACTGCCCCTGAGCAGGGAGCTCAACTTGGGACTCAATCCCATGACCCTGGAGATCATGACCTGAGCCAAAGGCAGATGCTTTAAACGACTGAGTCACCCAGACGCCCTGTCTGGTGACTTTCTTGAGCACCAGTCTTATTTAAGATGCCAAAGAAGACTCTCAATTCCTATTCAGATTAATATAATGGTTGGCAACTCTTAATTTTTATGTAAAAAGACTTTCTCTTTATATACATTCCGAAAAAAATGAAGTATCAAGAAGAAAATGCCTGTGTGGCTCACTCTGGATAAAAACAAAAACAAAAATAAAAAACAATAGTTTCCCATAAAAAGGTGCTGAGTAAGGGACAGGCGAGGCTAGGTAGGGAGAGACAGGTAGGGGCTCTGTAACCAGGCTCACAGAAACCCCAGATGTGGAGAAATATTATAGACAAGAAATTAACTAGAAAGAAGGAAATATAACACATCTATCTTGTTTGTTCTAAATATAGATGCGATATTTTCATAATATTTACAAATCCACCTTGTTTGTCCTAAATTTATAGATGAGGTATTTACCAAGTTCCCTGGTCAGTTTTCTATAAAAGACTGACCATAAAAAGCCCTCAGTGGCAACCCATCGGGGACCCCTCTCACTCTAGGGAGCTTTCCTTTCTGTTCTCACCTTCCCCTAAGAAACTTCCACTTCCATCACCCTATTGCCTGCAAGATTCATTCTTCAACTCTGTGAGACAAGAACCCTGCAACAGTGCCATGTTAGAGTTAAAAATGATCAACAGGTATGTCTTCGTTTTGGAAGGTATTGGTCACTTCCCTGTGGTTGAGGGCTAGCAGTACTCTAAGACTGAAGTCAAATGGATTCAGATATGCAGCTTTATTCCTTGTTCTTAGAAGGACAAATCTCTCTTGAACCTATGGAATATGGAAGACAAGGCTTATAAAGATGATTATCAAGTCTTCCAAGAGGTAGGAGGTATAGTGCTTAAAATATTTTGCATTTGGGAGTGAGTGTAATTTCATACGTGGGTGGGGCTATATTCTATTTGGAAGATACTCTGGGGACACTGAAAGAGTTTAGGGGCAGGGACTGGGTGAATGTCTACTCAGGTTTCACAAAGGAGTTAATGTATTATTAAAGCTAATGGGCCCCTACAAGGGAAGTTAATGGATATTAAGTTTGCTTAAATGAATTACATATTAACAAAGTCACAAGAAATCTACTATCTGCCAATTTAGATAATATCTGATCATTTCTGTTTTCCCATTATAGGGACATTACAGCACAATAGTTTTAGTGATATGAAAATTATAAGCATGATGCCCATAATGAAGCTACATAATGATGGAGATGAAATGAATTAACAAGAAAAACCTGCATTATGTAATGTTAAATTGAGCCAAACTCACAGAGTAAGAAAAGGTTGGAATGGGATTAGTGTCTTAGAAGCAACTTTTTACATTTACTTTTAGCCACAAGGTGGAGAAGCGATTAGAAGCCACTTTTTTTTTTTTTTTAAAAGATTTTATTTATTTATTTGAGAGAGATAGAATGAGAGAGAGCACATGAGAGTGGGGAGGGTCAGAGGGAGAAGAAGACTCCCCACCGAGCAGGGAGCCCGATGCGGGACTCGATCCTGGGACTCCAGGATCATGACCTGAGCCGAAGGCAGTCGCTTAACCAACTGAGCCACCCAGGCGCCCTAGAAGCCACTTTTTACACCTTTCCCTGGACCCTGTTTTGCTCAGGCAATGTATGCATGTGATAGCGATTGTGGCGGGCTGAACGGTGGCCCTCAGAAGACAGGCTCACTTCCTAGCCCCGGAACCTGCATATATGGCCTTATTTGGAAAGAGAAGTCTTTGTGGATGTAATCAAATTCAGGATCTTGAGATGAGACCATTCTGGATTAGCTGGGTGGGCACTAACTCCAACAACAAGTGTCCATCTAAGAGACACGCAGGGAAGAGAAGACCGTGTTGAGACAAAGCAAGAGACTAGAAAGACACGGCCAGAAACCAAGGAATATCTGGGACTCCCAGAAGCCAGAAAAGGCAAGAAAAACTCTTCTCCTAGCGCCTTCTGAGCGAGCGTGGTCCTGCTAACCCCTCAATTTCAGTCTTCTGTCCTCTAGAACTACGAGAGAATAAATGTGTCATGTTAAGCCACGGAATCGGTGGTAATTAGTTATGGCAGCGCTAGGAAATTAACGGAAGAATTAATAGACTGTAATGCTTTGCCTTTATCAGACCCCCGGCGGCTGCCTTTCCAACCAGACTCTTGCACCCTTCCCACTATGCACACTCAAGTATCAACTGCAGTCTTTCAGAGGCTCAGTTACAGAACCTCTCTGATAAAAAAGTGAGAAGTTGGCTACTTGGCCACAACTTTGCTGCAAGCATGGTTTTGTGCAGAAAACATTTTGGCAAGCAGAAGAGTCCACAGAGAAAACAAGGAGAATGTCTTTAGTTCATTGGGCACAGTGAGGAGACAACCTCATTCCCCACGATCTAGCTGTTATCGATGAAGCCATTGAGGTTGTGGCACCGATTCCAGAAGAGTTCCACTTTTAAACTCACTGCCATGCTTTAAGCTAAAAATGGAAGAGAACATGCACTTTAAAACAAAATGCTAATGGAGAAGGGGAATAAAAGCCCCTCTATAACAAAAAAATTCAGCACTTCTGCTGGGGCTAAGAAAGTGGGAGGGACTACCCTACATTGTGAAGTTGACATAGAAATGATTATAGTCAACACTCACAAAATGCAATTAATTAAGTCATGTGATAGAACAGATTGGAATCATTTTAAAGTTTTCCATTTGGGTTAAATGTAGTATTTCGAAAATCCTCTTTGGCACTCCGTAGCATGGCAGTGTTTCACTAAAATAATCCTTTGATTATTTCACCACTAAGACAACAAGATATAAACTCTATCATATGTATTCAATAAATGGCTTCTGAAGAGTTTTTAAGCAACTGCTACTCTATGCACTCAGGATAAAATACTCAGGTACTGCTACGATTTGAACGAACGTTTGTGTCCCTCCCTTCCCAAATTCCTATGTTGAAATCCCAATGCCCACTGGGATGATATGAGGAGGCGGGGCCTTTGAAAGCAGCTCTGGAGATCTCTAGCCCCTTCCACCCTGAGAGGACATAGCAAGAAGGCAGTGGTTCCGAAGCAGGAAGAGGGAAGGCTTTCTTTAGAACACAACCGCGATGGTGCGCCTTGATCTTGGACTTCTTAGCCTCCAGAATGGTGAGGAATAAATGACTGTGGCTTATGAGCTACTCACTCGGTGCTACTGTGTTAGAGCAGCCTGAACGGACTAAGACAGGTACTCACACTGTACTTCAAGGTACCGCTGGGTCTGCAAGTTTCCGGTGACAGCTGGATGCTCCACCTGACAGATCACTGGGACCCCGTCATCCTCCTTGTGCACCTTCAGCATCAGCTGACTGGTCACAGTGTACATGTCTGACCACTCCTCCACCTCCGATTTGCCTGGGGGACACGGAATAGACCAAGAAATCAGAGTTGCGTGAATTCCTACCACTCTGTTTCTATAGCCTCCTCTCCCTGCCCTGACATTGCTATTTTAACCAAGGTGATGGAAGCCACTCGGGATAAGGTTAAACTGTGGGTAGATAACGGGTAAAATGACAATTTCCTACTTTTCAACCTTACGGGATAGTATGTAAGATGCACTTCTACCCCACATAATAGATACTATTTTTATTTAAATATATTACATATGTTGTCTTCTATCTTAAAACCTCCCACAAAAAGGCAGCTGAAAGTTGAACCACTTTGCCATCTGACTGCTTATGGCATTTTGGAGGAGGAAAAGAGAAGTGCTTTTCACCCCTAACCACCATCTGAACTTGAAACGTCTAGTAGGCTGTCATGCGGTTTAAAAATTCCAGGACATCATCCAAATCCCCGAAGTAATTCAATCAGGAATAGAGATATAAACAATCCCCTCTGCCCACCCCCATCAGCAACAATTAAGAGGGAAAGTAACTAAATGGATTTACATAATTGAAATTGTAATTGAAATGTGTAAACTCTGAGACTTTTAGAAGACCACGAAAAAACAACAACAACAAAAAAACCCGCAGTGGCAGTGGGTAGAGCAAAGTAAGATAGAGGTTTCGGGCCAGACAGGAGACACGTCCAAGAACACCCAGAAAAGGAGGGGGGAGGCTTCCGGATGGGATGAATAGGCCAAGGCAGCCCCTTTCCTGAACTCAGCACTCCCTGGGACATGGCACACCATTAACTTTCTTTTAATGTTTTGTACTTATCGGTAGGCATTTAATGGCTCAATTCACTTAGAAAAGCAGAGGGGAAATGAGAAACTCCTTCCTTCCAAAACCATACCTAGGAAATAGGAGATTAAAACAGAGCAAGCTTTTTGAAACTTAAGCTGTTATATATAGATTTATCTGTTTCTAGATATAGATTTTTATATCCCCTTTCTAAAAGGCCTTATTCTTTTCTTCCTGGCACTCTTGATTTATTCAAGAAGCACACACCGAGCACTTACCTTGGCCCAGATACCAGCTACATGCTTTACAAACATTCACTCATTTCATCTGCCTGAGAATCTCCTACAATCTCTAATATTAATATCCCCGTATTAGCAGAAATTGCTAAACACAGCTGGCGTTTCTGTCAAATGACCAGAGCTGTCTGGCCCCCAGTTATTACTTGCAAAGCAACCTTGGAAAGCAAGGGGTAGGAAGGCCGACACACACATGTTAACTCAGGATGACTGACACAGAAGGGTCAACTAGGGGACAGGCTGTGGCTGAGGCGCTGGCTAAGGGGGCAGATATTTGAGGGTACAGGAATCAACCCTGGGGCGGCCTAGGCCGAGGTTAAAGGAGTGGCCTGCATCACTATCACAAACTGCAAACTTTGCAAAAGAGCAGGCTGGTGAAACGTGCACATGAGTTACAGATTCCATGAGAAAGGGGGTGCCTGCAGATCCACAATTAGGATACGATCCTTCCTGTACTTAACACACCTGCCCCTACAGGAAAGCACAGTCAGCAAGCTGATGGTGCAGCAATCCATGTTAGAATGACTCGGAATTCACCATCAAGACTGGTAGCCTTTTTTTAAATGTCCAACATGAGAATTTGGGGTGCTGACCCACCCGAGGTCACAGGGTGAATGAGAACTGAGGGACAATATGGACACCCGGAGTTCAGGGGACACCTCCACCAGTGACTCTTCCTGGTCTAAAGAGTTCTAGTTCTTTCTGAGCATCGGAGCCAAAATCTAGCAATACCACGAACCATGAGAGACGATGGACTCTGAAAAACAAACTGAGGGTTCTGGAGGGGAGGGGGGTGGGGGGATGGGTTAGCCTGGTGGTGGGTATTGAGGAGGGCACGTTCTGCATGGAGCACTGGGTGTTATACACAAACAATGAATCATGGAACACCTCATCTAAAACTAATGATGTAATGTATGGCGATTAACATAACATAATAAAAAAAAATTTTTTTAAAAATCTAGCAACACCTATCACCACAAACCCTCAAACAACAGGGGGAGGATATGCGTTAGAGTCAATAAAATGCTTTTATGCTCCGGCTTCAGATGCATTTAGCAATTGATTACGAGCCCTATCTAAGTGGGCATTTTTGTTTTAGGGGCATGTTTGGCATTCATCTTTAATTTCCCTCAAGGTGTGGCCCTGCTGGAGTCAGGTGCCCGCCTACTACTTCTGGATAGGGCAGGCTGCCCCTCACCTTTTAGCTCCTTGTTCCCTTTGAACCACCTGATGGTCGTGGCTGGCTTGCTGGCCATGGCGGTGCAGTTGACTTCAATCTCCTCGCCTTCCACCGCTGTGTCTTTCTGGATATCGATCATCAGGTTGCGTGGTGGGACTACAAATTAAACACAGAACCCATTTCTGCACATAGGCTTCTTTTCATTAGACATTCGCACCACCACTACCAAAAAGAGGAGACAACTAATGGACATTCCTGATGGGATTTTAAAACAAACTGCCACCGGAGGGGAAAAAAGAAGTACAAAAGTCATCATCAAAGAGTGTGAATTATGTGAAAGTTGTTAATTCAGAATTTCTTTCCTAAAGTTATCTTATAAAATGCCCAGCCTCCCACTCCTAAGTCATCAGTGACCAAGTTATAACAACAGCGGTATTAGTTATCCATCAGTTATTAGAAAACTGACCAGAACGTAGATCCAAAAGTAAGATGAGTACACATGAATGAATTTATCATCCTCATCAGGAAGGATCTGGAAGGACTATCTGTCCTTGAACTCAACCCTTGGATTTCAATCTTCATATGAAAGATTCCAAAGACAACCAGCAAAGATCAAAAACTTAGAGTCCCTTAAAAGAATCGCTCATCATAAACACACACAGAAAACTTGTGCTTTAGAACCAGTTTCGTTCAGTTAAAATTATCCACAGAGAACTGGGATACAATCATGACTTCCAATGGACAGCATAGTAATAAAATCCACTGGATGGGAAGATGCAGTAAGACAGGACATGCCAGTTAATCTGTAGTAATTTTTCCATGTTCTGAAATCTGATGCTCGATTTTAGAAAGCAAAGGTGAAAAAGACTATTAAGTGCCTGCAAGTCCATTTTATATGTCAGAATTAAAACCACTCTTCTTTAAGCATATTAAGCATATATAATAAGATGGAATAAAATGTTTGGGGGATAAAGTGCAGAATAGCAAATCCAGACTAGGTAGGGTGACGGGGACGGTGAGAAAGCATGTTATCTTTTATGAAACTGAGTTGATGGCGAGACTTCACATCAGGTGCAACCTACCGCAAGACGGAGCTTCTTGAAATAAAAATCAGTAAGAATATGGAATTCAGCAGAGTGAATCTCAGACTATGTGCCCTGACCACCATGAATAAGCAAAGACAGTTCTGAGACTTATGATTAATAAGTTTCTCAACTCAGAAGAGAAACAAGAAATTAAATATGTATAAACATGCCATCCTGATGATCAAGTTGAATAATAAATCTCTGATACCACTTCAATAAATTATGGGATTAAACCACGTATTTGGGATTTCCAACTGTTCGAGTCCAATGTAAAATTCTGTGTACAGGAAGACTTTTACATTGAATTGAAGCACTTGAAAATTCCTACAGAGAACGATGGAAAAGGAAAAATGGTATGTTGCATATGTTTCTCAGCAAGACAGTGTGTGGGGTGTGTGTGTGTGTGGGGGGGTGAATATTAGAGCAAAAGCGGGCCTCTTCTTTGTTCACCGTGTAAAAGAACACATTTGCTCAATTGGATGTGTTGCCAAAGTGATATGGCCCAAATGAGTAGTTAAACATGGCAGAGAACTACCCTCGCTTACATTAAAAAAAAAAAAAAAACAAGCATAAAGAGAGATAGTCTAACATCCAATTTGGAGTTGCACATCTGCCAGCATTTTAAGAGACACAGAAAGGCAGTGACAAAAGTAAATGGGACGACTTCAGCTAGCTATTTCCTGAACATAGATATTCTTGCCAGATGACAATCAGGATGGTTATAGATTTTCATCACACACACCTACAGAGTTGATAGGGAATACACACAGAGACTAGATGTTTTGGACCAACAAATACTACCAAATTCTGAGTGCAGTATCGTAGGAATATTAAAATAAAATGCTATTGTTAGAGCAAATGTCAGAGGAAAAGATTGCCCAAGCCTGAAGAAAATAAGATCTCGGTGAGCTAGGAGGAGCAAAGTAAGAGGCAAGAAGATGAAACCACCAAAGAGTAAAAGACATAGGAACGCCACCCCCCCCGCCCCACCCCCCACACGGAGAAATGAAAGTCAGACAATAGTAATTCCTGTTAAGGTTCAGACAAAAATAAAAGGAGAGTGATGGAAATCATTCCTGATGTTGGCATATGCCATGCCGCTCAACGAGAAATGGGATTGAGTACAGTAACCAAAGAGATAGCACGCAATTCAAGGAAATTCAAACTGAGTAGGGGAGACTCCGGGAAAGCAGTCCTCTTTGGATAGGACAAAGAGGGCAATGGAGCCCATCGGATTCCAGCCGGCTTGTGTAACTTTGGAGAAAAACCCTGCTGGTGGCTCTGTGGTGACCTGGGAATCTTGACGGGAAGAGATCCCGGACTTGTTAAGAGGTTCCGGCACGTGCCACGGTCAAGTCTCAATGGCACCCAGCCTCCAACACAGGCTTTGTCAGGTATTTGTGTCCTGTGTGCTCCTGGGGCTCTTTCCTTCATGCTCCCCTTACTCATGGCCTGAAGACAGTTTAGCTCTCCTCATCACAGGCTCCCCCTGACCGCCACTAGCTCTTCCTCTTCCAGGGTATTCCTCTCTGGGAGATGGAGGCGGTCACGGAGACGAGAGTCTGCATTACCAATCATGTCTGCCGGTTCAAAGGAAGGAGATGGAAAAGCGCATGTATAAACGAGGGCAGAGGAACAGCTACCAATGCCTCTTAGATTTTGTTTGGAGGCTCAGAGCCTGATCAGCAGCAAAGAGACCCTCTTTGTTACGGATTACCTACTGCTTGGCATCGCCCATGCTGCTTCTTCCTCTCCTGCAACACATACACCATCAAGTCCCCTAACCCTTCAGGGGGATGCCACTACCCATGCTAGGTCCTCGGGTCATCTTCCTGAACAGCTGACATCATCTAACTTCGTAGCTAAAGTAAACATGTGGACAACTCGCCACATCGTGGAAAACGGGACCAGAAAATAAAGGACTTATTTGTCATTGAGAAGAGCATCCTGAGAAAGAGCTGAGTGATTTTATTCCAAGTCCACAGTGTTCTCAAGAGTGTGGCCAGGATTTCTGACTTTACTAAGATGAGAAGAAACAGTCAAGGGTAGCGGGAGCTGTGTGGTTTGCAAACCTAAAATCAAATCTGATCACGTGGGTCACAATGGTTTATTGATATTATAAAGGTGACTTCTCTGATTTTTTTTTTTTTAAGAGCAAGAAAGCTTTGGAAAATATAAACGAGGTGATTTAAGTCCTTCTAAAAAGAAAAAAATGGGGTCGGACAAGAAAAAGTTAAAGTTTATTTTGGTCTATTAATTGTACCCTGTTTTCCCTTCAACTCCACAATGTCTAATACAAAAGTGATTAGTAAAGTATAAAAATCCATTTGTGGGAAAAATGAATTAAAACTGCTACTAACCAGAGAATGCACTTAAACGTGCTCTACTAAACAGACACATTTAGTAAAAACTGCCTGCCGCCATTAATGAAAATAACCAAAGATGTATGTAAGGAGGTGCATACAGATGAAAACATGAATGGAAATCACAGGGAGAAATACTAGAAAATAGCAAAGAAATGTCAAGGTTCTTCTTAGCTAACCTCAAATCTATAAGAGTGCTCATTATAAACATTACGCCTACAACATTAAAAAAAAAATCAGCAATATCAAGATGAGTCACACGTTAATTACAACAAAAGAGGAGTCTTAAAGCTGATCAGTATGTGAAATCTCACTCCAAAACCCTTTGAAATAATTAGGTTCTCCTGTTCCTGGAATCTTAGGAGTGAACACTAATCTTAGAAGGACAGGACTGTAATAATATTAGCTGCTATTATCAGTAACTATATTTATCTTAAAGCGGTGTATTCTCTTTCTCGTTCCACTGTTTCCACGAATACTGGTATAAAGAGAGTTCTACACTATGATCTAGAGAAAGGAACCAACTCACACAAGTGGAGGGAGTGAATGGATATCCTAACAGGCACCCAAATGCATGCAAAATATCATCGGTGAGTTTTCAGTTTTTACATGGATCAGATAATACACGTATTAGTAACTAACAAATAACCATCTCTACGTCTTGTAATTATGCTGAAATTTTTGCTGAATGCTTCAAACAGCTAATAGACACATGCACTAAAATGAGCATCTTCAACCTATGAAGGAAGTTTGACAGCTGTGTAAGTATATATGGAATCCTTTTTAGAGAACCATAGATAGAAACGAAGATGCTAATAGATCACTCTTCATTCACTAGAATACCTGAAAATTCTAAACCTTAGGAAAAAGGTTTGAATATATGAGTATCAGTGGAAATTGTCAGATTTTGGAATATGAAAGACTCCAACACTGATGACAACAATTTCACTCCGTCAAAGAATCCTAGAGTCAATTCAATGGAAAGAATATTAAATGAATACATACTATCTGCAGAAAGAGCATCTACTGGTATTACTTTCAAGTATGTTTAAGTTAATGCTTCTATACAAGACAAGCAGGAACCTATTACTTCTAGAATAATCAGACCTCCAACAGGATTACAGGCATAAATGCCTCTCAAAAGTCTAGTGCTGTCATGTTGACTCCCAAGCACTGAATATATTCAGTCAAACTGGCCCAATCCAGTGGGTCTGCGAACAAATGTCCCAGATTCCGGAAACTGACAGGCATTCAGTGCTTGCCTGTGGCCAGACCTACTCCCAAAAACAAAAGAGGTGCACCTTCAGGCACATTTGGGATTTTACTGAAAACAACGCAGGCTAAAAGACACAAAGGTTGTGAGACAGAACAGTACGGTCTGTTTCAAGGTGTAAGATTCTAGATTTGCACCATGTGCTTTGTAACCCGGGCAGCATGGCTCATCTCTCTTCTTATCATTTCCTCCCGTGGAAGATAGTCATACTTAAAAGGTACAGGTAGAAAAATACTCTGAAAGCTATAATATTCCATTCCATTGCTGTTACTCTTATGGAAAGGCCATAACCAATGACGGGTCAGTGGGCAGATGGTCGGCTTGAAGTCTGTGTATTCGAGTAACTCACTGGCTGCACAGTGTTTTCAAATACTTCTCAACAACCACATGGACAGAACACCTCAACGCACACCTGCAAAATACCAAATTAAGTCATCCCAGCAAAACCTTTCACGCTGATTATTTCTGCAGGCCTAATAGGGATTAATGCTAAAATTAAAGCAGACATGTACATCTGAAAGTCATCTACCGTCCAACACAGACCATGTTAGAAATTGCATGACCTGACATGGACTAGGACTTCCTAAAATCAGTATTGCTCTCATCACGAACATGTATGGAAGCACTAGGGACATGTTTTAGTTTAATGAATGAAAAAGTATTTTCCCTTTTACAGCTGTGTTTAAACAGTAATGAGGCAGCAGTCCAGTATGTACATCCATAAATACATATATGTTCACACACACCAAACAGAAACGTCCTTCATATTTATCTTTCTTCCTTAATCTTCGTATCATTACACCAAAAAGCTGCACTCTGCCGCCTCAAATAGACTTTGATTCATCGTCTTTCTGAAGGTGTAAATCAGAGAACTTGCCTCATTCTACAGTGTATGTCCTTGAAAACTCGCTTTCAAAAATCCAAATCAGCTGCTGTTATGTACTGGTGTACACATTTGTCTAAAAGGTGACTAATTCAGACCACCTTCAGCACAGGAGTATCTGCTGACTCTATCAAAATCTAAATATGGAAACTTAGCTACTGGGATTTTCCTGAAAATCACAATCTGGTGATCGTAAGACATTCAGCTCCCTAGAAGTGTCCTTAGCAGCCTGTCAACAGTCCTTGCTTATTATCGGCCTCCTCGCCCCTAGAAGCTCTTAATTCTTTTATGTCCAATGGTTGCAATTTGTGGCAAAGTGTGTGTTCATGGGGTATGATTTTTATAGCATCGTCTAGAGTATAAGCAATACACAAGGCGGTGAGTAAAGCCAAAGATAAGATCAACAATATTAAATGAGATGTAACTCAGCAGGAAAAATCATTAAGTGGATTTTACAAGCGAGCTCTGTCATGGGGTACAGATGTACAGATGTGGTAACCCACCTCCTCCTCTCCTGCACAGAAGGAAAAAAAAAAATCCTGGTCGTTTAGAAGCAATGACATTTCATGTGGTGAGTGATTCATTTGAGGGCTCTAAATTCTCTTGATCTTTGCTCTGAAGCTTGAGGGTTGAAACCCAAGAGCAGGTGGGATCTATAAAGACTGCTGACTGCCATTCCTTAGAGTGTTTGGTAAAATAGGCTATTTTTAAAAGTCAGCAAGATGGGCAGTGATTCTTCCTAAAACAGGTTTGAACAGCAAAATTTACCATTAACCTCTTCCTTGCTGCTGGAAGCCAGCCGGCAGTAAGGGCCACCCACTCCGCTTCCCAGGACACACCCCCACGCGTTTCTTACCCAGCACTGTGATTGTGGTATAACTTTCTTGTGGGGGGTCAGTGTAGAGCTGGCAAAAGTATCTCCCTTCATCCGAAATTGAGACATTTGTCAGCGACACTTTGAGTTCACTGCTAGAAAAATTCAGCAACTGAAACCTGCTGTCCTTCAAAGCTGTGAAACAAAACACAGAGGTAGTCGTTAGGAGGAAGACACTACACAGTCCATTTTCCTTACCTAGGGGAGGAGAATGTTAGGGGACTCGAAAAGCCGCTACAGAGAAGAAAAATCGAGTAAGTCTTCGTGCACCTGCTGGGTACTTCTTCATACTTCTTGAATTACTATTTTGGGCTTCTGCAATAACTGCATGTAGACAAATAGCCTTGTCTGAAAGGAAAGCAACACACGTGAGGGCTTGTGGGTGTATGCACGCGTGTGCGCTCCTTGCTGTCAGTTTCCAGCCCTTATTCGTAAACTGTTTCAGATTTTCCACCAGAGTTCAGTAAAATGAAAACAGAAGGAAAGCGCAGGCTGTGGGCACTGGAAGTTGAGGGAGTAGGACCTATATAGGCTTTTGAGTTGTCTCTAAAAATCTGAGGCCTTAAAAAAAAAAAAAAAAAAAAAAAAAGCAGTTCCAAATTATGAAGATAAAAAAAATCATTATCAGTAATTTCAAAAACAAAATGGAAGTAATTAAAAAAAACTTCATAGCAAAACAATTTAACTTGGATGCACCTTTGTATTTGGTACCGTCGGAGGTGGAGCTGCCCAGAGTCCACGACCCAGGGCCTCCCAAAGCCTCCGACCCCGCCTGCAGTTTCCTAATTGCATTCGACTTCACAACGGGAAACGGATGAAGATAAAGCAGGAAATCAGAGTCACCACAAAAATCATGTATGTGGGCTTTTTATTAATTTCAAATATTCACTTTTAAAGTCCTTGTGTCAATTTTGGCAAAGGTTAGATTCATTTATAATGACAAAAATACACTCTAAGAATGGCTGGCTCCTCTTCTTTTACCTTCCTTTGTGCTCTGAGATGTTCCTTAGTTTTATCAACTCTTTCCACAGTTCATGAATGTTCTGGGGCGTTGGGGAGAACAGGGACAAGCAGATGTGGAGGGACATCTGCTTTGATTAGGCACCCATGCTCCCAAAGAGCGATCTTTTGAAAGACCTGATTCCTGCTCTGGTTAAAGCTCTGACATCCATTTGAACCATTTCTGGGACGTACAATTAAGTTCCAACGATTCCTTTTTGGGATATTACATTTGGTAAGACTTCAGCACATGGTAACCTCTGTCTACCAGAGATTATGGTGATAGGAGATTTTGGCTTTGTCTTTATAGGCACACATTACCTTGGAAACTTCCATCTTCAAACCAAACAGATTACCCTTCAGAATACTATATTTTCCTTGCCTTACCCTATTTGAGTTGTTTGTGTCAGCTAAGTATTTGGGACTCAATTGCAATTCACCTTGAATTACTACAATCAATTCCTATTGCAAAGTAAGACTGCTTTACTTTTAAAAGGGACCATTCAAGGTTTCTATTAAGTAGAAAGATTATGATTGCATGTCTCTTCCTCCCTCTGAAGAATTGACTAAACTTTAAGCATCTAACATTAAATTTAGAAAAGGAGGCCTTGGTAATCTCTTTATCGAGACAACATGTAGGAAAAAAAAAGTTGCAACCTAATGCTACAGAGATAGAAACTTACGCCTGAAGTCTCTGAAATAAATAGTCTGCCTGTTGGGATTCAGCAGCTGAATCACAGAGTCGTCACTCTTATTGACTTGGCAGCTGATGGTTGCGACTTCTCCCTCGATCACTGTCACGTCTTTCGTAAACAAATTCTGTCCATCGCCTTAAAAAAAAAGAAAAGGAGAAATGAATTTCCATCAATTAAAATTTGGTTAATGGCTCAGTTAGAACGAGAGACAAGAAACGTATTCCAAAATGGGCACCAAGGGCGATACTGGGGTGGCTCCCATCTTCCTCCGCAGTCCACAAAGTGAGTCCGTTGATCCCAGAGAGACCCAGGGGCAAAATGTGACGAAGCCTGGGATCAACATGCTCTCAAAAGTTGTGATGCCCACGTCCCAGCCCCCGGTTTCTTATACCAGTTGAGGAATGCGCTGGAAAGGTATGGAAAGGTCAGAGAGCTGACTTTTCTAAGAAGCTGCAGCTCTCACGAATGGAGTAGGGGAGAAGCACATACTCCACCTCAGCTCACATGCCCTTGAGCTAAGCTATTTGGTTGCCTCACAGAAAACTCAAGGGGCCACTTAATAGAAGTAGGGAGGAGGGCTCAGGAAATAATCTCATCTTGTTAGCGGATGTCGTCATTCCCAAGGTATAGGCCCTTCCACTGTTTACCGGGTGGGAGTGAGGACCTACCCAACTAGGACGCTCAGGAATCCCGGTAACATCCTGGGAAGGCTTATAGTTCAGTCGGTTACTCTGCTCTCAGAAACTCATGCCTTCACGACTGACCCAAAGCCCCAGGCGGTCCCGAACCATGCCCCTTCTGTCGATCACCCCCACCTAGCCATGTAGACATGCTCTTTCAGAACTCGGCACACAGTCAAGGCGTTCAGATCCACTGATCGAAGGCTCATCTCCGGACCTGCTCTCGTTTGTTGCTTCTGTGATCAGTGACAGCAGTCGGGGCCCCTCACAAATGACCCATATGATCCACAGCGCAGGTAGGAGAAGGGGAGAGTTCAATTCATCAGCAGAAGATGAAGTAATTGTTGAATGTCCTACTCCGTACCCAGCACAGCAGAGGATATAGAAATACGGGGCACTGTCCTGGCCTTTCAGAAGCCGCCACATGAGTGAAAACTGGTATCTAATCTTCACGTATGGAATAAAAAGTGTAGAATGGGCAATGGGTATAATGGTCGATCAGGAAGGGGAAGAGGAAGATTGCTTTTTGGCTGTATGACCTCAAGTAAAGTACTTAAAGCCCCTGAACCAGTTTCTCATCTGCAAAGTAGGGACAGTAATTCAAAGCCCTCTCAGAGAGCTGTCGGAAGGACTGAGGAAGGTAATAAATATAAAGCATTTAGCACTGTGTCTAGCTTCTTATAAAACTGAACAAATGGCGGCTGCCATCATCATCATCATCACCATCCTCTCTCTAGTTGTCAAATCCCAACGTTAATCAGGCAACCCCACGCGTTTAGTGTGGATACAAGAATGAAGGCTCACGCTCCCTCTTCCCAAGCTTTCTAGGTAATTATAGATCAGGTGGTTCGTTCACTCCCCCCACCAAAACAAACACAAAAGAAAAGCCCAAAACCCAACTTTGTCACATTTAGAAACAAAGATCAAAGATAAACACTATTGCAAGACAGGGAGTGAGAGAGCGTGCGCATAAATAGAAATGCAATTAGAGTAAACGGAGGATTTCCACCTGCTAGCGTATTTCTGCTGAAGGATCCTTTTTTGGCAGGGCACAGTGAGGAAGTGTGTGACAAGGGTGTCTGAGATGGCTTTAAGCCAAATCCACCCAGAAAGAGACCAGCCTCTGATAGAGGATTAGAAAGGAGGGAACTAGGGGATAAGGACAAAATCATTAGAGCCACAGACAAACAAAAAGTCTTGGTGCTTGAAGGAGCCAACCAAAGTAAAACCCAACCTTGAGATCTCCGACACAGGGAATTAACCTAGGTGTGAGGCCCACCGGGCTTGTAGTGAGCGAAAGGGTGAATTTTCCCTAGCTTGATCCAGCAGTGAAGGCCGAGTGGGCTGAACAGTGTTGTGGAGTAATAACAAAGAGAAAAAGTGATCAAAAAAAAAAAAACAACCCACGAAGGAATGCTTATTTTTCCCTCCATAGATTTCTGTGACAAACACAGAATTCAGAAGCCAGATGGAGGGAGCAGTATATTCCCAGATTTGAGAAAAGAACAAGGAAAGGGGAATTCTTGCCAATCAAGCAAGCTTTGCAAGGTAGTTTTTTACTGGCCCTGGCAAAAGTATGTACAGAAAGGACGATATCCTTATTTCCTCAGGGTAACCCAATCTAGTAAGAAAATTAAGGAAAAATTAAACCGCACAATTCCAATGTTGTATCGGTAGGAAGTCACGGGACTTGCCCCGAGGCGATTAGAATACCAAATGGGGTCCAACTGGGTTGCGGGTGGAGAGTTCCTCCACCTAAAGAAGTCTGCTACCATCGTAAATAAGAATCTTCCATGTCCAAAAGGAACCCATGGAAAGGCCACCCGGGGATAGGCCTCAATCCCTTCAACATCAACCATGCCTTACAGATCCTAATCACCATCTTGGGGGTCCTGGAACTTCAAGCCAGTTGCAATTCAACTGGACCCTAATAAGATACTCTCTGTGGGACTAACTAAACCTTTTAGTGTTAGTCCTTCCTCGGAATGCTGGTATATTCTTCCTGAATAGCATCCGTAGCCACATTAAGGCTATCAGACATTAGCACTGGAGCTGGGGACAAAGAGGAGGTGACCGTGATTCTGTGTTTTGCGCAATTAAGGTAATAAAACAGAATCAGAGGGGTTTTGTCTGTTAAAAAGTCTACACCTTTTTTTTTTTTAAAGATTTATTTATTTATTTGAGAGAGTGAGAATGAAAGAGAGTACATGAGAGGGGGGAGGGTCAGAGGGAGAAGCAGGCTCCTCACTGAGCAGGGAGCCCGATGCGGGACTCAATCCCGGGACTCCAGGATCATGACCTGAGCCGAAGGCAGTTGCTTAACCAACTGAGCCACCCAGGTGCCCTACACCTTCTTAATTATTACTTACAATTAGGTAACATAAGACCGAATCACTTTAGTGTGCTATTATGAAGTCATTCAGGTAAAATTTTTGCCGTCTGACATTTTTGCCCTCGTGTGCTCTGCAAATCCACGGTGGTATCATCATCATTACTGCATTATTTTTTGAAATTGCTAAAGCCAACCTCAAATCCGATGTCTCAGAAAATGACAGTTCCTAGCTATGTTAACATGGTTATAACACTAATGCTAAAAGATCACAAGCGATAATGAAGTATTTTGCTGAAAGAGATCAAAGTGCCTTGGCTGATGCTGGTGGCCCAAGAATGCCACTGTAAAAATCACCAATAAATTACACGGGTCAGCTGGACAGCAGTTATATTAAACAGAGCTCCATACTTCGAGGCACCATAGGATGCTGCAATGGAATAATAATGACCTATTTATTTGAGGTGCCGAATGTGAATGACAGTGATGAAAATACGATTTGTATGTCAGTACTCTTAACTGCCTGAAGCCTTTATGTAAAAATAATTTCTGCTCACACCCTCAAATATTTCTTCCAAACAGAAGGGTGCACTGTGACTTGATAAATTTCCCCTTGAAATAGATATCACGACAATTAGGTTGTTACAGAACACAACTTGAAGTGTAGCAGAAGGGTACAAACAGGCAACGTAGGTACCTTTCTTAAATAATCCGTTTAAAGAACCTTCCTGATTTTCTAAAACTCAATTAGCAGATACACTATCAAGGCAGAAATAGCACATGTTCTGGGCAAAAGAAATCAAGTAGGTTCAATATACCACAGCCATTAAATAGGGCTGTTAACAGCAAGGTAATTTATTTTAAGGGCGGAACAATGTCTGACATGTATAGACATTTTTGACTGCTAATTGGTGTATATGGGTGAGGTTTAAGAGACAGCATCAAACTGGGTTTTTATTTATATCAGCAACTGTATTCCCTAGAACTTCCCCATTTGCCCCCCAATTTCTAAAAATACAACTCTGGCTCTGGAGAGGCCAGCAAGTATCCCGCAGTAAACTAGAAGTTGCTAGGACATTTATTACAAGACACAGAAAGCATATTGTCTAAGAAAAGAAGAAAAAAAAATACTTCGGTGATTAGTAAAGACCATTTGAGCCGAGTTGGTTAGGGCTGGAGTGGGGGTGGGGGTGCCACGGGCTCATCAGCCCCCTATTCGTTCAGTCTTCAACTGGCTTAACTCAGGGATTCTTTCCTGAAACCTCCTGGGGTTGCAGACTACTTCAGGGGCATTACCCCCAACCGTAGCATTGACTGCCATCTACCTCCTCCACAGTATGGCCGCCCAAAGGGGGTGATGGGGCCGATCTTAGGGCCAGAGGCCAGAAGGAGAAGAGGGGAAGGGGGCAAACATTTCTCCAGTACCAGGCACGGTGCTGGGTACCTTGCACACGTTTCCCTCTCTAACTCCTGGAGTTAACAATACCCCCAACTTTAAAGGTTAAGAACGGGAGACCCAGAGCAGTTCGAGTAAGTTGCCTAATGTAATTTAGCTAAGTGCCGGGGCCGGTGTTTGAACCCAGTTCTAGAACGTCAGCTTTCTCTGGCCCATGCGGTTTGTACTTTTTACCCAGCCAACCTCAGGATCTGCTGCCAAGGTTTCTATTGGCTCTGCCTTGGAGAATTAACTTGCTTTTAAAGAGGGTTATTTCCCTATGAGCAACTTCTGATTTTTTTTTTTTAATTTCCATAATTTATCCAGAACACAATTACGCACTTGAAGATGAGAGAGAAACTGTCCTGACTGTAAAGCACCTTGTTGACTACAGCTTCTTTCTCTAGGCACTCGGCACCCTTTGCCCCTGGAGAATGCCTTCGACCCCCGATCCCCGAGCATTTGCCGGCACAGGGAGCCCGCCCCCACTGCCCGGCTGCTAATAAAGAAAGCACTTCATTTACACCGGGGGAGTCTCTCCAGTCAAGTCTACAATAAAAGGGCAAGTCAGTTAGAACAGAATTTGGTTTATACTATGGCAACTATGTAAACTCTTACTGACACCGAGGAACACAGATGACTCTTCACTGGGAAGACGGTTTGCCCAGAGAAAGAGCAAATAGAGTCCCCTGACCTACTCCTTCAGTAGCAAAATCATATTAAGGAAACCTTTTTCCCCCCCTCCCCTCCCCTCTGCTATACGGAAGACTGCACCTAACATGAAATTGGCACAGTCAGGCTACCTAAATAGGCAAAAGTCAAACCAAAAATATAGATTGCAAAAACAAAACAAAACAAAAACAAGAACAACAACAAAACCCCCCAAGAATGAACAAACCCTGCCAATGATCAACAAAGTCATGAACTCCAAAGAGCCACCATACTTCTTGAAATTTTGCACTAATTAAAGGCTCGGGATTATTAATTCTTCCCCTCCAAAAGATATCTAAGTTTAGACTTTCCAAGAAGTCAAAAACACTTGTTTTTGAACATTTTATTTTCTATTGGTCTGTGAGCCCTCTGTGTCTTAAAGTTGCAAATGGCTTTGCCCCCCTTCTCCTTTCTGTGGGATCCCCATTTTTATAACCACGTTCGGTATGTGCCCAACTTGAAGGAACCACCCTTACCCCCGACCCGATTAAAACCATCACCAAGAGAGATCCCACAATTCCTGCTAACATTTCTGAGAGCTAGCACTAGAAATGAGTACAGTTCAGGAAATGAAAAAAAATTAAGATTCTGTTGAAATCCAGAGGGAAAAATCTAGCTGCGTATGTTCCCCCAAGTCAACGTAAACACACTGTTCACTACAAATCATTAACAAAGCCATTAAGATTTGATTTCTATCTAAGCAATTATTGTCAGCATATTTTGTACATTTCCTTTAAAAGACTCAATCCTATCTTTCAATTCATTAAACTGTTCCTTGCATTTATAGCGTTTTATATCAAATCAGAAACCTATTTGAATTAATAAGAATTACAGTAAAAGTAATTTGAAAATAAATTATTTGAAGTTCAAGCCACGAAGGCTTTTGATGAAAGAGTTTAGTCCCATTTAAATAGTATGGTAACGTTTTTAGTCATCCAAAGTCCAGACAGGAGACGGTGAGAACCAGCATCCAAAAAGATGAGCCCATCAGAATGCATTAAGGTTAAGGGCGAGACCACTTCAACATAAATATAATTCTTTATTTCAAAGAGAGGCGATACTTCAACCTTTTGTGAATACTTGAGTATTTATTTAAAATCAAAAGCATTCAATCTGTCTGCTGTTTACAAAGCTTTTCTTAACCTTTTTGATCCCCATCCATGTTTTGCTATCCCAAACAGTTAAGTCCAATGTTCCAAGGACTGTCTACTCAGGGGTCCAAATGATTACCAAAGCGAACCCCGTAGCTCATAAAGTTTGGAGTTAAAATAAACTAAACTGACTCCACAAATAACCAAGTGGGCAAGACTATGTGACATCGACCAAAACACTTCCTTTGTGTCACTTTATTTTTCACAGAACCCTTATGAAATCAAAGGTCAACAGAACTGAAAGGAACCTCGGGAGCAATGCTCTCATTTTGGTAGATGAAGATACTAGGGCTCAGGGAGGAGAAATAGCTGAAGTCACATGGCGAGCATGAGGCCCAGGCGAAAGTAGAGGCCACACCTCCCAATGGGCCACCAAGGTATTTCTATTCTTGGCTATTGCTGAATAACACTTACTGATTTGTTTCTAATTACAAAAGCAATATAAGCTCGAGGTTTTTTGTTTTGTTTTCAAGCTTTGCTTTACATGTATTATTTAGAACACTGTATCCTATGGCATGGAGATGGTCAGGATCTCATTAAGAATCTCCTGTAACAATTACTGTTGTGTCACTTGAGCTTGTGGAAGGAAAAAAAAATACTGAATTTAATCTAATCTCCTTTTATAATCAGTAAAAGGTGAGGCAAATTTTTGAACGGCAAGTTAAAGAGTAATCTTCCTCAGTGCTGGTTTTTTTGTCAATTAAAATTGTTGATTTCCCCTGAATACAAAACAAAAAGTATCATCTGACACAACAATAAGCTATTCATGAATATTCTGTATACACATTCTTGTTTAGTTGACTAATGGCAAATTAACGTTCTCTATTTTAGCTTAAACACATACTATAGGTATGTTTGATTAGCATTGAATTCCAAAAGCTGATTACTATGCATGCTTTGATTATGTAATTACATAAGAGAGCATAATGGCTCCTTTGGAGTCATTATGATCTATATGGCAAATATGTTTCAGTTTTGCTATAGTTTAAATACACGTTGAGATGACAGCTTATAACAAGGCTCCACTTTTCAGTCTTATCAGCTAAAGGGGCATTTCCCCATTCATCCTAACATCTCCTTGACACCAATTAAGGCCTATTGTGTCAGTCTGCATACACTCTGAGAAATTCCCTTTGTTTTCTTGGCATTCAAAAAAGGACATTAATTTTAAAAGCTGTATTAAGCAAAAAGGCCTGGTTTAAAAAAAAAAAAGGCTGAAATTCCATCCTTCATCCACCCTTTGAAAGGTCTGCAGGGAATCACATCTAGTTCATCAGTCACTGCTCAGACAACCACAAGGGGGTTAAAGATGGAATTTCACCTTTAACTCCAAAATACACATGAAGGGGGCCAGCCAAGAATATTGATGCTTATGGCGGTGTTTGGCCACAACGCATTCGGCTCAGGGTCTAACTGAACATCAACCCCACCAAGTTATACAAAGGTCCGGTTCTGCAAATCACAGGTCTTGCAAATCCTTTATATCTTGAAGCTCCTTTCGGAAGGGGTAGTATAAAACAGCACCACCAGATTTTACCTTCCACAGCTCCAAGCCTAGTTTTCGATGGATCTAAAGCCAACAAAATTTACCTAGTGAACAGATTTTTGATATTTCCACCATCAACCTGGAAACTGGAAAGCAGTCAGGTTTTAAAATAGGACAAACGTTATTGTAAAGAATTATGTAAAGTTTCTCTTGTCCCCATGAAATCCTTTAATCTTGCACTACTTCATTTGCAAGAAGAGCTGTTTCTGCTTTTCTCTTCTAAGAGAACTATACCATGCCAAACCAAAGGTGACCAGGGTCTTAACTCGAAAGACTAACAACCATCAAGCTGTTTTTAACTTTGTGTCTACTGGTTTTCAACATTAGGGCTGAAGAACTGAGGTCAAGCACAGTCCAACTGGTATTTACATATAGGATGAGAATCCCTTTTGTGAAAGGAAACATTGATTAGAAGTGTGAAAACTCTCTGCAAGGAAGACCAGGACAAAAGAAAGTAGTTACAGCTTTTGTTGCTGTGCTATTTCAATTGTAACCATCGCAGGAGCTGCTTTGCTTTTAAAAGACAGAGCTCAATAGGACTTTTTAATCAGAGCCCCCAGCACTTAAAGGGGCCAAGCCATTGTGATGCTTAAGGTCCAAGCTGCCGGATCCCATAAAATGTAGAGGTGTAATCCCCTTCATGAGAATGTTTATCAGGAGTGATACCCATCCATTAAAGATGAACCAGCTTTTCCACTCAATTTCACTTATCAAGAAAGTGCAGGGCTATAAAAGAAATAAATCTACAAATAAACTATATGAGATAATAACAGTCACAGAATACTTTGGCTCTTCACATGGAAAGCTTAAAATACTAGACTTTTTTTTCTCCATTAACTCCTTTTCATGGCTGGACAGGTTTTGTGGCTTTTCGTTGATCAAAAAGATGGCATCTTTTTTTGGAGGGAGGAGAGCTTAACCTTGAAGAAAAACTCCCTCCGGTGGACAGGTTTTGTGAGAGCCCCCAAAGTAGAAAAGTCACTTATATTTGCTGGTAGGATGGCATTCAAATCACCTTGCCGAAAAGTCCTACTAAGCCTGCTAAATCTGCTTAGGGGCTCTTAAAATATAAAATATATATATATATCTTAAAAATATATTCATAAAAAAACCCACCACCGTTATCCAACTTGGACTTTGGAGGAGAACAATCTGAAGACAGAGGCTTCTTACAAAACTAATTGTGTTGGCAAAGCAAGTAGATTCTTCTCAATGGATCTGATTCTGTGATGCTTGTTTATGGCAAAAGAAGAATAAAAGAACAGTTTTAGACTGAGCGGCTCCAGTAGCAATTCAAGGCTGGGGGGTATTCCAGCATTTCAAAATAGATTGTTTCTCTTGGACGAAGTGTGCTTTAGGCCAACAGTTGATCTTGCGCGTCAACCGCTTTGCAAATGAACTGATAATATGAGATTATATTCCTGGGGATATATCAAATGATGACTTTGTAGACTGAGAACCAGCCGTGTAAAATTCCCCTATCTGTGCACACGGGCTATTGGGGAAGAAAGTCACATTCCAAGAGGGAGGAATCCTGTAGACAGAAGCTGGAAGCTGACAAACCACAGGCTCACACACCCTCCAACAAACATAGCGCTCCTGTGTCCCCAAGTCAGCTCAGGCCTGGGGTAACGGGAATCGACAATTTTAATTCACAAATAGAGCTACCCACTTCTCCCAAACCACATGCTATTCATAACTAAAGATTTACATGATTAAAACTCAAAATACAGCCTGATATATTTGGAAACCGCAAAGGAAGACACAAATATTAAAAAGACTTAAGGCAACTTGGACTTCTCTCTCACCCCAGAAGACCTATTAGCAGCCAAACCATTTGTAATATTATACATCGCAGCGGGCCTCCGGTGAGCTATCACCCTGTAAGAAAATACAATGTTGCCTTTTTTTCTAACCAAATGAAAAATCTGGGATTTCAAGGCTATGGGAATAGCATCCACTGTGGATCTTTTTCCATAAGTGACACTTGTCAATGCCCCTAAGTCGTAAGCTGATTAGAGATGCAGATTGTTTACAATAGTTGCTGTTACTAAGTGCTCCTCTTTAAAGTTCTTTAAACTGAATTTCCTCAGAACCCCAACCTCAAGTCTCAATGGGAAGGGCCCTTGTGTTTCCTTATTTGTTATACTCGGATTTTAAGTACCTAATTTAATATCATTTTCCCTTTGATAAGACGTACCATGATTAAACTGAGGTCACTTTTCCCTTGAACTCACTTAAAAGCTGATTCTTCTTTTTTTTCCTTCACATTTGCCCCCAGGATGTCAAAAGACTAACAATAAGTATAAGATATTTAAAATCACAAGGTTATAACATGTAACAATAATCACTACACTCAGGGAAGAAGAGGGAAGAGACTGCTTTTCTCCCAGTCCGGAGGCAAGAGAAACAAATTATTTCTTCTCCAAAGTGTTCATTACTATTTAAAAAAAATTTTTTTTAATATCCAGAAAACTCCCATTATTCCTGGAGGGGGTATTATTTTAATCATCGGCATGATAACAATAGCTAATATATTTTTAAAATGTTTTCTATGTGCCAGGCGCTATGCTTTTTTACATTATCTCATTTAACCCTCAACAATCCTGGGGGGTTCATCATTTTAGTACCGCCTGCATTATACAGACAAGGAAACAGATATAGGGAAGTTAATTAAGTGGCTGGAACCAATACCTGAACCTATGCCTATTTAACTCTAGGTCTGGTGCTATTAACAATCACACGATATTAATGAGGCTTTATGATGCCAAAGCACAGAGAGGAAGTACTAGAAGGATCTACTGTATCTCATTTATATGCTTTAGGAATCAAGCTGAAGTCATACTCTGAGCACATAAGGGAACGTCAAGCCTACCAGCAATCCACGAGTTCCAATATGTGACCCTGGAAAAATGAGCTCTCTAACCAGAATCCAAACACTGGCCCTTCAGTATTTAGAGGGAAGATGTGTGTTCTGCTCAATGATCCCAACTCAAAGGCAGCCCACTGCAACTTAGGCATTTACAGTTTCTGCTTCAAGGGCATTCATTAGTATTGACAACCTATGTGAATGAAATTTGGCTGTAACAACGAGTCTCTCTCTATGTCTCATCGTTCATTTCTCTTGCCAACAAGAGCCACTGAAAACCTTCCAAATTTAAAGCTTAGAGCCGACAGGACAAGCAAGTGAGGATATCAGTTGGAACACATCAGATATGGACTCAGAGTGAATGTCAGCTTCAAATGACATTACTACAGAAACAGAAAACGAGGGAACGGGAGGGATCGAGGTTTCAGATTCTCATTCTAGAGAGTACTCCGAGTATGTGCAATATGGTTTGTGCAAGAAACAGCTGTAAATCCATGATAATCATCGTGCTGAATAATGCTGCAACATTCAACTTACTCACATCTCCTACCAGGAAGCCAAGTAGCTTTGGACTATCATATGAAATGACAATTTCTTAGCTGGAAAATCGGGGCCCGTGACTAAGGCCCTTATTGGTGAGTTATTCCCTCTATCATTTGTCAGTCATAAAGCAAGTGGTGGGCCTTTTTAACCTCTGGGCTCTTGAGCTGCTGGTCCCAGCTGAGTCTGGAAGAGGCATACGAGTAAGCAAGCTACTTATAGGACCGAGTTTAATGAAGGGATTGCATATGGAGAGCGGCCAAAAGATTTCCGGATTCTATTTTTCATGACAGTCGAGTGCCCCATGCAAAGCCTGTGTGAGTCAGATATGCACTCTATCTAAATTGGCGCCATTATAAAAAATAACTTGATTAGTATCATCTGAGTGTGGGCTGCTGATTAATCATTGAAATTAGAGGCAAGTGATAAGGACACGTGCCTTGTCCTTCCCTTGTGAGGGGACATCTGAGGAGAAATGAGACCACTGGACTTGGAGAACAGCGGTTCTGAGCTTACTGGTGGTGTAATTGGGCAAACTCTGAGTCTGTTTTTATATTTTAAAAAGGATAAATGGTAGCTTTGTGTGGGGTTATTATGAGAATCAATTGAAGAAATGTGTGTACCAGTACTTTTTTTTAAGCTCCGAAAATGCTAAACAAACAATATAATCTTCTCCTCCACCAACTTCCTCATTAGCATCATCACTATCTCCATGCAGCCTCTGTCTAGACGACCAGGATCTTCTTCTGATCGTCCATAATCCGCTGGAATTTTTCCCATTTCAGAGCTTTAGCTATTATTCTTCTCATTTTGAGGCTAACTTTTTAAAAAGCACAGAATAAATTAAAAACATCTTCATCACGTATGCTAAATTGCAAACTAAAGCCGTCATGGGTAAGAAAAGTAGAAGGTGTACCGCAGAGGCCGTAGGCAGAGGACTGGACATCTGAAATTAGGTTCAGTTTACAGTGTGAAAAACGTGCGTTGTATTCAGGTTTCCCCCATTTAACTGGAGCGCCATACTTAGTTCCAAGCGAAATGAAACAAAAGCAATTTCCACAGAGCTTGGTGACTTCCCCATTTTCTTTGTCCTATGCTTCTATATGGAGAAGATCGCATGAATTAATGGAATATGTAGGAGTATCAGGCCTTTCTCTTAAGGAATCTCAGCCGGGGAGGCTTGTGTGTGTCCTCTGTTCTTTCCCTCCAGTGCTGGCTGTCACTTTTTGCAGATAATTCTTTCCTTTATTATTAAGTGCAAGAGCTTTGCGAAAGCTTCTGGTTTTGAAGCCTTTCCTGCTTATTAATGAGTTCCCGGGTGTGTCCGGGATGTTTGGGATCTCTAGAAACCTAACCTTCGACTAAGTGGTGTGCTACCATGCATGAGGGGGTGTGATTTTCTCCCCCTTCATGTGACACTGGAGGAAAGAAAAGTGCATAGACAAAATGAATGATATTTGGTTTAGTTCGACAATTACACTTTGATGCTAATAGACATTCTTAGGTAAAAATAGACCTTTGAGTGTGGGAAGCGAATCAATAAAAAACTTGGTGACTGACACTAGTTATTGACATTAATTTCTTATATTATTATTATTATTATTTGATCAAAATTACCCATTACTATTCTATTTATAAACGCAGGGAAACTGTCCATGGAGGAATCCCTACTCATCCTATAGGATCCAGCTCCAAGTCATTAGCTTTCTCTGTGAAACCCTGATGCCTCCGTCCCCAGATTTCTAGGCTTCTGGCTCGTGGTGCCTTGCCTGGTCTCAGCACCCACTACACGGAATAGTTCTATGATTCCTCATTTATAGGATGGTTTTCTTCCTTTGATTTTGATCTGGGTTCAAATGCTGGTGCTGCCAGTTATTAGCTAGACCCTGGAAAAGTTCCTTTAGTTCTCTAAATCTTAGGTTTCTCACATGTAAAATGGGCATAAAAAGTGCTTCTCTCACTATTTTATTTTGAGGGCCAGATGGGACAATCGGCATATTCATGCTGTGTGAGACCTGGCACAGTGGTTGTGTGCCCCTCACCTGCTCTCCTTCTTCACTCTCCTTCCTCACTGTTGTATACCCAAAGCATAACGTAGTGTCAGCTTACAGAGCGTCCAGTGAAAGCTCTTGGACAAAGGTACCAAGGAAGGGCTGTTTTAAGACTTACGTAGGCCCTCAGCACTCTCATCAAAATATATTAAGTTGTACCCACGTCCCACATTAAATATAATTTTGAATTAAAAATTTCAAGTGATTTCTAGATTTTTGCTTTTGAAATGATAATTCCAACTGTACCTTTCATTCTGAAGCCAACAATTCTCTTTCCCGTGGTTCGGGCATTTTTCACAAGACTCTTGGAAAGAAACAGGCCCTAGTATTATATCTACAGTGCTTGATGGGGAAAAGAGCCCGGCTTCCATAAGTTCCCGTTGTTGAGGGAGACAGATACGTGTACGCACACTGACCACATGATGTGGCAAGGCACAAGAATTCTAACGTGCTGTGGGAGCCTGGAGGAGGGAGGAACCACTCCTTTGGAGTGGGGGGACAGGTCCAAGAGCGGGTAAGAGGAGAAATTTGAAAGAAGGCTCATGGCATGTTTAGAACAAAGGGAAGGGTATGGTGTGCTCTGAAAAGTGAGAGGAAGGGATGCTTTCTGGAATGGTCATTGGGTCGAGATATTGAAGGACATGGTATGCCAGGCTAGGGAATTTGCACTTTATCTTGTAGTTAATAGGGAGCTATTAAGTGATTTTAATCCAGGAGGTGACATGATCACACCTATGTTTTGAAAGATAACGTCTATGTGGCAAGGGAGGGTAGAGTAGAGGTAGGGCAAGGGCTGGAGCCAAGATCAGTTAAGAGACTTCTGCCGGAGTACTCATAGCTGATAAGAACCAGTAAGGGGGTAGGGAGAGGACAGCAGAGCCCAGGTTGGAGGAATGAGTGAGGGGTCGAGAATATTTGAGGTTAGGTACATGGGCTTTGGCATCAGTAGGTTTTCAATTCTGCAAAGGGGGTAGTGTCACCTCCACTAAACTCCAGTTAACGTTCAGTGGTCTCCTAAGGAAAGACCAGCACAGGGCTACCTTTATAAAGGAGTTAGAAGGCAAAGGGTACACACCTCCTTCTCATCACTTCTGCTGTTGACCGATGAGATGGGTTTTCGTAGCACTCACTGGTGCCAAAAAATATAATGAGGAAACCTGTTCATCCCCCACCCCCGGCCCCACTAGAGCCTTGCTATTCAGCGTGGCACACCGGCAGTTTTGAAAATCCCTGGGATGTTATTAAAAATGCAGGATCTCAAAGTCATACCAGACTTACTGGGTGAGAATCCGCATTTTAACAAGAGACTCAGGTCATTCATAGGCACAGTCTGAGGAGCTCTGGCCTGGAGTCCAGCAATTCTAATTGCTCCCTGATATCGCGTACATGAGACTGCTGGCTTACCCAAGGAAGATCTTAGAACAGGGTGTGTCCCTAGACAACCTGTTTCAAGGAAACCGGGATAAAGTCATGAGGTTTAGTCATGGGATAAAGAAGGTCATGAATCATGGGATAAAGAAGGCCATGAATCACCACCAAGTGAGGCCCGTCTCCAGGGAGAACACATGGCTTCAGCAATTTCTCATTTAAAAATGGATTTTAAAAAATTCAAGTCCGCATGAAGATAAATTGACGTGGATCATTCTCCAAGTCAACGAGAACTAGAATCTAGCATTCCTCCTCCAGTGTCATAGAGCAACGAGTATGCAAATGAAAAATCCTCTCCCCAAAGCAGCTAGCCGACTGCAACCAAAGCCAATAGATTCTTCTGCATTCCACGGCAAAAACTATTCTAGCTGGCATGTCCCACCCAGTGGGTTTGTGGGTTCCCGCGCGGGACCTGCTGAATTTTTGCTTCTCTGGTTTTACTGGTACTGTATGTTTTGTGCTTGTGCGTGTTGAGCTGGTGGAGACAAAACGACAAATAGGGAAATAAAGCAAGTGGTCCAAAATGAAAACCGCAAAGAGGCTGCTGAGGTTTGCTACGAAAGCGATGAAATTCAACTATATGATGTGAAGGGAGGAAAAAATAAATAAGTAAGAGCTCTACTTCCCATTACGGCAGGCATTTTCACTCTGCGTCTGGTAGATAAAATTTGCTGCAAAATACGGGTAATGACACAAACAGAAGTTTAAGAGAAATACTAAGAGTCTGGAGCTGGAGGCAGAAAGAAGCGGGCAGAGAAAGAGCCTCGTAGAATGCTCAGGGGAAGAGGGAAAGAGTTTCACTTCTCCATGGCCTCTTAATGAATATTCACACATCAGCCTGGACTGGAGGCCTTGTTTTCGGGGGCATGAATGTGCCCTGCCGCCCGGACCAGGCTAACCGCAGCCTGAGCAGCTACTCACAGGAGCGAAGCAGGGCTGGGTTCACCTAAGAGTAAGAACCTCAGTTTGGGGGAGTTGTTTCCTATCACTCTGAAACTTTATATACCCAGAATTTCAACCCGTGTGTTCGTTTCCTAGCAAACCTTTATATATATATATTTGGGGGAGGGGGGCCGGGGGTAGGAGGAGGGGGAATGGCGCAGTGGTCCTTGCCATGTCCTAGCTTCTGTTCTTCCGATTCCTTAACATATGGCAGTTACAACTGGTTTGCACTGCATTCCTCTAACAAATTTGTTCTTGTATGAAAGCTTTCAGCATTTTCCCCACTGGCGCGCCCAGATGCCTTTACTGCAAGGGAAGCAGATCTCCGAACGGCTTTCTGCTGGGTTACTAAAGTGCAGTTTCCGAGAGAATAATGTTCTGAATTTTGGGCTCTTAAAAATGTCGTTAGGTTTATGGGCAGTCATGCTTGTCACATTTAGAGTGTGAATTACGTACTTCATGGAAACACAGTTAAACCCCCACAGTTGTGCACAGACATAATTTCTGCAGAGAAAAGACCAACAATCGGGCAACTTTATTACTACTACTTTTCATGTATAAGATGCCAAAATCAACCCCTCTCCACGTTATAAGGTAGTTTTTCTTTTTTAAGAAGTTTTTTTTAAATAAAGAAAAAGAAAAAAAGAAAACCCCTAATGGGCTACTTGCTGTTCTATTCACTTTTTAGATTTGTCAATTTTTGAGTGACTGCCGGCACCAGGGACTCTTTGTAGCACCTTGTACTTGGGATATAATAAAAACATGAAATGATTAAAAATACTGTGAGTGTAACTGCAGAAGGGACTATATATTCTGGGCCCCAAGGAAGGCCGTTTCTTTGCAGAATCAGACAGACTCCATTTATGTTATTAAATTGTAGCGCTATTCACTGTCCAGGCTGGAAGCTTCCCGACATGTCAGAAGCACTAATATGTCCAAAGCACACACGGGAACGTTAACCTTTAGAATGCCAGTACCCTCCAGACTTAGAAATCACAAGTGCAGGAATTATATACCCAGTTCTAGGACATTGCTTACAGGTCACAAATACTCATCTGTCAGAAAGAGGTTTCTTTTGACCACGAATTTACCTATGAATAATAAGAAGAAAAACTACGAGGGTGGTAGAGTTTATAAACAAAATTGTTAGCATATGTGGTAGGACTAAATACGACTACTAATACAGACACCAACGAAATGCTGTTTCTCTAAAGCCTAGCTCTGTGCCAGGCACGGTGGTGGCTGTTTTGAACACATCTGCTCAACTTTTTTTGGCATGCATCCGCATCACGCAGAGGGCTTGCTTGCTGGGTCCCACCCCAGGGTTTCGAATTTGGGAGGCCTGGGGTGGGGGCCCGAGAATTTGCATTTCTTGTAAGTTCCCACCCAGGTGCTGCTACTGCTGCTGCTCCAGGGACCACATTTTGAGAACTGGTACACATAATCTTACTGAATCCTTCACCCAGGTCTATTTTACAGGTAGAGAAACTGAGGCCCAGGGAGAGGCGCTACCGCTTACAAGCTCTATAAATGTGGGTAAGATACTGAACTTCTCCGGCTCTCTGGGAGGATGACCATTCCCATTTGAACTTTCCTCGTGGCCAAATCTCATCCTTTCCATCGACATGTTCCCCCTCCCCCAGCTTTATCCGAATGTTAATCCGTGTCCCCTTTCTACTGCCCATCACTGGTAGCGAATCAGCTCCGACTTGTGATCTGCCAGCAGGGCTGTGATTACACGTCATCCCTGTCTTTCTATTACTCCGATATTGATAGATACAATTCCGTGGTGATGCATTGCCTGCCCTTTCAAAGGTTACTGCCAGCAGATGCTAGGAATCAATACAGTTCTTATCTGTCACAAACCACAAGAAAAGCATGGTAAACAAGCCTCAATGAAAGGCCTGCAAACCGGTCAAAGAGAGAACTCGGAGATGCACCGTGTCACCAGCTTTGTTTCCTTGCTACTCCCCAACCTGGCTGTGGATCTCAACTATCTGTTTAGGAGGTGGACCCTGTAAGATGGGGGTGCTCAGCACTAGGCCTGGGTCCAGGACCAGCCCCGGTGAGCCTTGCTCGTCATGGACACTGGGGACAGGAGGCTGAGAGGCCACCACTCAACTTTTGTTATAACATGCTACCCAAGATCAGGAAGCTATGTGAGTTCTTTGGAGGCAAGGGCTCAGTGAATCCAAGGAGGTATGTTAGGTTCCCTTATACTTTTTTCTCCTCCATTCATCTCTTAATAGGAAAAGTCCCAGTTGGGGGGAAAATGAAGATAAAAGGCACATCCTTTTTTATTTTTTAGATGTTTTAGCTCCACACATTAAGAAAATCAAATGATCGTTATATAGATGCCCTAGAAAGCTGGTTTTGTTTTTATTATTATCATTTTTAAAGAATACGCAAGTCAATTTTCTGATTTTCTTCCTCCCAAGGGCGGAGCTGCTTTATCTGATAGAAGATAGCGGGCCTAGGGCCCCCACTCACCTGTTAGAAGGCTGCCCCTTTAAGCCTGAGTGCAGCCCGAGCGGAAGGAAAGGAATGGTTCCTCCAAAGACTCCAAGCAGAAATGTTGCCATGCAAAGGGCCCCCACGCTCTTCTGCATCGTTAGCTCCCTTCTCCCACTCCCGGCTCAATGCCTTTCCTCCTCATTTCACCTTGGTTCCGGGACTCCCATTTTCTCAGTCCTACCTCAAGCTCTGGTGCCTTAGTCAATTAACTTGCTTCTCCATCAGCCTGATCCATCTTCATGATGACAGCTCCTGGTCTTCACGCTCTTGCTGGAATGTGCTCGGGCGGACTTCTCTGGCTTGGTCTCAGCACAGCCTCTAATGACCCACGTGCACAGAGTAAGCCTGGGCGGGCAGTGCTCAGCCCTCGGACGACTTTTCCCTTCCCCGGTTTGTAATCTGAGCATACCGTATCAGGACCATATCAGGTAGCTGCCGGTGTGGCCAGCAGGCCCCTATCTTTGCGCCTGATGGCCTGGGTCAGACCTAACTTTGCAGAGTAATGATGGTCACGGTCGCTTACGGTAGGTCAGATGGCCACCGGGAATGACGGACACCGACAGACGGGCTATGCTTATTTACCACGTTGTGACCAGTCTGAAGAGGAAGATTTCCAAATGCTCTTGAGACGACTGGTCTCTCTGAGGAAGAGGCAATGTAGAATTCATCCACTTGCTACATAGGCCAAGTACTTGCCAGCACTCAGAGACACCCGAGCTGTGGGAGAGTACCCACGAGGTGGGCCAAGGGGTCGAGGACATACCTCCCACGGACCCACGGTTTCTCCTTCATAAAATCCATGGAAGACGTTATTTGAAAGTGTACTGAGAAATGAGGCACAAAAATGAAGCTAATATGCAGTGACTATTTATGCTACACTTCTTAAGAAGCCTTTGACTAGCTTTCCTGAGCTCTGGAAGGATTCTCATTTTACTGAAAGTATTTGTTATTCAACCACTGCATTTGGAGTCCTGGGACCTCCACACCAACCGGCGCTTTTAAGAATTAATACCCTTTTCAAAATTTAACTTTCATGCTAATTATTAAATCATACATACACATGGAAGAAAAAGTAAAACAAAAATGGCTAAGAAAATCCCACAACTCTGAGATAATTATGACTAATATTTTAGTGTATTCCTTTTCCTTTCCATATATGGAGTGTGTGCGTGTCTAAATTTCTTAATTACTGTATTACAGTACATTATAGATGTATCCCAGGAAGGGCCATTTAGACATCTCACTTTTTATATATTTAGATGGTTTCTAAGTTTTATGATTTTAAAAAGTGCTTCAGTGAAAATCCTTTTGCATAAATATTTGTTCTGATTTTAGCATATTTTGAGCACATCTTTGTAACATCAAAAATCTCATATACTCCTGTATTTTTACTAGCCAATTAAAAAATAAACTGAAACAGCCATCTATATACTTCATGCTACATATTTTTTGTTGCTAAATATAACTCAAAATAATGATTCCAACCTAAAAGAATTTGAAGATCCTCTGACGCCCAACAAACTCCATAGCATCCCTTAGGATCTGAGGCACACAAAACAAGTTACGACACTATTTTTACTTTTACTAGGCATTCAGAATCTAAAAGAACGAAGTCAACTTCAATATTTAAGTCAGGTATGGGATGCCTGCAGAAAACACTGAACACACTTGAAGGATGAAACAACGGGTTTACTTCTGTTCTGAAGGGCGATCAGGGATACGGTCTCTCATGCTGGGTTTAAGTGCCACCCCTATGTGCTTCCAGAGCACCCCACCTGGCTTATTTCCACACCTGTTTAAACTGCCACATGCCTCACTCAGCTGTGACACCCACAGAAGCAGGCGATCAGCAAATACGTCCTCTGAACCAGGCATGGCACCCGGCTCTGCGAAGGGAGAGTACCCGATTCTCTCTCCCCACTACATCGTCGGCATTCCCCACGGCATCTGGCAACAAGTATTTGTTGGATGAATGAATGACTGAACGAATGAATCCATGAGTCCATAAGAGGATCAGTCTTACAACTTCTTTACCTGACGCTTTCCTATGCTCTTGAGGGGTCTTGTTTTTTTTTCCCCCACCGGTTTTTAAATGCTTTAAGACTTCTAGGTAAGTGGCTATAAATATAGTACAGAGAGTTCTCATAAAGTTCCCCCAATGTTAACATCTTCCTTAATCATGGCACAGTGATCAGAACTAAGAAATTAACATTGTACAGAACTCCCGGACAGTCTGAGGAATATTGGCCAGCTATTTTGTAGAACGTCCTACCAATCAGGTTTGATATATTCTCACGAGGGACTGAGATCACGGCTGTAGGGAAGAATACCAGAGCGGTGATGTGCCCTTCTCCTCACGTCATCCCAGGGGATATATGGTATCATATGGGTGTTTTACTGGTGATGTGATCCCTGGGCAGCTATGTTGGGTTTCTCCACTGGAAAGTTACTACTTTTCCCCTTCTGTTTGTGAGAACCAGAGTCACTCAAGTCCAGCCCACACTTAGGGGAAAGAGGTGAGTTCAGCTGCACCTCAGGGAGGGTGAAACCTCAAAGAATTTGTGAACATACGTACATGTTAAAACTACCAGAGCAATTAATAAATATTCTGGGGGAGACACTCTGAGGCTGTGCAACTATTCTATTTTCTCCACAAACTTTCGCTCATTCATTTTAGGATTCAGTGGGTCTTGCCTGCAGCACTTACTACTATGATGTTCAAGTGGCAATCTTCTGTTTCTCTCACTCCTGACTGACGTTCTTCTGTATAGACGAGCTTTCCCTTTTCCCCTATTTATTCAATCATTTATTTAGATTAGTGCGGACTCAAATGGACGTTAATTTTATTCTTTGGTTTATAATCCAATACTAGTGTTATTAATATTATTGTGCAAATTGTCCCACCTTTGGCCATTGGGAGCTCTTTCTGTTACACCAAGCACGACAATTAGAAGGGGGGAACTTAAAACGAAGTTATCAGGAACCAATGCAAACAGGCAAACAATGAGAAAAGGATAGAACAGAAAATGAGCCAATTGAACAACATCTTAGAACCAGATTTTAGAGAAAGATAAAGAGGGAGAAAGTCCATGTTTCAAAGGAAGAACAGTAACAGCAGATCTAGGAATCTGCTTTAGTACAACGTCTATACATCTCTTTTCCAATTCTGGTGTGGCAGTTTACACTTTGCAAGGGCAGCCGGGTGGGGAGGGCACAGCACCAAGAAGAGGAAAATGAGATACCGAGGCAAATTCTAACAGACTTGGATGCTCCCTGCAGACTGCGGCCCCCACCCCGTATGTTTAAATACTACTCAATTAGGATCAACATTCATTTTTTATTAATGCTCTTCTGAGACAATGGCTCTTTTATCTGTGTTTTATCTTCCAGCTACATTAAGACCAAGGACACTCTCACAGAAGATCTAAAGGAGGAGACCCTGATGAATTGGGAGTTTAAAATACAAATGGAACTTCCTTTGTCAGTCTTGACTTGTTTTATTAACATCTGAAGGTTGATTTATAGCAGATTAGCAGGCGGGAGAGGACTGTTTGTCCAATCACTTTACTTAATACACACAATTAGAAAAAACAAACATTCAAAAATGGCTCCCTTCTACGAGCTAATAGATGGTGCATTCGGCTCTAACACAGTCCCCTCCCTCGGTCACACACTGCAGTGACCAAGGACAGGTGCACCCCATCTCAAGACCACGGGAAAACATTCTGCCCAAAATGCAGGTGAGAGATCTAGTTTTTCCAGGAACACAATTAAAGCTCCTGTACAAGGATATCTGTGGTAATGATGGTGGAGTCAGAAGGATTGGAGCTCAAGTCCCGTTTCCACTTGGGTCAGCTTTGTGACCTTGAGTACATTGTTTAATCTAGACCTCTACTTGGTCATCTACAATAAGAGGAATACCAAGACCCATTGCAGAAGACTAAGCGACGGCTCGACGAGAGGAGGCACGTGCCTAGGGCCGCATGTTATAAACATGGACTATTACCGGAAAATGACGATGATGTTCTTACATCGTCTTCATTTCCACACCTAAGAACGAGGCTAAGCAGGAAGTGGGGTGACCTCCATGAACGCCATGGAGGTAGGTGAATGGTCGGTCCTATTTCTTCATCTCTTTGGAAGGAAACGCATATACGCAAATCATTATGTTAGTAATGAAAAGTCAGTCGGCATTAAGGAAAATTTAAGGCATTCATTCCACTTGTGTTTGCACTGAAACAAAGCATACTGGGCTGCCTGCCACCTTCCACAGTATGCTTATAACAATGTTCTCCAATTTTTAAAACCAAGGAATCCAAACATTCTCCTGTTTTTAAGAATTCAACACTGATACTGAAATTTATTGTTTCCTCAAGGAAAAGGAGTTTCACCTCGATGAGGGAAGGAACCTGCGTGTTTTGTTCATGGTTTCTCCTCCAGTGCCTAGCACAGTGCCTGGCACCCTCTGGTGCCTTATGCATAAAATGGGCCATGCCAAATCTGGGCACCTCGGCTGGAACAATCCTGCTGCTGTATTTTTTTTAAACTCCTGCGTGTTCATCACTTCTCACAGCTGCCATTGAGCCCTGTTTCTATCCAGAAAGAAAATGCTTTTCTGTATGTATTTCGGATATTTTTTTAAAGATTTACTGATTTATTTGAGAGAGCGGGAGAGCCAGTGAGTGAGCGAGCATGCACGGGGGAGGGGCAGAGAGAGTCTTAAGCAGACTCCCCTCTGAGCGCAGAGCCTGATGCGGGGCTCGATCTCACGACGCTGAGATCATGACCTGAGCCAGGCGCCCCTGTATTTCAGATATTCTTACATGGCCCAGCACTCAAGCCTCATACTCACTGTGGAAAAGCTGTCCTCATCTCTACCTGTGAACATCAGCACCCACGTCCCTCCTACGGTGCAGGCTGTCTTTTCAGATGTATTTGGGACCAGCAATTCGTCGGTCAAAAACACAACTTACAGGGGCGCCTGGGTGGCTCAGTCGTTAAGCGTCTGCCTTCAGCTCAGGTCATGATCCCAGGGTCCTACGACCGAGCCCCGCATCGGGCTCCCTGCTCAGCGGAGAGCCTGCTTCTCCCTCTCCCACCCCCTCTGCTTGTGTTCCCTCTCTCACTGTGACTCTCTCTGTCAAATAAATAAAATCTTAAAAAAAAAAAAAAACACAACTTACAGTGGGAACCATCAAAAAAAGTACATGAACTCAAATACATGGAGGCTAAAGAGCATCCTACTAAATAAAGAATGAATGGGTCAACCAGGAAATTGAAGAATTTAAAAAATTCGTGCTGTAAACATTTTCATTTAAAACATATAGCTAGCCATTCACTGACTAATCTCTTGGTGTAAAGTCCAAGTGTTTTCTTTGAGGCAGTCTGAGAATGGATGAAGTTGATTCTTGGGAAGCATAGAACTCAACTAATAAGGCAGTGGTCCTCAAATCGTGGTCCCTGGACCCCAGTCTCCTATCATGAGGAAAGCTTGTTAGAAAGGCAAATTCTCAGGTCTCCTCCAGACCTACTGAATCAGGACCTGCAGGGGCGGGGCCCAGAAATCAGCGTCCACACTCTGACAGGTGATCCCGATGTCTCGAGATCCGGGGGTGTGGACGGGCAGCATCTCCCAGCCAATGTTCAGTGTGCCGTGAGCATCGGCCATTCAGGTTTGCAGAGGGCCCGGTGTGCACTTCCAGTGAGTCGGTCACTGCACTTTAGACAAACGTTAACATCTGGTCAGCTAGGCCGCGGCAGAAGGCACCCATTCTTTAGAGGGGCTTTGACAGGTGCAGGTTGGAGCAGCAAAACGGCACATTTTCACATCGTAACTAACATCTACAACTCTCAATTTTTCTAGTAATCAGCTGGGATCTCTGCACCGGGCTCACTCCTCTACTCTGCCTACGGCCCTGTACTGATGATCTCCAGGAGAGGAGAAAACCAGCCAGCCACCGTGAGAACAATGTCTGCATTCCATCAGCCGGGGGACATCGCAGTGCGGCGGGTGGCAGGCTCACACCCCATCGGCCACGCAAGGACAGGGACACAGAGAGGCTTGATCCCTCCCCACCAAGCAAAGGGAGGCATGCACTCACTGTGTGCTGGCTTCTCTATTTACTGACTTAATGCTTGCTCTGTGAGAGCCAAGAAGAGCCCTTTTTATTAGTAGCTAATTTATAGCCATATGAGTATAAACATTTCCTGGGTTCTTTTATCATTCACAACTTTGTTCTGTCAGTAATACTATCTGTCATTCTTTGTAGTTCAGTAAGCTCTTTCAAACCCAAGATATCTATATTTCTAAATGGAATCTGAGATGAATTTTGATAAACATGCATTCTGTATCTTAATAAAAAAGGGATCTTCCCCCTTAACTACCTGAATATATAAATGTTTAAGAAGTTTCTGAAACCTGCCTTTGCATTAGGTGAAAATTCAATGTCAAAATAATATTAAAAATACACAAAACTGTAGGAAATTGTTTTAACCATGATGTGATAAATAATAAATCAGAATGCAAGTTACTCTGCGATTATGGGTTTTTCTCCATTCTTGAAGCTTCTTGCCTGTTCCACATCAGTGGATCGACAGCCCTTTAGTTTAACAATTATGCACACAGGCAATCTTGTTAGGACTGATAGAATGCTGTCACTGTCTTTGTCCCTGCCATGCAAAGATGCTACAGTCAAAGCTATAATGTACCCAGCTGCTGGGCACCAAGGCCGTGTGCCCAAATAAGAAAGTTCCACGCGAAGTTCCAATGGACGGAATAGGGGTTTCCGTGCCAGAGGGCGATGCAGGGGACAGAATACAAATATCACTCTGTTTGTAGGTGATCCTCCCTAATTATAGCTCAGACCAACTTCCAGCTTGTTTGGCTAGCTAGGACACCGTGCCCTCCCCCCCGCCCCTTTGGGAAGCTAATGCCGTTCAGGTGCTGCGCCTTTTCCAAAAGCCCCGAGCTTCATTTTGAGCAGTGCAGTCTCAGACGAGGCCAGCCAGTCTGCTATCTCCTTGAGGGATATTTACTTACATATTCAGTTCAAATTTATAGTGCCTGGCTTGCGAATGAAATGCCACTTAAGAAGAGAATGCCATACCATTGTGGGAGATAAATCAAACAAGCACTTCTTATTTTAGCACATGCTGGAAATCACACATTTCTAAAGCAGTATGTAGGTTATCTGCACAACAGAAACACGTTCCATCCCCTTTCAGTACATTTCCCTGGCTACTACACAAACTAACCTAAAATCGCTTTCTTCGGCAAAAGTCTTCTTACTGAAGAAACCAATTAACCCCTCTGATTCCTTTAAAGAATATGATGATTATAAGGCAACAGAGCTATGGGGGGAAAGTTTAACCTTTGAGAAGGACACTTCTGAAAGGAGTAAGATCCAGGAACAGCCCCCCTGGGAGGTCAGAGTCATATTTATGACACGGTCAATGGGTTGAAGTCACACCTCACGGGAACGAAAAGGGAGTGAATAAGGTTGGTCTTGTTAGCAAAAGGATTATTTACTTCCGAGAATGTATCATTAACACATACCCAGCTCACAGAAGTGGTTTCACACAGCTGCTCCCTACTGCTGCTGATTTCACTGAATCATAGGCACTGAGTCTTTACCAAGAGTTGTTTTTCCAGTAGTGTTGACGGGTTTGCATGGAATCATTCACACCACTGGACAGCCCACACATTCGGGAGGCAGCTGGCTTGGAGGGGAGGGAGAGGGGAGAGGAGAGAGGCTGGTGCCTGGAGTTATTATCTGTAGATGGCCATTGACAATCTGAAGGTAGTCCGTGTCCTTAGAGCACATTCTTGATTTTTACATTTGAGCTTCTCTTGGTCTGGCCGCTGCACTCCACTATTTGCAGACTTGGGGATATGTATTTCAGCTGGGGAGGTGCCAAAGTTGCTGGAGGCTGATTCTCAGACCATCCTCTTCATGAAAAGAAAAAAAAAAAATCCTTACCACCAGAGCACAACACGTGGCTCTCCGGGAGTGTTCTTGAGTGCCCTCTTCGGTGAGTCCTATAGTTACCTAGAAGTGCTGGGAAAAGGGCCACAAAGGACTTGAGCCTCCATGCTTAGTAAAAATAAATAAACATAAACAAACAAGCAAACAAATAAATAAATAAATTTAAAAAGCCACAGGTCTGTGCAGAGGGAAGGACCCCCAGCCCCCAGCTCAGCGCTCTGGAAGCACTATTGAGGGTAACCGGAGCAGGGCCCAGCACTGCCTTCGTTTATTGTCTGCAGATTTTCTTCTTTGCTTTCTTGATGAAACTGTCGATCTTCATAATGGTGTTAGCAGTCACAGGGATGTGCTACGAAGCGGCTTTCAAGGCATCTGATAAAGAGAAAACCCGTGCTCTCCTGGGCCTGAGCCCCTCTTTAGAGTCCGTTACCGGTGATAAGGTTGGCCATTCTGACTTGTATAGAGTACATGAAATTGACTTGGCAAGTCAGACTGACAGCACCTGGACGGAGCAAGGGAGACCACCGGGCTGGATGCTTTCTGGTCCTTCCCAACGGAGGGCTCGACATCACCACGGTGCCTCGTTCTGGTTGGCTGCACTGAGCAGCAGGAGGTGCATGCTTGGGCGGCAGAGACGGACCGGTATTTTGGGGTTCCCCGGTTCAAATGATCTCCCTGGTCTAACATGGCTTCTAGACTGGAATCTCCCTACGTGAACGTAACTTGGTCCAATGGCAGCGTGTCAGCTGTGCGCCCTGGACATGCTGGTGTCCAAGCGGATGCAAACCAACCCCGTGGCCCAGCTCTGCTCCTGTGCAATGTGATAGGGCAGGACAGAGACCCCCAAGGGGTCAATGAGAGCTCCCCAGTTCTCTCCAGTCCCCCTCCCCAGATCACTGTCAGAAGCAACGCCCAGACCCGAGCGCGCCTGCCATTCCTTCTCAGGGCAATTCCACCCCAGCAGCTCCCCCACACCAAGTGGGCAAATTATCAAACTTCAGCACGCTTCAATGCCTTCTTTGTAGGGCCTCCATTGCTGTTATTCAGGTCTCCGAAATTGCAAACCATTCAAGGGCAAAGTGAGGTTTATGCTCCCAATTAGTTGTTCTTGAAAACTAGGAGCTGTACTACACATTAAAAAAGGAAAATTGCTTAGTACATACTCTGTGGGGGCCTCCGAACGGCAGGTGGTTCCACACACCATATGTGATCCAACATCTAAAGCCACCGAGGGGAGTAGAGGGCAGAGCTGGAGCCTCAACTCTGACTCCAAACCAAAGAAGCCAAGAAATTCAGACTCAGACTTGCAAAGTGGTGTGAGATTCTGTAAACGGCAATACCTATCGAGTCGTGTGACAAAGGATCGGTCACCAGCCCCGCGTGCTTCCCCTCAGCAAAGTGGACAAGCCTTTGGTGACGCCCATCGGGACACATTTGGACAGGAGCCCCAGGAAGGAAATTTAGGTCCCCTTGGATTTTAGGAGGCTTTTAGGGAGAGACTTCTCTGCTCTTAGTATCTTGTAAAGTTGACTGCACCAAAATAGGTCATTTGTCAAGCAGTTGTGTGCTGTATTTTTCCTGCTGGAAACTATGCCTTCTGCGAGGCAGGTTTAGGGAATGGAGAGGATTTGTGTGAACGTGTGAGGCAGTCTACTCCCACTATTTTCTTCTCCTCAAATACTCCCCAAAAGGGACATGCATTTACGCAGCACAGCAGGCTGGCATGACCAAAATGACAGCGCTCTTTCCAATTTATACTTCTCAAAGAGAATAAGCAGACACACAATAACAAAAGCCTTGAGTCTAGATTTCATATCAGACACTTCGATGAACAGTAGCCTAAAGGGCAACATATTTATAAGTTTTAAGTCTCTCCTGCAACACAAACTGTCCTGATTTATCCCTATGATAAAGGCAGTTCTGAGAGCTACTTTCCCATATTTATTATTTTACGGAGGGGGAAAAATGTTGATTCAGCCCTCAATCTGCCACTGTTGGGAGTTATAAACGTTGGTAAGAGACTAATGCTGGTGTCTATAAATACTAATCTATTAGCCATAAGTTCTGGGCCTCCCTCCCCTTTCCTTCCAGAACATTTCCCCCTTATTCTTGCTACATCTTGCTATATCAACAGGATCTGCTTTATTGGTTTTGAGCTCAAGATGACTGGAAAAGGGTAGCTTCTTTGAAGCCCATACTAACGGGGCAGCTGATGGCCAGCAAAGCTCCAATTCAGTATTTAAAAATAAAGCTTTATGGACAAATGTCCATATCCCCTTTTACCAACTGAGAAAAATGGGCACTCTTATCTGCCTGTATGTACTCCCTGCTCTCAGCCTTCCCTACTCCTAAAAAACAAAAACTAAAACGAAACAAAAAAACACACCAAAACAATAACAATAAAACCTTCAATATGGAGTACTAGCTAATATTATTAGCTAATTCACTTATTTAAAATATAATACTCCCTTGAATTTAAAAACAAAACAAGACAAAACACTCCCACTTTCTCTAAAATCCTACTTGCTTGGTTTAAGTCATGGTTAATAAATCATTTTGGGGATACACCTCAAGTCACTGCTTACTTCAGCTACCTGTGAACCACTGGGAGTTTATTCATTAGCAGGTATGAAAAACATCTGAACACAACCACCAGACTGTGTTTGTCTACAGTGTCAAAGTGAACTGTTCATTAGCATTTGTGAGAAACGATCAAGTCACCAAAGGGTATTAAGCCAACCTAGATGAGGGACAGAGGCTTAGGGACTGATGTGTTAATTCACTCTCCTGGATTAAACACCAGAGACAGGTCCTTAGTACAGCTTCATCTTTATTGGGCTAAGAATCAGGTTGGAAATGGATGCCCTCCCAGGAAGTAAAGGGCCAAGATACATTAGTATAGCCACTGCCAAATAATTAAACTGAAGTTTTCCTGTATGTAAGATTTTGGGCTAAGTACAGTCAACATCTTATTCTATGCTGCTGTGTATTTGTATCCATTATAGGTGAACACAGGGAATGATCTTTCCTATTCTAAGAAGCACTTCTTGGAGATGGAGACTCTTAAGAGAGACTCTACCATACAAAGAAATGAAAGATTTTTGAGGCAGTTTTCAGAAGTTTCACTAATACCATTCTTGGCTAAATTTGAAAAATGCTTGGTATAAACACTATATGTGCTGGTTGAATTGGCTGCCAAAGACCCACTGAGATGTGGAATTCCATGTGGATATGCATCTTTAATTAGTCTCAATAGATTTTGTATGTATTCAACATTAATCTGTACCACCTGTCCCAGACTAAAAGCATGAAAATAGTTCTTCCCAACCACTCTTCCACAGAAAATGACTCTGTTCCTTCTTCCAATAAATTCCGAAGCCTCTGTGGAAGGTCTTAAATGTTGCTTTAACATCAGTTCTTCTATTATAGATTTTTTCTTTTAAGGAACTTGCAAAGACTACTGCTCTGTGATTTTGTTAGAGGCAAAGGAAAGCAGTTCAAAGATACGTTATTAAAAATCCTGACCTGAGACACAAGCGTGAGCTTCACACTTGCATTTTAATTGTAGACAGTGCATTTCTCATTTCTATTAAGCCTCCTAGCCAAAGGATTATATTCAGCTGCAACATTTCTCCAACTGTTGTATCCGCTCAGAAATCAATTAGTTTTTTAAGCTCACTCACTATAAACTGATTCTTTTTTTCTTATCAAATAGTTTACCTGGGTTTCAGATTTGTCCAGGCACATATAAATAAATGGTGCTCATATTGTAATATACAAGAAAGACATAACACAAATGAACTTAAAAATCACTTAGAATTAAATAGAACTTATACAACCACTAGATCACTAGGAATTGAGACTTAAAAAAAAAAAAGATACATCTTTTAACTCTCCAGCATTCCATGAAGCTTTATCACTAGCAATGTGAGGAGGACAGATGTCATGATGCTGTTCACAAATAACTCAATAATTACTTTCCAGAAGTATAGGCCTCAAAAACAAGAACATTCTGCTTGATAGGAATTCCTGATGAAAGAAAGCAGAATCACAAAGTGTATATGATGGAAACGCAGAGAGAACGATTTTAACTTCTGCTTGTTGGTAAGCGGGTCAGAGGCCTTCATGTCAGGGCGGAAGGGTCAATACGGGGCCAGAAAGATAAACCATTTCCACGGCAGGCCTGTTTCCTAGAAAGCTACTCAGTTGTCTACTCATGAACACAGTAGATATCCTACGAGATACTAAAAGCTGTATTTTTGACATGAGGACTAAAGAATGAAACTGTTTTGCTCTATCAAGTCACCTACTTTATGACCACAAGCACCCTAAGAGGTCTATCTAGACGGCTAGTTCTTTGTTAGATGTCAGAATACAAAAAAATATAGAACCAAAACAAAACAAAACAAAACAAAACCCACCCAAATAAAACTTTGCTTGACCACAACCAACAAGCTTGAAGCATCACTGCTGTCCAAGTATGTCTATACATCACTGTGGTTTATCATTTTGCTTTCACATTAAATTTAGAAATGTCTCTTAAATGTTCCTCATTAACTGAACACATTATTCAATTCTGTGCTAAATTTCAAAATAGCTCTTTTAACTAGAAATGAGAAACAAGAAGTCATACCAGATATCAGCTTGATAATTAAATGAGTTCACCAATGTTTCAAAGACAGAGGGAAAAATGAAACCCACTGATCTTTGTTACTAGAAGCATCATGATTTTATCACATATTTAACCAAAGAACTAGGTACCTTAAATGCCAGATACAAAAATAAATTGTGTTTGGTTTTTAATTAAGTCTTTATCTTTGTGTAAAAAAAATAAATAAATTTAGGCCTGGGGGTTTAGACTGTCATTTTACACAAAAGTAAATGGTAAATGCCTTTCTACATGCAGAGCCATTAGATATAATTATGCAATGGGTAAAGCGTGTATCACGTTATAAATGTCATTTGGTTTTACAGTTATAAACTCATCAACATTTATCAAAACATCGCCTGGAGAAAGAATGAGATGACTAGAGCTAGTGACAAATTCAATGCCATCTTAGGAAATGTGACAAAGAAGTATCATGGTAAAACACGGACGCCCTGGGGGCACCTGGGTGGCTCAGTTGGTTAAGCGACTGCCTTTGGCTCAGGTCATGATCCTGGAGTCCCGGGATCGAGTCCCACATCGGGCTCCCTGCTCGGCGGGGAGTCTACTTCTCCCTCTGACCCTCCTCCCTCTCATGCTCTCTGCTCTCATTGTCTCTCTCGCAAATAAATAAATAAAATCTTAAAAAAAAACACAGACGCCCTGAAGTGGCCATCTCCATCCATGTCCACGTCAAAGAAATTCTGTTCTCTCCGGAAACGTCTCCCTACCACAGTGACTTCAGTGGGGTTTCGAGGTCTATCTTCCTCTGTGAAAATCACACCCCCGATGCCCCGTGCTTCTAAACGTTGACATAAGGTGTAATCCCAGCCAACTTCTGCAGGTAGAAGAATGTGTGAATTCGTCTAGATGAGCTTTTGGGTCTGATTTCAATGGCTTATGCAACCACAAACCTTGTGCTTCTTAGTTAGTCATCTCTTAATGGAGTTCTGCTCAAATGGAAACCAGGGACTGTTGCTGCGAGGGCCCCCTTTAGACAACAGGGGCTTGTTTCATATTTCTCGCCCGGAATCATGGGGTGGCACAGGTGCTTAAGCACGAACCCCAGGCTCTGCTCGCACACTGTGTTAACAGTTCTCCCTTCCGAGTGCCATTCCACTCTCCCCATCAATCCAGTACTTATCGCCCGGGGAGATTTGTCCCTTGAAAAACAAAATGGCTGGGCTTTAAAAAGTCTACTTCTTCCCTGTCCCCATTTCAGTTCCACACCACTTGTTAATACGAAATCTTGACAACGGTCTGGGCTAATAATGCCATTGGCAGGACTCCTGTCGGAGCCCCTCCTGTCCTTCGTAGCTCGGTGCCTGAAGACTGGGGGGAGTGGACAATGACGAGAGCAACAAAAGCTGGAAGGGATAATAGCTGGCTCTCGGACGTGTAATAAAGAAGGCAGACCCACAGGAAGGGATTCCGGTTTATATAGTCCTCGAGATGTTATTACACCTTTCCTTATAGGCTAGATGCATCAGCCATCTATGCAGAGTGGTAGTTCTTGGGTGGGGAGCTTCCCTGGGACCCAGCAACTACAGCGGGAGTGCAGAGCTTCTGTCTCCTTCCCATACTGGGCTTCTGTCCCTATCCTGACTCTTCCCACGTGCCCTGTTCCTCGGCCACCCCCTTCCTGTGAATTGGACTCAGGGCACCCTCCCACCCCACCCCCACCCCATGACCCTATTGTCCTTTTCAGCAGAGCAAACGGAGGTATTTTTTCCCTTCAGTCAAGATCACATTTCAATAATTCTAAATGGTCACCACCCACCATTCTCTAAACCAGCTCCAGACGATCGAGAATGATCAGGAAAACACTTGGGAAAACCCGGGTCTTTTCGTTCCTCAACGCCCCTTTCCCACACCGCGTCATCGCCCAGAACTAGGCCCACCCACAGGGCCATGCTGCCCCTTCAACTTCACCATGGTTGAGAGGATACAACTATGCCCCTGTGCCTCAAAAGCAACCTCCTTCTCCCCCACTTCCTTCTCAGCCTTTGCTGCCTGGTTAATTCCAACTCATTTTGCAGATTTCTGCCCAGATACCATATCCTCCATGAGGCCCGACCTGACTCCATCCTCCCCAGGGAGGCTCAGGACCTCTTTTGGATCTCACAACACCATGCTTCCCCATCCTGGGACTTATAAGCTCCTGAATTGCTTTACAACATGACTTTAGGAAACAGATGCTTTCGTGTTTCCCATCTAGAAGAGAGAGAGAAAAATCTCTGTCAATTAAATTTCTATGGTATATAGGATTGAAGATAAAAGGTATATGCAGTTCTTTGATAGCAAAAAGACATATGGATTCAAGATATCATTAAATGTTTGCTTCTTGATCCTACTCTTGTATTCTGCAAGTCACTTATTTAATAACAAGTGAAGCGTAACTGAAAATAAAGGTATTTTTAAAGAGATTTTAGAGGGGGCTGGAGGGGGAGGCGTAGAAATGTATTTTAGTTAAAGGTTCGTTTTAACTTTCTAAGAGGACTCAGGGAGCCTTAATAAGGAGACAGATAAGGATACATTCGAAGATAATGGTGCATTTGCTACTTTAGGTTCCACATTTCTTGTTTTCTACAAACAGAGATGTATTTTTTCTTTACTTTCAAGCTGAGCCCATTATCACCAATTTTCAATTTACTAGTCTTTTCAAATAGCCACAGAACACCCAGAAAACACAGAAGAGTATCCAGTTCCATGACTCAGGTTCGCAGAAGCTTAAGTTAGGACCATTACTTGTATTTAATTTCAAGCTTGCCAACTCAGAGCTTCAGAAGGAGGGAAGGAGAAAACAGGTTATTTAAAATTGATGTGTTTTATCATTACCCATCATTAAAAAATGATGCTGTTGTAGCATTTCAGAAGTAGCAGGCAGTGAATATTTCATGCTTATGCTAGTATTTATTAATTTCACATTTCTGCAGTTCTTTATAGAATGCCTATTTTAAATGACTAGGATTTATATTTTTAACAGACTCTCTGGCATTTAATTTCTACTCGCAAAGCATTTGTATTTGTGCTTAAAAAACTACTCAGTAGCACCTATAAATCGCGGAACTGTTGAAAACAATAGGCACCATCAGGATCAGGAGGGGAAAAAGTCACGCGTGTGGGCATCTATTAGAGATAGCATATGAGGAAAGGAGAAGCAGCTACGGCATGCCACTCACGGGTATCCCTGTGGGATACACTCAGGCCGGTGGAGCAGAGCCAAGCCAACAAAGCTAGGTAGAGACCGACAGAGAAACAGACATGAGGATATGTACATACATCCGCACAGTGAAAAAGAAAATATTATATACAAAGTCATACATATCCACGGTGATTTGCAGGGCACCGACATATGCATTAGTTCTGTGTTCCCGTTCCATCATAAACATCTGGAGGGCCAGAACTGTGTTTTACGTGTAAATTTCTTTATTGTTCACCCCTCTACAAACTTACTCCATTTTTATTGACAACTGTATTTCTTTGATAATTAGTCGTTGATTGGAAGGCTGCAAAAAGCTCCGTGGGTACAAATGAGCTCTTTCCACCCGTATGCTCAAATCATCCCTATCCTCGGCCAGCATTCTGGTTCTCCCATTCTCCTGTCCTCAGACTGTCATCGGTCCCCTGCTCCTTCCCTGCGCTAAGCATCCTAGGAGCTCTGCAGCAGCGGACAAAGAAAAGTCAATCTGTGCCTAACACTAATAAAGACCACATTTTCTCAACAAGATTGCATCCAGTAAATTGCGAGCCTGAGGGCAAAGTACAGAATGGGGGAGGCTTGTCGGCAAGGGAGCATCTCACAGTGGTAGCCAAGAGCCAGCCTGAGTAGACAAGAACACATTGCTGACCGGCAACACCATGCCCACCACAGAGCCAGCCGCAGAAATAGCTTCTGCTATGACAAGTTGTTGTTTTACCTCTTAATATTGTGATCCAGCCCTGACACCCTGAAAGCTCCCGATCGGCCACCGAGCTCTAACGTTGTTACAGGGACTTGATGAAAGTGTGGCCTGACAAAATCCACAGGGCTCACAAGCTCCCTGAAATGCATGCTAAGGACTCAGGTATGCTTTCGTCTTTAATTTAGTAATACAGAACGTGCAGAACACCATCATTAGCACAACGACAACAGCCCCATGGTCCACTGAGATCATGGTGACCATTCCACTGAATGTCAAGATCAAAGCAGAACTTAACTAGTAGGGAGGCTAGTTATAATCACCCCATTGCATCCCTTCTGATGACAGACATTAATTAAAGCAATACAATTACACGGGGTCACATTGGTAAGGAAGGGAGACTCAGAGGTCCTTCTTTACACTTCATAAAGTCCCCGTTCCAAATAGGTTTTACACACTATCCCCATGCCTGGGTCACAGGGAGAAAGCTTCTATTAATGGAATTTAATTTTTTGCTCCATAGTCAAATGACACTGATTGTACATTTACTACGGACAAAATGTTGAAACTACAGCAAAGAATAACCTACATTCCCCTTAGTCAAAGACCTTTGGGTTTGGCTGTAGAGAAAGGACAGACGAATAAAATGGAGAAGAGAACAAAGCCGCTGAGTGAGGGGTGGGGGCGCTAAGCTCCACGGAGCCCCTCTTCTTCTCGCTGGCCAAGAGAGAATATTCCTTCCCTTTGTCAGTTTCTCTCCTCTCTGATATCACGCTTATGGGGCTCATGTCCCTCTCTCTACTAGGCTGCAATTCTCGCCCCCTCCCTAATCATGTGCTCACCGCGTCTCACGGCCACCAGTCCGCACAATAACCCCCCGCTCTACCATGCCCTGTGGATCGCCATGAACTCTGGCCTGATTATGTTGTGCAGAGGTGATCTTTTCTGCCTCTTTGAGTTCCAGGTGCACCGTTATAAATGAAAATAACATCTGCTTCATGAGCTAAAATGAGGAAAAATATGTAGAGCACTTGGAACAGTAACAAGCACATAGTAAATGCTCAATAAACATTAGCTATGTTTATGACTGATCACACTTTATGATAATATATGTGGGAGATATAAGCAAGTTAAAGAAAAAGAACTTGTCCTTCAGCAACTCAGGATTTAGTAGGATAGATAAAGACAAGTCTTCATATAACTAGGATAAAGGACAGGATCTGATAAAGATCCTACGCATGTTTCAGAAAGGAGTAGGGGTTAAGTGGGAGAAGGAGGGCTTTACTTGGAGATTACTATGGAGGGCTCCGAAAGTCAAGGTAAGAAATACAGATGCTGAAAAGACTGAAGGTGGCTAATGGTCTATGAGTGTGGAGGGAATGGAGTAAAGAGGTACCACGCACCATACTATAATCCGGGAAGACTTTTACAGAGGTTTCTAAGAAGAACTGAAGAGGGTGTGTGTGTGTGTGTGTGTGTGTGTGTGTGTGTGTGTGTGTGTTGAGGGTGGGAGGTAAGGGGAGCACACAAGTGAAGGGACCAGCTAAGGGCTTACTGGAGCCCTGCCAAGCAAGCGATGCTGGCCAAACCTGGAGGAATAGCACTCCTAAGTAGGAAAGATCAGGTCCTAGAATACAAAGGAGGAGCAGTCTGTACCACCTGGTCCATCTCTGAATAGTGGTGTGGAGGAAGTGTGGAAGGAATGAGGGCAATGTCAAGAGCGAACCTGGAGAGCTAGGACTCATCCATGAAGATGAGAAGACTGGATGACATGCTCAGCGAAAAGCAGGTGATGCACTCAAGGAGCTGAGTGATAGGGAGCTCTACATTTTCAGTGTGAGCTCAAGGGTAAAGAAAGATGCAGATATGGAATCATCTGAATCAAGATCACAGCTGAATCAGACCCTGCGAGATCACTAGAAAGTAGGCAAATTCCCAGGATCGGGCAAGACAGTCTCTACGAATGTCACTCCTTCCAAACCCACCTCCCACTAGGTCCTTTGTGGACAGACTCTTAACAACCCACAAATCAGAAAATTTGATGCATTAGCACTTGTTTCTAATTACAATATCTTTAAATAGATGTTTCAAGGTGGCAAAAAAAAAAAAATGGAGTTTGGGTATAGTCAGTGCCTACCAATGGGTTATCAGGTGAAATCAGACAAATTTAATGTTTTTAATCCCTCAAATCAAGTATTTCAGAGACCACCTAACAGAAAAGTGTGAGGCTAAAAAAGGAAAAATCCTGTGCTTGGCCTTGACTTTCTTCCCTGAATATTCAAGATCTACTTTTCCTTTCTAAAGGAAAAACAGTTAAGAGCCCAGGGATTTGTACCAGGGATTCTGTACAGAATTTTGCTCTTTTGTTTTCCAACTTATGGAAGACTGAACTCTCCCCTATTCTTTCAAAGAAGAGAAACATTTAAGGCCAGGGTAAACGTTATGACCCTCCAGATTTTATTGTTCTGTCTAGTAACAGTAATGAAATAATTCCTCTATGGTAAACAATATCCCAAACAAAAGCCCCTTTGGCAAGAGTGGGTGGGGGGAGCCAATTTATAAAAATACGTGTAATTTTTCACATATACCCCAATATATCAAGGACATATTTTGCCATGGGCACCAAATTCAGCTTAATTAGAACAATACTCCTTCCTACATCTGAAATATTTAGCCCCTGCCCAGCTCATCATGCTGCAGTGTTCCAAATGAAATTATGGCAACTCAGTATCCTAGGATGAGTATGTGAATTGCATCATGGCAAGGGATACAAAACTAAGCCCCTTCTCATAAAAGGACAACAGGCTTGGCCACACTGCATGCTATCTTCAAGGCACCGGATTTAATTCAGTTAAATACAAGTCTCAATTAGTAGGACATTTGCTCTCCAGTTAAGGATGTGAATCTGGAGTTAATAAACGCCCAGACTATTTTAGTTGTGTGTTTTAAAGGTTATAAAGTGAGACAGAGCACAGATAGAGTGGGGTATGCAGGGAAGGCATCGGTAGTGGGGATCTCTCAAACCAATACACCCCTTTCCTGGGTGCTGTCAGAAGACCAGAGACTCCTCAGTTGTAGCTGCCTGTTTGTTCTTCCAGCACTTGGTATGGGGAGTAGATGTAAATGTAGCCACATAATGGAATGGCTTTTTTCACTAAAATGGAATCTGTGCAGTTTCCTTTCTAGAGGGGTTATAAAAATAAGCTTTTTATTGCTTGTATCTCCAAATTGCTTTATTTGGCATAGTGATGAAAAATGCTGAAATTTATATATAACATGGCCACCAGATAAGAAAGCAGGAAAAGAAAAAGAACGGGGGATTAATTATCAGTCCTACAGAATGAACTTTACTCCGATAAGGTAATACAGTCCCTATAGGCACAGAAGATGAAAAATTATAGCGTGCCTAATACACAGACAGTTATTCATATTGTGTACAAATCAAGGCAGGCCTCATGCAGCAGCTCCGGCTCAGACCTTGCCAGACCACAGTGTACTGCCACCATCAGAATGAAGGAAGGCAGCTGGCCCCGGGGGGGCGGCAACACTGCTGGCCAGGCCCGCAGACGAGAGGACGTCCAAAAGGTACATTTCCTATCAGGATGTGGCTTTATCAACAAGTTTACTGACTTACCTAGGAATGTGGTCTCTCAGTGATTAATGATGAGGAATTCTACCATGACAAGCAACTTATCCTTAATGGGTCCTGCTCAGAAACAGGCGGCAAAGAGCCGCACATCTCCCTAGATGGTTTGTCAATTTCAGCTTCTCGATGGGCTAGAAATAAAAGCTCGCTGATGACAACTGTGAAGGCCATGGCCTCTCTGGCCTTGACCTAATGTTAGCTATAAATGGATTGGCCTCCCAGGAGATTGGGAAACCCACCCAAGTACAAAGCAGGATCTATTTCTCTGGTTAGGGACAAGAGCTAAGAAAGAACCAGGCTGCGTCTTTTTGCCTGAGCCTTCCTAAAGCCACGGGTCATGGAAGACCCTTGACCGCGGTTAGGCCAAGCCATTCCGAAGAGACCTACCAAATCTCTGGGGGGTTATAGGAGCCAGGCTCTTTTGAAGTACAGGGAAGGTCTAAGAACTCCCAGCAAAAATAAATAATAAATAATGGGAGTATTAATTTAGCCAACATCAAGAGTTTGGCTCTAGGGAATTATTCCCCTCAAGATTTGAGCTTAAAGAGAATACCAAGATAAATGCTATTTTTACCTCTCAGAGGGAAATGGTTTTTTTAAAAGGGGAACAAAGATATTTTCAAAACAATTCTCAATTTTTTTCCCAATTTTCTATTATAAATTATGCATAAACTTCGAAGTTGGTGAGCTTTCAAAAATCACTGTTATCCAGCTTAAGATACTGAATGGCCACTGTCAGTTTCATCTGCCAAATAATGAAAGTTGTTCTTCAAGGAAGTTATTTAGTTCTATGAGAGTTTAAAATGAGTCTGCTAAAAAAAGATGGATCTTCAGATCCAGGGCAAATATGCAGTACAAGGTATACCTTAAGTGGAAATACATGAGCTGCCTATAACTACAGCAGTTTTCAATGAAAAAAAGTTTACTTCCTAATACAAAAAAGAATTTGCTTTTCAGCTAAACAACTGATGTGCAAAAGGTAAGTTAAAAATCATAATAGCGTATTTAATAGCTAACTGAAGAGAAAAAAAACACCGTGTCATTGACGTTTAATCATAAAATTAAATAATTGGTTCATTTTTCAGGTGTACTTCCATTTCCCCCACATTTGGAACAGGCTTTACAAAATACAACGTGTATCAAAGCCACACAAATCATCCACCTGGGAGTTTTGTTGAAACTGCTTAGTTTATCTGGATTCAGTAAGTTCCTTCTAGTTCTTCTCCTAATTATTATTTTTTGGTAGGCTCTTAATAAAAATAAGAATTGATAGGGGCGCCTGGGTGGCTCAGTCGGTTAAGCGTCTGCCTTCGGCTCAGGTCATGATCCCAGGGTCCTGGGATCGAGCCCCGCATCGGGCTCCCTGCTCCGCGGGAAGCCTGCTTCTCCCTCTCCCACTCCCCCTGCTTGTGTCCCCTCTCTCGCTGTGTCTCTCTCTGTCAAAAATAAGAATTGATAAATAACTCTTGCTGATTACTGTGTGCCAAATACTAGGGATATTTTATTAGCTCATGCTACCCTCACAGTATTCCTATGGGAAAGTTTCAGTGATTAACCTCATTTCACCCGGAGGAAACCGAGAGGTTAGGTAACCTGCCTAAGGAGCCCCGCCGACAGGTGCTTAAGTCAAGGTTCAAACCCAGGGTCATGTACTGGATGGCATGAGCCCTTAACTTCCAGGATCTTATGTCATATGTACTTTTCTCGAGTGTGATGACCTAGATACGGGACCAGGAAGAAACGTACAAGGTCAGACCTGGCACTTAACCTCAGTATTGAAATACAAATCACAATGCAAGAGGAGTCTTAAGTCTTATTGAAGGCGCTATAGTTAGCAATCTGGGTTAACAATCACCACTGAGTTCCTATTATAACACTGGAAAAAACATAGCCTAGAATGCCCATGGGCTTTGTTCTCTCATTCATTTCTAGGAAAATGCTGGTTATTTGCCCTCCAGGGAGTTGTGAGGGGAAGACCAAATGTTCTCCTGGGGATTTTTACAGCTGACAAATGACCAAGGTGACGCTCCACGGAGGCTGCATTTGGGGTTTCTAGCCGATGCATCTTCGTACGCCAATCTCCTCTGTTGAGGCAGAGGTAGCAGAGACCGGAGGGCTACGGATGAGGGGATGATCAGGGGCTTGGCGATGATTTACAAGGGAAGGAAGGGTCTATACATGAGGAGACACTGATACTAAAATGGCAAGTAAAACTAAGTGGGGTTAAGAAAGAACCCAGGGCTTATAGTAAAGTAAGTCTGCCACAGAGCTCAGAAATTACTGGCCTTTAACACACACCAAGGCAAATGGCCCCATGAATCCATCTTTTGCCGCTCTGTGGGCTGAATTATACTCTGCACCATATACTAAAGACAGCCATGAACAGCTTTTATAGCTTTGATAAATGGCTTTTTAGTTTAGGTTGCATTATGAGAACAAAACAACTGGTCGTGAATCATAACATTTTATGGGTCTGCTGCTTCATAGAGTTTTCTAAAATTAAGCCTCTAAATTATACTCCGCCCTCATTAGGAAAAGCGTCCCAGAAAGGGGAAACCATTTCAGGGACGATGGTAGACCTGTGCCTGGAGGGCCCGAGGTAGGCTTAAACGGATGCGCGCTGAGGAACCAAGGGTGTGGTGGCAGAAAGACCGGCTGCTACCCAGGAACCAAGTGCCAGGAGACAGTGACTAGGATCAGCTGGAGTTCACTACCCATAAGCGAACAAGGGGCGGAGGCCGACCATTTTCAAATCACAGAAGGCAGGTGCAGGCATGCAGAGAAAGGAAGCCATTCCTACGCAAAGCCAAAAGAGGAGGAGGGAAGAGAAGAGGTTCTAAGCAAATCAACAAGTGTTTCCTGAGTCTCTTCCATCAACTGAGTGTTGAGTAAGACCCTAGAGAGTTTTAAAAGGCAGCATAAAAAAGAAAATAAAGGCCATTTCCTTCAAGACAGTTCCCTAGACGCTACTACAGCTACTCTAGATATTCCGGACAAGGTGAGATCCATGAGGACAAGTGGGCAAGATCTGGGCCAGGCGCCCCATCTGAGCTCCCAGGACATTGGGTGCCCCCATCCTAGCACCGACCGTGCTGCAGAAAAGGCCTGACCTTGCCTGCATCCCCCTGCTGCCTAAGGTCTTTGAGAGCAGAGGCCATGCCCACCTTGACCTGGGTGGGATCTCTAGTACCGCGCACACTCCATACCTCTGGAATTGGCCTGAATGCAATACAGGGAGAAAAGGTGAGGAAAAGCTCTTAATGGGGTCGGGTCTTGGACTAGCTGCTAAAGATGATAAAATTATTGAGGCTGAAAGAGGCATTTCAGGCATAGGGACCTGCGGGAACCAGGGTGGAGGCTTATGAGCACAGACCATGTGTTGGCTGGACAGATGAGCACTTGTAGTTTGAAGACTTGCTGCTCCTAGAAATGGGTCAATTATTTCATGGCCTAGAGATGATTTATTATTTTACTGTTACTAACAGAAATAGACGTGAAGTGTTTCACTAGTACTATGACTGCCAATGTTGCCCATTACCAGAAGAAATCATTCCCATTCCCAGCACAACAGAAGGGGACAATGGCTGGCCAGTCCTTTGCTAGAATAACGCTCCCTCCTACCATTTCTCTTCATTAGATTTTAATGTCAGTTTCACTGCTCCAGTTTACCAATTATTTAAAGGTTATAGTCAGTCAGACAAGGTTTGTTTTAAAAAAAAAAGGAAGATAGTCTTCAAAAAGAATAAAGCACATTCATGCAACTTTAGAATCTGTCACCAACCACAATTCCAAATGCTCAGTTTTCTCCTGTCACTACACCCCAATCACCAAAACGTATGGTCATTCTGATAAACTAAAAAAAAAAAAAAAAAAGAAAAAAGAAAAAAAATTCTAATGCTTTTTTAAAAGGTAGGTTTAGGTTATATATTAAAGTCAAGATTATGTATTATTTCCTGCCTTAGTATTTTCCTATTTCTTTTTAAAGGCATTAGATCAATAACTCCTGTTCTCCTATTTCCAATGTTTTAGTGGTTAACACAGGATTTTTCTAAGTTTGTTCCTATTAAATGAACTGACCAAAGTCTTTACTTCCTAGTTAAATGGACTCTTTCCAAGAATGCCATGGAAGACAAAGAATCCAACTGGTTCAGTGACTCAATCCAATGAAGCATTCACCCTCAGCCTCTGACAGCTCAATCTCAATGCTTCCTGACAGTATGAAGGATTGCTAATTTCTTACGCTCTCACTGGTGGTTCTTAAATGCTCACCAATGAACCAAATGTTGATCAGTCAATGCCAAGGAATCAGAAACCAAATTGCCAACTCCCGGATGTATATAGTCCAAAGACTCAGGTTTAAAATCAAATCAAACACCTTAGAACTTACTAAAATGTTTTAATAGATGCATTCACAATGAAAACATTTGGGAATGCAATTTGTAATTTAAAGGAGGAACGCTATTATAGCTCATAATATCTAACATTTATTGAGCACTTACTCTGATAGAAACTGTTCTAAGTACTTCAGGTGCATCAACTCATAAATCCTCAGCAAAAACCCAGTGAGGTAGTACTCATCCCCATTTTACAAATGGGGAAACTGAGGCAGAGAAGTTTACTAACTTGATCAAGGTCACCCAGCTAATGTCAAAGCCTGGCACATTTGGTAGAGGTTTGCAGGAGTATCTGTGATATAAAGCAGTGTAATAAAGGGAATCAGTGGACTTGGACTGGAAACATGAAGAAAAATTAACATTCACGGAAGGACTGTTGTGTTCCTACATATTTCACTTCATCCTGAAACAAATACAAAGTGGGTGTTGGAAGCCTCATTTTGATAGATGAGGAAGCAGAGATACCAGGTAATTTGTCCAAGAGCCCACGGGAGGCCATGGCTGAGCCGCATGCACATGCCCTGCAGGCGTGCGTGGGCCCTCCACCACCCCCCCCAGCTCACCTGTCCCGAGTTCCTGTGGGGCAGAGCTTGGCTCTCAGGGACCACGGATCCCCAGAGCCTAGCCTGGAGCCTGAAACCTCGACACTCAATATCTGCTTTTACTTAGTGTTTTCATCTATAAAATTATCAAAGATGTGGTTGTTGTGAGGAGAAAATGAAATTGATTCCTTCACCCACCCCCCTCAATTTTATTGAGGTAGGACTGATGAATACATATTGTATGTATTTAGGTCGTACAATGGGATTTTGTAAAAAGGCGTACAACGTGAGGATTTCATATACGTATACATTGTGACACGATTAGCACAATCAAGTTAATGAACACATCCATCACCTTCCACAATTACTGAGATGATCCCTTAAGAAAGCATCGTGATCATTCTAAAGCACAGACACATGGAAACTTTAACAGCTCTCAGTTCTTCCAAAGGCAGTGGTATTTTAGATGTGTAGAACTAATTTTTTTTTTAAATTAGCAAACTGAAAATTGCTACTAGCCCTATGCCCACTGAAGTTTATTTTGCATGTAGGGCAAACACATATCACCCACTGTAATCAATATTCAACAAGGGGTAATATAATGCTACATTATAATCCTCTTTCTCACACACACACAAACACACACACACACACACACACACACACACACACGGAACCAAAGGGAGTTTCATTTTCTTTAGGCCCCTAAACACCTATTCACCATTTTGTTAAAGCCCAGGGCATTCAGCTTGTATACAAAACTCATTACTGTATGCATTTTAAAAGGAATTTAAATGCACTGACCTGACAATGGACACAATAATGAAACAAAATTCTCATTACCATGCTCTAAATAATAATACAAAAAAAATTAAACCTCAGGAATATTTTAATGTTAAGATAAATGCTGGCTTCAAACCCAATCTGGGGCTGCTTAGGATTTCTAGTTTGAAACAAAACCTGTTTACCAGGGTAAAACATACATTCTGGTAGTTCAATTTGTTATGTTCTGGAGACCGTCTGTCTTTATAGAACTACCTTTCTCCCCAATTAAGGAACAATTTTGCCAATCAGTTTTCCTGGTGACTCAGCCTCACAAAAGAGAGAGGAAGGGATAGAAGCAGGGGGTGTCAGGAAGGTTGCTGTACCTCCTGTCACATCACTACTGATTAAAGGGGCTCAGAAAGAACAGAAGGAAAGTGCATTTCAAGAACAACAGAACCTTTCTGCGAAAGTACACTCGCCTAATTGAAAAGCAACTCGAAGCTGTTATTTTTATACCCCCAAATGCTGAATCATTCCTCAAACAATTTCACAAAATCAATAAAAGAGAAGTAGCTCTCTCCCGACCCCCCTCTCCTAACCAGGGCCTGTTGGAAACAAGGCCTTTCTTTTTCTCTCCCGTTTAGACTGAGGGCCAAGTAGCCAAAGAGAAGCAAGAATACTTGCGTTCTCTCAGTTAAGAATGGCACGCTGGGCCTCGTATCCATCGCAGCAAACTTTTTCTCCTGAAGTTTCGACATGGATAATCTCCGGAGCTGATCACCAGGTTCTTGGAGATGAGATGCTAACACAGGACTCCACAGGGACTGGTTGATGATTAGGTGCTGTTATTCCACTGAAAGGTATGATGGAAGGAAGGGAGGGAGGGGGGAAAGGCAAGCCCAGATGCCTGGTTTAAAATCCGAAAAACAGGGTGGTCCTTTGAGATTCGGCGATCTGGCCACCCAGACATGCTGCGCCCACGTTGCCAGCTCTCTAGGCACCTGCCAGGGAGAAGTGTTCAAACACGGTGAATTATACTTGAATGATGCCACGCCACAGTCGACCGGGGCATCTGAGGGGCGGCAAAAGATAGTTATGTGGTATAGTAACAGTGGGAGCCGCCTCTAAGATTTGGCTACAGAGAAACGCTGAATTACAAATTGCTACCAAACGCGAATCTCAATTACCTTTCTAGGACGGATAAAGAAACAATCAGAAGAATGGTTCCTTTTGGGATCTGCAACATATTCCAAGCCAGATCTTAGTCACTCGGTATCTATTTATGGAGACCTACTATGTGCCAGCTACTCTTGGAGGTGCTGGGCACGGCAGTGAACACATCGGATCCCTGTCTTCATGGAGCTTACATGCTAAAGATGCCGGTCAGACTATAAAGACACGATAACCTATGTTGGGTGATGACCAGCACTTTGAAAAACACAGCTGAGGTTGTGGGGGTGGGGTGGGGAGGAAAGTGCTCAGCAAAGCCTGTGGGATGAAGGGACACTTGAGCAGAATGTGGAGCACATGGGGGACGGGGCGAAATGGGGATCTGGGAGGATGTGTGTTTTAGTTCCTAGCAAATGGAGCAATAAAGCAAGGGCTCTCCAGGGAGAATGGGCTTGGAGGGTTCCAGAAACAGCGAGGAAGTCAGCACGGTGAGGAGTAAGAGATGACAAGAGAGAGAACACGGCCAGGCTTCTAGGAATTCATACTTAGAACCAAATAAAACAATACTTTGCTTCCAGAATAACAGGAGAAAAATTACTTTTTACAGGAAATATTTCAAATGAACTGCCTGCTGGTTTTGCTACTTAAAGAACTGTAGGTTTATTCCGTATGATCGGCAATCATAAACCCGTTTCTAAATAACCTAGAGTTTTAAACTAGTTGATGCTAAGAGAATACCTTAAGACAAAACAAACAAGAACTACATTTGGGTGCCATTTGTGGGTCCCTCCCTGACGTACCTACTTCTTTGATTCCCCTCCCTGCACCCCGCTGCCTTGGGAAGTCAGGTACCATGTCTCCTGTGTTCTCACAGATGCTCATGGGGTCCTGTATCACAGCACTCATCACATTACCCTGTCACTGTCTGCCACTTGTCTCCTTCCTCTCGAGATAAAAAGGGCTTTATTTACTTCACCGCAATGACCTCGCACTGCCCAAGAAGTTTGTGGCATGGATGAATGAAAAGCTGGATAGGCACTCAGCTTGCCCATCTTGACCTTGCTCTTGTAACCTCACCCCGGAGGTCCACGACTCAGATGGCATCAACTCCCCTTGCCTTCCTCCCTCCCTGGACAGGGTCTGTTTATCTCACACTACCCCCAGCTTAGGATAAGCAGTATGCCAATGGTGCTTAAAAATGGCTTTTCGTGGGGTGTCTGGGTGGCTCAGTCAGTTAAGCGTCTGACTCTTGGTTTTGGCTCAAGTCATGATCTCAGGGTCCTGGGATCGAGCCCTGTGTCGGGCTCTGTGCTCAGCGGGGAGTGTGCTTGAGGGTACTCTTCATCCCTCTCCCCCGGCCCGTCCCTCCTCACACTTGCTTGCGTACTCTCTCAAATAAATAAATAAATCTTCAAAAAAATACGGCTTTTCGGGCTGACTCTTCTCAGGAAGAACTGAGAAATCCTAAGAAGCCGAAGCCTTTCTGGAGATGAAAGCTAAGAGTGTTATTTATTTACACATTCGCCTCTTTAATAACTGTTTGCCTTAAAGAATGGGGGATGGTCCTGAGCAGCATGGTAGCACAGAACTCGGTGACAATGGGGATGTCGTATCTGTACTGACAGGGTGGACATGGGACCTGTGACACGCCGGAGCACGGGGAGTGTGGCTAGAGTGACCATGGATCCGAATTTCTAGTTGTAGTTCATTTTGCTTGGCTTACATTCAAATGGCCACCTGCGGTAAGTGGCCTCCACCACAGGACGAGAGCCTCCTCTGGGGTGCCCTCTCCTGCAGAGGGGTCAGAAGTGATTTGAATACAAGTTCCCCGAGGACCAGAGCCTTGGTGGTCCTGCTCAGAGCCTTGGCAGTGCCTGGGACGTTCTCAGTCATCTGCGGAATCACATCTATACACACCAACGGAGGGGGGTTGGGGAGGAGGGAGGGAGGGGGGTGGGAGGGGAGGGTGAGGTCAGGTTGCAGAGGCCCCGCCGTACCCACTGTGGACATGCTGACATTGTCTATATGTGGTGGCTCGGAAGCTCAGAGACCCTTCCAGTGGGCATGTTTTTCTACATGGACACTACAACCCACTCCTGTGCTTGCTTTCTTTTTTTTTCCCCAAGAGGATATTTTTAAATTAGAGAGGAATTTGTTATGCTAACGCTGGCTGGCTGACTCTGGGAGCTGATGGTTCTCACTACAGACGGCCGGCCGCGGGAAGTCCGACGTGCTAGAAGTCACTAGGCTAATTCCTCGGCTTTCCCTAAAACATCTCAGAAGTCAGGCACACCGTGCAGGAGGGATGAATTTTGTTCACCTCATTTGTGATTTTGAGTAGGAAATTAAAACCTGTACACAGGAAAAGAAAGAAGTCCTGATATATTTGATCAGGGGTGCTTTATGAAGAATTTATTATCAGGTAGGAATATCAAATGAGAATCAGAAACAGCAGAGAAGCCCAATAAAACACCGGCATTTGACAAAATAAAACAGATGCTGATGGGCTGGAGCTATTGATGGCTGAGGGGATAAGGAAAATAAAAAGAGGAAATTAGAACAAATAAGATGGATGATGTAATTAAGAACTGAAAACAAGCACGGAGGAAGAGAAATTTGAGCTTGCTGGCTGTGCAAAGTGAGCTGTTTCAACCTTTTGTTTTTTTTTTAATACCAAGGGAAGTATGTTTAGAGCCTACACAGACCTTAAGAAAATTCTATATTTAAATATCCAAACCTCAAATTGGGTCCACGGTAGGAGGTTGAGGGTTTGCACTGACCGGCATCCTGTCTTCAGCAGACCAAACCGGCTCCAAATATAATAGCTCAGATCACCTTCAGCGGCCTGACGTTAACTCTACATTGCTCCCCACTCCTTGTTCTCCTCCGATTGCCTTCAAGATAGAGCGGGGCCCAACAGGAAAGGGATCGCTATAGCAACCGGGAAGCTCTTTTTATCTGAGTGGAGGAGGTTCTGCAGAGCCAGGCAGGAAGATCCAGAGGGGAGAGCCACGAGGAGTGCCCACTCTCAAGCCTGCCTAGAGATTCTTAACTGGAGGATGTGTGTTCCAGAAAATGATTAATGCTTTGAGAAAAAAAAAAAAAATGTTCTAATTGAACATACAGTAGTTCTGAATTTTCTTTTTGTGTGACAGATAAGATATAATCGTTGAATTTCTTTCTCCAGAGGCTTTGTAGGAAAAAACCCTTTGTGGAAGCAATATCTTTGGTGTCTGAAAGATAGTCTTTTTATATGAAACAAATTCTGCATTGGGTTTACTAAAAGCATCCACCTGCTTATCAATCTAAAAGCTGCATCTTTAAAGGTCACAAGTGAAGGAAAATCAGATAGACTCATTCTAATTCCTAGCAAACGGGAGCTCATTTCTCACCAATCCACCCTGCAGCGCTCAGTAGCATGACCTTTCACTTACAAAGAGAACAGCAGATTTCTGTCTCTCATGTGCTATCCTTCTTTCCTCTTCAGGAATTAAATGCAGTTTTGATATTATCATTACACACTTCCATAATATATCCACTGAAAGGACTTAATACATTAGCATCCCTGAGCCAAAATGTCCAGCCCAAACTCTCTCACGATCACGTGGGCCTGAGAAGGGATATTAATTAATAATAATTAAAAAAAAAAAAACAGTTGGAAAAAAATAATAAGAAACAGTTGAGTATACAGCACTCCAGGTCCGAGAGCTCTTGTAAAACCTGTGGTCTGCAGCAGGGAGTGAATAAAAAAAAAAAAATTAAAAATGAATCTTTAATTGCATGCTCCTCTTTAACTCTGGCCTGACGAATTTCACTGGGAAAGTCACTCTAAGGGGCTACAGAGCAGCCTTTCTTCAGCATCTCTGAGAATAAGGCCTCTGAGTAATGTCAGAAAGTAAGCGGTCTACCGGAAACCTCTAGAAAGCGCACCGGGAGAAGAATGAGACGTCTAACAGTGATGATGACCAGGGGCTCGTCTCCCTTGCTTACCACCCACTGAAACAACAGCTGGAGGGGTCGGTGACCTGGTGTGAGGCAAAAAACACTCATTTCTCAACAGTCACTGACAACCTTGTCGGGGTCTGAAGTCCAAAGATTCCAAATACACACCTGCACGCCGAAGTGGGGGCACTGGACAGAGCACGAGCTCTCCCGTCTGCCCCCGAATGGCAGGTCACTGTAGCGCTGTATCATTTCATTTTCAGAAGAAATTCTCTTCGTTGCCTCATGTAGTAATTTCAGGCAATCTAAATTTAATTACAATAAGCCTATGAAGTTCATTAATAATATGCAAGGGATAAATGACTGCAGTGGACCCTGAAAAGCAAGCGATTTTACTTCTACTTGCCTCAATTTCCCTAATAGGAAAGATCGGAACTACCTCACATCCCTATCCGAGGCCCATTTAAATTCTGTGTGGAAGCCAGAACAAATCAGATGCTTAATACATTTTATATTAGTAATAATTAATAATTCAGAGACGACAAAGTTTCTTCTGAAATAATAATAGTCTACACTTGTATAGCACATTATGGTGTACGGAGGACATTATCACATCTGATCCTCCCAGGAGCCTCTGCGTCAGGCAGGGCAGACATTACAACGTCCATTGGGTAGAAGAGGAAAGTGAAAGCAGGACAGAGGTTCAGCAAATGTCACACCGAAGACGGCTCGGCGGGGCAGCGAGAACTCAAACCCCGGTCAGAGCTTGACAGCCAGTGTTTCTTCCATTCTCCTGAAACAGGCTTAGCATTTGGTCAGGAATATTGTTTGCTTTTTTGCCCATGTTGAATCAATATTGATATTCTAATTGAGGAGACAAGGACACCCCTTGCTATTTGCATATTGTAATAGCCTTCAGGATAATTACTCGATGGATCTTTTGAAAAAATAAGCCACATGTTTACCCTACTTCACTGCTTTTAGGAAAGTAGGATACATGACATTTACCAAATGCTGCAGAACAATTAGCTGTCATTTAAACTACTGTGAAGAAATAACATTTAAAAAGGAAAAGAAGCAGAAAACCTAAATCTTCAGTGACTGCTTGAGAGCTACAGGATGAACTTTAACTGTGTTGTCCTACAGACACCCCTACACAGTCCTTTAAAGGTCTCGGGGGTTCTTATCCCTTACTCCACAGCACACAGGACAACAAAAACTAACTTGTATCTAAAGTTTCCACCCAAAAGGTCTCATCGACTCCAAAACCATTCATCTGAAGCAAAGAAATGAACGTGGCTGTGTGTTTCCCTGGAGGCTGTGCTGCGGAATGAGATACCCATCACAGTTTTGGTCTCACTGTTGCTTAATAATATTATTGGCTATGATTAATTCCGTCATCATGCTGCTTAAGCTAAGAAACAGCCCAGGATTTTGCAGATTTTGATTAGTAATCAACGTATTGTAATTTAAGTCCTAATTTCAGACACAGGAACAGAACAGAGAGCAAACCTCCTTTCTTCTAAACCATTAGACCAGTTATTCTTCATAAATAATCTTTCAGATGAGACTATGATTAAGAGAGGTAAGTCAGAAAAGAAAGACAGCACATTTTAAGCGACCTCACAAGCACAAATGAGAGACGTGAGTATTAAGAAGTGACCATGGCCTCCCAAGGTCCGCCATGCTTTATTTAGAGTACCAGGTGGAGAGAAGGGTCCTGGCGGAACAGCTAATACGTTGGCTGTTGGCAGGGAGCATGATCAGAGCCAGCCTGCCTCTTCCCATGAAGCTGCTAGGCGGCCCTACCACACCCTACAGACGGCTCCTCACGGGAATCTGAAATGCCCTCTCAAGTCCGACATTTGCAAGAGGAGAGGGCCTCAGCCGTGCCCCCCAGGGAAAGCCGGCCATCTCTCCATTAGGGTTCTCTACGCTCGCTGCTTCCACTACCCCACCAAACATTCCTTCCCCTCGGCTCTGCTGCTTTTCCTGCCATCGGACTACAGAAGCTACTCTCTTGAATCAGCTTCCTCTTAGACACTCCATCCAACAGCCTATTCTCATCTACCTCCATCTCCTCCAGTAGCTGACAAAGGGCTGACCCCACTGCCACCCCAAACTCTCTCCTTCAACTGGCCAACTTTTCTGGCTGTGGGATCCCACCCTCAATGCCTCTTCCTCCTGCCTATTACATGTGTTGATTCCTCTGAGGGTCCTTATAAATAATGAAGTGGAGAGAGGGGTCTCAGGCAGCTAGAACTTTCAAAAAGTACTTGTGATAAAGCTCCAAATTCTTGCATAGAATTTTATCAGCTCAACATGTCAACGAGACCCAGTGCTTATTACTTAATAAATATAATCTGCTTAGATGCATTTTCTTATAAATTTGCTATGAACTCAACTATTAATTGTATATAGAAACTCCCAACATCGCTCTCCAACACTCAAACGCATTTCATCCACCTGATGTCCATGCTGATAACAGAGTCCTGGACGTTTGCACCTGGATCAATGAGCATTCAGTAGATCCACAACAAAATCCGTCACACCGATCCATGCAGCTGCCCCTCCTCCTGGCCCTCCATCACTGTTAAGGGCATCTTCTGTAGTCATTTTGACTCCTCTCATTTGCCATCAATTGCCTTGACTTTGTACATTCTCCATCCTGGAGTCCTTCCTATCTATTCCTCACTGCGTCTGCCTTGGTTAGAGCTTCAGTGCCCCTTGGCTGTACTGTGAACTCCCGTCTTCAGTCTCTCCCTTCTGCAATCCATACGTATTTCCACTATTCCCCCTTCTTAAAGGTCTTCGGTGACCTGCTTGCTCTCTACTGAAGACAATGCAAAGTTCCTAACATGAGAATGAAATCCCCGAAGGATGGACTATAATCTGTTCTTCCAGCATTCTGTGTCACGATTACTCTCCCCAGGTTTCACACCAGCATATGACACACCATTCTCTCAACATGACTTGGGGTCTCCTGCTTCCATGCTTTGTCTCATGCTGGCCCCTCTATTTAGAGTACCTTCAACTATTATATTCTTACAATATCACAAATCTTTTCCATTTGTCAATGCCCAGTTCAAGGGCATCCTCCTTTCATAAAGCCCCAGTTTTGATCAGCCCAACCAGATACGAATTCTTCCTCCACTGGCACACTGTGCTACTTTCTGAGTGTTTTCTTATTGAGATCAATCTAGGTTTTCCTTATAATTAATCTATACATAGCTCATCTCTTTTTAGAGAAAGAACAGTATACCTCACCACTGAATCACACACACAGTCCTACACATAATGGGTTTGACTTAATAAGTATTTGACAAATGAATTAATGAATAAATCAGTGAGTTAAATTCATGGCTTCCTACTGCCAATTTTTTCCCCCAACAAATCAGTGTTTAGCAGACTGCAGCATCTAGGTAGAACACTCTCCTTTTGTACCCAATAGATAGAATGCTTCAAGTATTCCTAAAGCACTCCCCCTCTTGTTATCCAGTATTTGGCTTTGAAGAATAAATTAGCACAAGGGGCTTCACTGGATATGCAATAGAAAATTAACTTCTCATAAAATGGTTTAGTCCAAGTTTATTAGAAAGCTCTCAGTTTTACTGGTTTGCTTTGCAGAAAATTTTGTGTTAACTGTGATCAGAAGAGGTAGAAAGCAGAGCTGCACTGACAGAACTGTCTGGGATCAGAGAGACCTGGATGATGCAATTAAAAGGTGGACAGACAGGTAGACAGATGTTCAGCTGCATGATCAGGAACAAGATTGTATAAAAAGGCTTCTTTGATCATTAGAGATACTGCTATAATGAAACCCTGGATACCTACTCGGTGTTTCTGCCAGCTCTCATCTCCAGCAGGTGTCTTCTAGAAAAAATAAGGCAAACACAAACAGATCCACTGCCAGTGAGTCAGAGCTGCTTGGCATTTTTTCCTGTTGATTAAGCCACAAATAAAATCATACATGTTGTGCTTCGAACACAGGCAGAGTATGCAGTTTGTGCATCTACAGAATACAACTTCCTGAAATATTTCAGCATCCATTACTCGGCTGAGATCAAGAAACTAATATATATTCAACAGGCTATCCTATGTGATCCAAAACATCCCCAAGGGCCAGAACATGACACAAACTGTAAGCACCAAAATGGATTTAAAAGGCAAACAAACCGTAGGATGGTAAATTTGGAAAATGAAGGTAAATTGTGAACAAGTAGGCAGGACACTGGGGCTTAAGGATAACTAGGTCTTGGTGGGTTGGGAGAGCAGAGGGTTGAACTAATGTCGGCCAAAGTGGCAGAGCTAAATGTCAGTCATATCTGCCTCGGGAATGCACCGCATGGTACCTTAGAAGGAACGCTGTTTTCTCATTTAATTTCTGCATAGTTTAAAACGAGAGTAGATTCCCTGATCACACACCAGCTGACAGGGATGTAGGTGGTAATTAGGGATTCTTTGGGGAATAAGAGTTGCTGTGACTGATCCACATAGTAGAGACCCGAGGACAGGTCTCAGCACGGCTACGGACACCCTTCGGCGTTTGGCATACCAATTCATCCCCCTGTCCTGGGTTCCTCCTGACACATCGAGGCAGTTGTAACACTTGGTGGTTTTGTCTGGGAGGGATTTTAGGAGTGTAAGATACCAGTGTATTGCATTCCTCTCTTTAGAAGAAGCTATGGGGCTCGTGATAGCATCATTTCTTACAGCATTTGTTGACTGATTCTGGCTCTAGGGTTAGGGTGAGAAGGAGAAAGGGAACAAGGCAGAGAGCATGCGTGCATGAGGAAGCAATCCAGTCACCGGGCCTTTTTTTTTTTTTTTTTTAAAGATTTTATTTATTTATTTGACAGAGACAGAGACAGCGAGAGCAGGAACACAAGCAGGGGGAGTGGGAGAGGGAGAAGCAGGCTTCCTGCTGAGCCGGGAGCCCGATGTGGGACTCGATCCCAGGACCCCGGGATCATGACCTGAGCTGAAGGCAGATGCTAACGACTGAGCCACCCAGGCGCCCAACCGGGCCTATTTTTATGGCTTGGAGCAGAGGTGGATGTCCCAGTAAATCATATTTCAAAGACAGATGGGTCCTCTGTAACCACGCTTTCCCATTCTAGAGTCCTCACTCCGTCCCGTAAAAGCCTTGAGCCCCATACGCCCACGAGCCATTGATCCTGCTCCAACTGTAATGCACAATGATGAAAGATCAGATTGCACCACACCAGCATGGGGGGTCTTTGATGAGAAAGCGGAAAGACAGCATTTTAAGTTACAGGTTGGAAAACTGGCGAAGACACGGGTGTTTTCCCATTTCCCTCTCTACATTTTACAGCTATAGAGCCCATTCACAACACACTTTAATTGGCTACTCGCCATCACGAGATGTTGGCTAAACACAGAAGTAGGTCCCAGAGCACCAGCCCAAGGAGGTGCACAGCTGCACTCCTTCCTGGTTACAGGGGTTCTCCCGGCGCTAGATTTCCACAGGCAGCCCTTTGCACCACCACCTGAAATCTCAATATTAGAGCCCAATCTGTGATGTTACCTCAACACTGTCAGGTCAGACTCTCTCAGAATACTAATATTAAGAAGATCACCATGACATCTGCCTACTGTAGGTAACAATGACCAACCAGAAAGGTAATCTTAAATTGGGTTCTCTTTCAAGATCTCACTAACTCAAATTGCTTTTGTCATAGTTCTTTTCAAAAAAATATTTTCAATTTAGAACTGGAAGGAAACATGAAAGAGTAGGCTTGACTGCCCGTGAAGTTCACTGCTATTGTGGTGCTAAATGGGCACAGGCTGGGAAGACAAATGAAATAAGACAAATGCACTCTCCCTTATGCTCAAGTACGGGTATTTAATACAGTTGAAGACTGCATTTATTTTTATCTTTGACAGCTCCAGAAATGGCCACTTACTTTATCTGCAGATGGGATATCCTCAAAAATATTTTTTCCTGCCCCACAGGAGAACAATTCCCCCCCACCCCAGGGTTCATCAGCAGCAAGAATTGGTGAACACTGCGATGTACTCCCCGCCTCCCGCCTTCAACCATCAGGAAAGATTAAACATGAGTAAGTCTTAATAAATTCTAGAAACAATGGCTATAAATGAGGGAGAACGGCAAGCCTAGATACCGGTGTGCATCATCACGGAAAAGTGTTTAAAAGGTATTTCCTCTAAGTTAGGAGATATTTATACAGTATATAGAATCTCCAAGTTGGACTGCTTTATTATTTTGAAATTCATTCTTATATTCCTGCAGAGTTTTGCAGTTTGACCTATTTGTCTTAAGGTTGGACTGCATTATACATTCTTAAGAAGCAGAAGCAAGACAGAGATGGCCTTGAAAATCACCATCAACATTGTAATCAGTCTCTTTGATAGAGGTGATACAGAGCATTGACACGGTAGCCGCCATTTTCCCTTAAAATGGTTTTCTCGTTCATTTGAAGACAGAAGCAGAGGCCCCTGCCTTGAATTTGCAATGTTTAAAGATGGGAGAAATACACTGTTTGATTCAATGTTCAAACATTAACAAAGTACACTCAAGGAATCTAAATCAGAAAAAGGGAAAGAAAACTTTGTTTGTGGTAATCTTTCCATAAAGGCATCCAATATTCCCTTCTGATTGAAAACTGTGATTTCAGATTAACTCCTCTAAATGTGTTATAAAAGGCAAATGCAACAGATTTTTCAGTTGATCTAGCCTAAAAAAGGCTACAAATATGGAAGAAAGCTATTAAAATAATTTTTAAGAGAACCTACCTAAATAGATACATACAACTCATGGTACTATTAGCTGCTAATGATAATCATGGATAACATTCCTAGAAACAAGTTATTGCAAGATAAGAATTTTCAGGGGGCTCCCTCAGCTAAATCATGGTAATAATTCCTACCCTCTTCATCAAGAACAGAGTTACTAATAGAAGAAATTCTTTTTCTGGCTTTTAGGTTTTAATACTCCCATCCTCACTTTGAATATAGACCCTGTCATCTGTCCTCAGACAGGAATGCCATCTCCAACGGGGGGTAGGGGGTCGGCGAAGGTCTAAGATGCTGCTTTGAGAAGGATCAAATTAAGGGATCAAAGAATCCAAGCTAGGATTTCATGTTAATATCTGGCTTCCTTCCTCTTTTTTCATACCAATACAAGGTGGATTCTTAAGCACATATAAGACCCAAAGGAAGTGCTACACAAATTCTGTCCTCAAAAAGAACTCTTGAAACAAAAATCTTGAGACTAATATTCTTGAACGTGTATAAAGGGAATGCTCATACCTCTCACAATTTATCATAACAGCCCAGATCTATCAGGATTACATTGGAAGCAAAACTATGAGAAGGAAAGAGAATGAGAGAGGGAGAACCCCTAGGGCGGCCTCCTCATGGTGTCTCCATGATCATCATGGATCATGGCCATCCTGAAGACGTGAATACAGGATTTAAAACCATTCAACATGCATGCAGGTGCTGGTCACGAAATCACATTTATCCGAGTCAAGCTCAATTGGAGATGGCGCGCTCCAGGCTGCACACGTTTTGAGTGTGGAGCTTCTCTAACCATCTCTGAAGCCCTCGCTTTTCCCTGAACAAAGCATTTTGCCCTTTCCCCCCACTCCACACAGAACTTTAGCACTTCCTTTATTGCTCAGAGTTTCCTTTGCACTTCGGGGGATTTGCACTGAATGATGGCAGCAGAATCACTAGTCTAAAGCAAAATTCTGTATTGATATTTAGGATGATTTCAGCATCAGCACATTAGAGTGAAAGCATGGATGAAAGATTCTGGTTATTATCCCTGAAGCTGACTCACCCTCACAGAAGAGCCCACAGCTACCGAAAAGGGTTTTAGTTTTGAAAAGAGAGATAGGACAGCGTGAGCTGACCGTGGCTAATGGAAGAGCCCAGCTTCGGTTTCTATGTGTAGCTGGATGACATGGCCTGGGGAGGGGGGAGGCGGGGGAACAATCACAACAGTAATGAGACGTGGGTGTTGGTAAGTTTTGTCCAGAAAGTATTCATGGTTTCTAGCCGAACCAAGCTGTTCAACTCCTTCTTACCAGGCTTTACTGAAGTCAAAACAAAACGAATGCACAAACGAATGAAAACCCTCCTCTACTGGGCTCCTTTGAGAGTGCATCACATAAAAATATCTGTGATCCTTTCCGAGATGCAACGTCACAGTCTATCATTTAAAAGTCACATGTAGACCTTTGTGCTTTGCTGAGAATATAGCCCCGAGCCACTTTTTGTGAGTGGTGATACAGAATAGTGCATAAAAACCTCGAGTTCTGGAACTAGTCCACTCCTAGCTTCATTGCTAATTAGGTGTACAACCTTGACTAAGTTACTGAATATCTGAGTCTCACTTTCCTCATCAGAAAATAAAGTAAAAAAAAAAAAAAAAGATATTAGTACACACCTAATAACATTGAAGGATTAAGTCACAAATGCATTCAAAATGCTTATCACACATGAGGGTTTTTTTTCTGGGGGGGGAGTGATGGAACTCTTTTAGATCTTGATTACATATGCTCATTTGTTAACATTTATAGAACTGTGCACAAAAAGAAAAAGGGTAATTTTATTGTATGATAATTTTTAAACAAAATTAAAAATATATATGTATGTATGTATTTCAATTACACTGTGTCAAGGATTCAACAAACACAAGAACAATACAGAGCTTATCACAGTGCCTAGCATGTGATAAGCACTTAAAAACGCTCATGACCGAGGCGGAATTTTGCGGCTGTGGTTATTAGCGAGCCAGGTAGAAGACATGTCACTGGGGTGGCAAGAGTGAAGGGGCCCCTGTAGACCCAAGTGGGGTCCACCTGTGAAGGGGGGCGGACGGACCGATAGGAAGGGAAGGTTGGTGCCGTGCCAATCCGTCCCTGGCCTCCAGCTGGGAGCCAGGCTGGGTGAGGGGGGGATGGGGGGAATGCTGCTCCCAGGTTAGCAAGAAGACACATTACCAGTTGCAATTACAAGATGCCAGAAGAAAAAAAAAAAAAAAAAGAGCAGCTATTTCTGCTGCTAGACATGAAAACAAACCAACTGAGAAAAGTGCTTTGATGAGTGGAATATACACTGCTGGGTGTGTGGGCTGGATTCCACCTCATCCTCCAGGAGGGAGGGGGTGAATAATCCCGCAGGGTCAGCCTCAAACGGGTACAGTATAGAAAAGTCAGACAAGTATACATCCTATTCTTAATAACCTTAAATTCTGTTCTCCTTTTTAGTGTAAAGGTTCAGCACACAAAGTTGGAAAGAGAATTTTTTTTTTGAGGCAAAGGATATGGGAAAAATTCAGTATCAGATACCAGTATGCATGTAATCACTGAGATTTTCTATGCTTGCATTTTATTTTTTTCATTTCTTTTTTTTTATTTTATTTTATTTATTTATTTGAGAGAGAGAGAATGAGAGACAGAGAGCACGAGAGGGAAGAGGGCAGAGGGAGAAGCAGACCCCCCGCTGAGCAGGGAGCCCGATGCGGGACTCGATCCCGGGACTCCAGGATCATGACCTGAGCCGAAGGCAGTCGCCCAACCAACTGAGCCACCCAGGCGCCCTATGCTTGCATTTTAAAAAATGATGTCTTTGCTCAAGAGCCAGTAAGCCATTGGATGCCACAGACCATATAATGTGTGACGCTCCCTGATGGGCAAGCACACGAAAGGAAAGCACTTATTTGGCGGTAAAAATATGTTCCCTCTCAATATGCAAGTCTGTTTTTCTTCCTGCAATAAACTACATTTGTTTGATGTGGTATCTGATAGTTTTATAGTGTTTGTTCACATACTCACTAATTTGCAAGATTGGGTAATTTGCAATGGGTCTCATAGGTCATTAGTGCAAATTAACAACATTCTGTAAAAGATAAAGCAAGAAAAACTGATACTTTGTCATAGTGCACAGCTGAGCATCATATTTCAGTTTAGGAATCTGACACCTCATGTGCATTCTTCCGTAGCAGAAAAAGTGGATTTCACCACCACCACCCCTTGGCAGGGAAAGGGGGAAGCATTCATGAAAGAGATTTTAACCCACCTCTTTAGTCTCCAGGTTCCGGTATATTTTGAAAATAGACAACTGTATTAACATCCCTTCCTGGCACCCATCCACCCTAAACAGTTTACTATTTATATTTGTACCTGAAAAGAAGGCACAAAGGCCTCTTTCCTACACAATCCCCTAGGCCTTCTTTTTGGCATGGGAAGCACACACATTTTTGCAAAATTACTCAATGTATACAGCTGAATTCTACAGTTTTCATTAAGAATTCAAGAGATGAAAACTGTTGGCTTCCATAGGAAGGTGACCAAATCTACAGGGATATTATGTACAAATAGTCTGGTTAGAATAATAAACACTACGTGTGCTTTATAATGTTAGACATGTGCAACATGGATTCATTTGTGATCTGGGTCTCAGATTTTTAAAAACGGATCCTCGCTTGCCTTGAGATAAACTTAAGTAAATAATGTTTGCCATCAACTCTAAATGAAGAATGACAGTTAAATTTTATAATCATCTTCACAGCTTCAGGACTTACTTTATATTTTCTCAGGCTCATGACCCACAGGTTGCCATAGCAACTAGGAAATCCTACCTTATCAAGTGCTTCCATTTACATTCCTTGCAGCAGCTTCCCTTTATGAATTAAATCCATCATGGTTTTCTATTCTCAAAATAAAAAGTTCTTAGGATTATCTTGCAGAAACAAGGATCAAATGCTTTGATAGAAACACACTATGCAAAAGTGAACTCAATGGTGGTTTTCTTTAGGAAGAGCTAGAACTATAGCATAATAAACAGCTTATGTCCAAACTTCTAGGCTTCAAAGAACACTTAAATGGAGACATGGCGCTGAAGACGACACATCTCCACCTGTGCATTTCATCTCCGAATTATCAAAGAAAGAATCTGATGGGATATCCTACTTCAAACAGGTATTCAGGCATACAAAGAATTAAAACTGCCTAAGATAAAACCCTGTTACATGCACATATAAATATTAATGAAACGGATAACGAACAAATATATTTAAATTCACAACTCAAATAAGGAAAACAAAACAAGTGACAAGCTTCACTTTATTAAGTCCTGATTTCCCAGGCAGCTTTTGTCCTTGTTTTTGGAGGAGTCAAGTTACCTGGTAGGAGGAGATGACTGCCTGCCTTTGTGTTTACAACTGTGCATGACCATTACGTCAACGGCGGAGAAACCTACCAACCCACCATCTCTCCTCCGAGATGTAGAGGAATAACCACCCTTACTTGGTGCTGCAATCCGAGACGGCAGAGGTGGTCTCACCGCCCAAGGAACAGAAACTTAGAGAGGAGACACGGAAGCTCACGTTGGTGAGCTACCTGAGACGCCGACTGCTGAGAAATGCACGGGGATACAAATCACTCGGAGCCCTCAAGTCACTGCTTGACAAGTGCTTAATGGAGATGATGTTGAGACAGAAAAAAAAATTAGATCCTAGCCTCACCTGCCATCCAAGCCCCAGAAGGGCCAGAAGACTATCTCGACTCCCCCTTCTGGGCTCCCTCCAGCTTAGACAAGTCTCTGATTATGGATACAGACCTCAACCCAGTTGCATTATCAGAACGAACTTTTCCTCTTACTGGTTTCAACATGTGTCCATCCGATTCTCTTTGAAATTCCGCTCGTTCACTGTGTTTGCCGTCCTCTGCTTCCTCCAGTCAGCTTTTGCTTTTTTGTCCTTTTGGTCTCTGCTTCTTATCCACACTTTGATTCTCAATCTTTTCTCTCCTCTCCAGCTTGGAGAGTCATAGCACAGTGAAGTAAAGGATAAAGAGAGCATTGGCTGGTCACAATGGAAGAGGGATTCTGTCAAGTTCTATTAAAACTTAGTTCCTTCCACCACCACTAGCTCCCACCCTTTTGTATTTTCTGCAGCTAATAGGGACCTGGCATCTGGACTGCAGATTTTTTTTTTTTTTTTGCAGGGGTGGGCAACAGCCCAATTTCTGAAGCTTCCAAAGAGGTGAAGCACCATGGGTGTCCCTCCATGGTTTATTAGTGACTCCTGTTAGAGCTGGGAACAGACTGGTCATTCATATCGGGATATTTCGTTCTCATCAAGTTCTGTTACATGTGAAATAAAAGTCTACGCATTAACCTCTCAGGCAGTGTAATACCTGATTTCAATTATATATTATTCTGAAGCACTTTTCTAGGCATCAAACCACTTTTAGCAATAAGCATTATTTAACTTCACAACTTCAAGGTTTATCTGTGGGGGAAATACAAGATACACACACACACATAATAGTTATCCACTTTAGCAGTACACCAAAGCTTTAAAACAAGAGAGATTTCTGGGGAAGCTCTTTGCTGAGCATGGCTCTTCTACATGGTAATGAAATTCACAAAGGTGTACCAATAGCCAATATATAGAGAAGCAAGAGTTTCAATTTGGTTAATGCACTTCTTATTCATTACTAGGCCTCAGTAAAAACCTGGTATCCAACTTAGGGACGCATCACTTAATTACTCATGCTTCACTTTTCAAAATGAGAAGTATTTAAGTTGTCCATCACTACCTTCATGCAGAATAGCAACCAAGATCCCCCGAGTGAGTGATGGTCAATGTGAGAGCTAGCGTCATGCTGCTGCAATAAAACAGTTAAAGTCACCAGGCCAAACACTCATTACAAGATTATTTATAACATGTATTTTAAATGCTTTCATTGCTCTTAATCTGGATTTTCATACTTGAGGACAAATTTAATTTCCCACATTGCAGACGTATTTGTTATAGACATGCCTCCGACCCACTTAAAGTGTTTGCTGGTCATGCTTGCTTGGTAAAAACGTCAAGCAGAAGTAAGCATGTATGATAACTAGAGCCTAAATAATTTTTTGACGTCATTTTCTTTGCAAAAAGCAACTTGAAAAGGGAAAGTGTCCCAGGTGGTCGGATCTGCAAATCAGGAAATATGTTCCTCATACGGCCCTACCTTCCATCAGGAGGAAGGCCAAGAAAGCAGTTACTCTGTTTCCAATGAGACAAGATGACAAAAAAACATAAACGCAAAAGAATAAGGTCTGAAAAACATTTTTAAATGGATTTTCAGCTATTTAAGCTAAAAACAAAACAGACACACACACACGTACACACACATGCACACACACGAACACACACACACGTACTGTGTTACTGGCATCTCCTAACGCTAAGGCTGATGTTGACCTTCATGTTCTTCAGCAACTGAAGACCAACGAGGTGCTAAGCCCCCAGCTTCTTCCTGTTCTAGCATTGTACCCAAATCTTTAAGTCTGTGTAAGGTGAGCCTTTTAATCAATGAGGTGAAAACTTTCAAGAAAAAATCATTGGAATGTATAGATCTAAAATTTTAAATGTATATCATCCTCTAAAATAGCCGTCTTGAAAGGCCATATACTTGTCCAAGTAAGTCTGCTTACTCCCACGTAGTCTGAACTACCCCTCTGACCCTTCCTTTCCATGACAGCCACTGGATCACACTGCTGCTCTGAGGGTTTTCGAGCAACATCTAGGTTTTCTTTTTTTTTTTTTTTAAACCACAACTGCGAGGTCCACCTTAATAATGTGATTCCAAATGACTCTGGGCTGGTTTCAAGCAAGTCAAACTATCCCAAAGGATGAAGATCTGCTACCACTGGGAAGATGCAAATAATCCAAATAAAATTCATGAAGAGAAACAGAAAAAAGGTTTTGCTCAGTAGCAACCTCAATGAAATAAGTCTGTGTGACCTTTTACAACGATTATTGTAAAAAACACTAAGGGTGTGCGCGTGTGTTTTTAAACCCACAAGAAGGTTTTTATAATCTTAACAGGTGAAAATTTTAAACATCACAACAGAAGGTTTCAATACTCTGGAGCAAAACATTGTATTATCAGCTGAAGGAATCCAACTCTGTTTTCTAGAAGTAACCTTTGGGAAACCCATGGCTGAAATTCAGGCATAAGAAGGGTTAAGTTGTAAACAACAGTAGATGCACTCATATACACAGAAAGTGAAACCACTGTTCATTTGAAATCTGTGTTTTCACTTACTAAATATAATACAAAGCATTTAAATGAAGACCATGAAAGATAACCTGCATTCAATACAAAGCTGACCTTTGGGGCCCCTATGGAAAATATTAGATTCTTGCAGTGAATTCATTAACCTGACCTATTCCACTTTTCATGCGTGGATTTTCTTGTAGCAAGGTGCTAGTGTCTGTGACACCGAAAGCTTTTTTATAGTTTGCACTAGTCCTTTTATCACTAACTTTAATAAAATATACCCGCTCCACATGATATAAATGCTAACACATCAATGTCTTCCTTTTTGAATGAGTTTCATTCATTCATTCTTCTATTTATTCAATCAACAGATATTGAGGCACTGTGCCAGATGTAAATATGGTTTAAGTTCTCTATATAGACAGTGAACGTTCAATTAGGCTACATGTCATACAGAAGGTAGAGATTTGCTTCTGCAACCTGGCAAGAAACATCTAAGCAAGGCGTAAACTGTATTCACAGTTCAGAATTAAATCAGAAATACTCTGCTGAAACCAATAATTTGGGGTTTCAATTTTCTTTTATCTTCTTTATTCTTACGCCAGCTATAAATCATATCACCATCCATTCATTCTTCTAAGACATGGGAACATTTAAGTGAAGGTTCTGTTTATTCTTTCTCCAAACCAGTGACTAAATTTAAATAAAATGTTCTTGGGGTTAAAGAAAAATGCCATTTCTTTTAAAGTTGTCAACCCTCTAAAAAGTTAAAAAAAAGAAAACCAAAAGAAGGACTGTCAATGCATCATTTTAAACATACAGATTAGCTTTAACCCATAGACTTTTCAGTATACAACCTAAGAATTCTGTCAAACTAAAAAAATAAAAGAGTAGGTGAAAGGGG
>NC_138379.1:84618694-84669700 GCF_054177405.1 Leptonychotes weddellii | reverse complement strand
TGGGGGGGAATCATGAAATCTCAGGGCTTTTTAAAATCGTTCATTTTCTTTGAGCTAGACAGTTATGCCAATTCAATCAACCAGAGAACTTTAATAAAATATTTCAATCAATCCTTTTTTTTTTCCTTTTTGTCAATTAAGAAACAGGAATGCAATGCTCATACACTGTACAGAAGTGGAATGGGGGATCCAGGAAGACCAAGGGAGGCGCAGCTACCAGAGAGTTGGCATCGTGGCCCAGGGCCCACTGCCAGCTCCGGCTGTCCCCTCCGCTGCTGTGATTCGAGCCCAGCCACGCAATCTCTCTGACCTTCCATATTCTCACCTGTAAACGGGGATAACATTAGTATCTATCCCCAACTATTGCTTTGAGGTTTACTGAGCACTTTCTATGTGCGCAGTAGGGTGCACAATTCTAGTGACCCTCTGCAGAGAATCATCCCTAGCCTTAAGTTTATAAGCACAGTTAAGGAAGGGGAATCGATGTTGATACAGTTGCTTTTTGTGGCTGGGGTTAGCGTCCAGTACTTGGGGTGAGAGCATTAATGGAGGGTGGGATGCTTAAAACAAAACAAAACAAAAAACTCTAAACTTTGGTAAATTCAATACTCCAGACACCTTAAGTTTCTTTACCATCTAAACATTCGTTTTAAATTCCTTTAAGGCGAAAAATAAGAGGAGAATCACCTATGCACAATGGGGAAAGGCGAAAGAGGAAACATTCAAAACGAAAAAGCCACTTTATGTCCCAGGAACTCCACAGCGAGCTGAAAATGCCCAAGAAAAGCAGGAATTCCCGTATTCAGACCCACGACGAAGCATTCCGTATAATCACGGTTTCTTTCTTAAATTTTATTGGTGAGAATGTTCTAGAAGTTTTATAGTACCTGCCCTCCTAAACAGAGGAAAATGGAAAGAATTTCATCTGTATTGTAGATTCAGGTCACACTGGCACCCTGCTCAGTGACATCGGTGAACTTTTCATGCTCCTTGAGGCTACTTGATTCTGTGCCTCTGATACCCTCCCCCCCACACACACCCTGTACCTGTCAAACCTCAAGTTTTCTGGTTCCAATGTGTGTGTGTGGGGGGGGGGGTAGAAAAAAGAGAAATAAGAAAAGAAACCTGCACATGTTCTATAGGATTATAAAATTGAGAAATAATTTGGTTTTGGTAAAACCCAGGGGGCTTTTGAGTCATGTGCCTAAATTTTGAAGCAAATACGCAGACCTCTTTTATGGCAGCTCGAGAGGCCTTGTTCCTAGCCCTCTGGCGTGTTATAGACAGCTGCAGGTTCTCTGATACATGGCCTCCAGATCAGGGAGGTAGCACTGCAGTGACCACATCGCCAGATCCTAGAATAACTAGAAAATACTCCCTTCAGTAAAAGGGGGCGGGGGGGGAGGGGGAGATTCCTGGAACACATTTCAGCTTCTGACCTAGAAATCCACTCTTTACAATGAAAGAAAAAAAATAAAAAGAAAATAAAAAAAGAAAAGGGATATTGTAGGTAACACAAAAGTCTGTGGCATCTTATCATTTCGCTGTGCTCTGAGCAAGCTTTCAGAACCATCTGATAGCAGGGGACGCTATTAGTTACGTGCATTATACACTGGAAAAACAAACAAGTGCCACTTTACATAGTTGAACCAATTCATGATATGACACCTCTATAAAGCACGGAGAAAGATGATCTTATTATGTCCTGTTTTCCATGACTGTAGAACTACACCCAACTTTTCCTATGCACAGTGATGGAGGATGCTGCCCAACACCTTCTGTGGAACCAGATTTATTTAAAAGCATGATGGGGTAAAACAACAAATAGGTAATAGAAATTTTAAATATTTAATCAAGGAAGACCTCTGAGGGAAAGAACAAACCATAATAATCATCATTATCTTCTATGGGCTAACATTTGTTGGGAGCTTACTCTGTATGAGCCAATGGGCTAAAAAACCCTCTTGCTCAGTGCTCACGGGGCGCTGGTGAGGGAAATCCCATCACCACTGCGGTTTCCCAGCTGAGTAAACAGGCTCAGGGTGGGCGAGGGGGTGGCTGGTGAGTTCAGACCCATTTCACGGGAGAAAATGCCCCCTTTCCTCATGAGAAGCTTTTGTTTTTCCAATGAGGTAAATAAAACAACAGCTTCAACATTTTAGACCCATATCCCTGGTGTGTATTTTCTCTTGATTTTTAAGATTAAGTAATCAGATGGGCAGAGGAAGGCCAACGAAAAGATGCCCTATATACATAAATGACAGTTTTTGCAAGCTTCAAGGGAGTGTCTCCAGAGTAGTTTCCACCTACTGGCACAGCGATAATATTTCCCTACTTTAAGATAGGTTTTTCATTCATTCATCAACCATTTATGGAGATGTGCCATGTAAATGTGAATAGAACATGTTCCCTACCAGTAAGAAGCTCACAGTCTAGAATGGAAGACAGAAATGTAAATACTGAATTATAGAAGGAAGCGACAACACAGGGACAGCCACACGAGATGCTGTAAGAAGTGCTCAGGGCAAGGTGGGAATTGGTTAACTATCAAGGGGAAAAAACAATGTTTCTTGCTCCAATGCTACTTCATTTAAATTATAAGACTCTGGATTTGGTTACTCCAATTTAAAATGCCCTAGACATTAAGTGCATTCACAAGACATTGAAAACAGATTAATATCACTATGAGATGGGTACATTTTCTCCTCGCCATCTTTAGCAAGCAATTCTATAGTCCAGCATCTCATGTTTTGATCACTGGAGGGTAGGATGCTCCATAAATATACTACTGAAAGGTACTAATCTATTAACAGTAGCCTCATATAGTTGAAATCACAGGACTGGGAGATTACAGTGAATCACGTTCAGGAAACACTTCGAAAAATATCTACTGTTTTATGCAGTATCAATAGTATAACAAAAAGATCAGAGAATAGTGTATTTAAAAACCACCTTCTACATAAAATAAAGAGCATATTTTGACGTGATTTAGACTACGTCTAACTTATTTCTTGCCCCTCCCTCACCAAAAGTCAAACCAAAGGTGGTCTGTGTCTGCACAAAACCAAAGTTGTCTGGTTGTGCTAATACAAAGTCAGATGACTCTCACCTAAATCGTATCTTAACAATAACAGTAACTGTGCAGCCAGAACTCTAACAACCTCTTGCTTGTGTAAAGTAGAAGGGGACCAAAGCCAGCTTCAGAGATCTCAAAGACCTAGCGCATCCTAAAGCATCAGGGGATGTTGGGAGTATAATTTCTCTAAACAGTGTGAGCAGAAAATCTGACATCGCCTCTAAAATTGGATCAACGTAGGGGAGAGTGTGCTGTAGGCCCTTGGAGGAAATATCCTAGAAAAGCCAAAAGCAGTAATATTGGCAGGAATTTCTCATGTCAACTCAAAAACAGTTTCTGAATGCAGATCCTGAATGGAAACCCAATTTTACATTAGGCAGTGACCATCTGTATATACTATATAATAATATTTGCCAACAACAGTGATTACGCTTTCTGGGTTTTCCTGCATAATGATTAGCATGTCAGCAGTATGTACAGTATCTTCCCAAATGAACAAAATGGAATTGTAAGCCTACCAAAATGTCCCTATCCTACCAGACTTCCTAGAGAAGGGAAAAAAAAAAAAAAAAAGGAAATGAAGCAAATAAATATTCAAATGTTGGAAAACAGCAAGTATTTGTCAGAAAGACTTACATGATGATTTCACAGTGTGAAAATGTGTGTGTGCAAAGTACTGAGCTCTTGATATTAACTGAAGGAGGTGAGCCACTTGCTACAATCATCTTTATAAATAGCTTGGGCCCTAAGAAACTAAAGGGGGAAATGATCATTGTAGATAGTATTAGCTCTCCTCTAGAGTCTAAGATTAACCGTGGGACTTTGCCAAACAAAGCTGACGGGCAGCTGACCGGTTAGGAAAAGCCCAAGTTCCAAGAGCCTGCGAACTTGCTCCGTGCAGCCTGGCATGAGGCTGGCCTGCCGCTCTGCATTTCCCAGCCTCCCCTACAGCTAGTTGACCAGGTGGCTAAGTTCTTTCCAGTGTGAGCAAAAGTGACACGTGCCAATCCTAGCCTGCTGTCTGAAGAGCAGGTGGCCCCTCCTCCGCTTTCTCTTTCCCCCTCCCAAGAGGCTGAAATGATAGGACCACCATGATTCTAGGAGCTACACGTGGAAGTTGGCAGAGCCACCATTAGCCTGTATCACTGGATGGTTGAGTGGAACCAGGCTATCCACGGACCTGGAACACCCACCCTAGACTATTAAATAAATTTCTAAATGTTCAACTCACTGCAAATTTTAAGCTTTCTATCCTCACTAATATAGTCTCAGAATTACTAATAAAGATGCAAGAGTATTGACAACAACATTACGGATAATGTTCTCAACGGACTCACCATGGACTGACCAGTTAATCTATATGGTTAACTAAGGGTGTCCACTGGACCCAGGATACCCCAGTATAAACACCACCACCACCTCAGTTGGCTTTGGACTGGTAAGCACAGGGAAGGGCAGGAGTGGAAGCCATTCTCCTCCAGATTCCCTAATCAAAAGTCACTGGTAAATACTGTGGAAAGGTAAGTGGCTGAACACTGGGGAGAAAAAAACTGTCAGGAACCACTAAGTAATTTAAGTTAATGAGCCCAGGTCCCTATCATGCATCAACATGGTCACTTCTCTTTCTCATCCCCAGTAAATTATTTCTTCTATGAATGTAAAAAGTTCACACACACAAAATAATTGCCCCTGCCCTTCAACTTCAAAGGACATGCCTCACTATAATTGATACAAGTGAGCCTTACTAATTTCCAAGAAACATGAGCAGGGTAGACAAGTGAGTAGTCAAGAGTCAAGAGTCTTAAGACTATAGTATGATCATGTGCCAAGTGTTCGCTCCCCACTCATTTATGGAAGATTGATTTTCAGTGCCTCCCCGGTACATTGCTGGATGCCACGGATATGCGGTAAACACAGGGCACACAATTCCTGTGCTGGGGAACTCTCAACAATGGTGTTCCCGGAGCCAGCTTGTAGGACAGACACAGCACCAGGAGAAGAGAAGCCGTAACAGAAACACCCACCAAGCAGCTGACCCCAAACCCTGCCAGAAGTACCCCGATACAGACTGCGAAGAGGATTCTGTTCCGTAGGCAAAGTGACCATACAGAAACAAATCACACTCAGGCTAAGTCAATTTTGACCGTGACATATTGGCATCGAGAACAAATGGTCACTTTGAGTGAGAACTTGTTTCGTAAATGAGAGGAGGAAGTTCACAAAACGTTAAAAATTCCAACCAAGCAACTGGGATGTAAATTGTGACCAGGTTCTGAGCTGACACGTGAACCAGTTCAATTTCGGTTCAGCTCTCAGCAGTGCTGGGCATCTGCAAGAGAAACAGATGCCCTGAATCATTTCAAAGTACGTTCCTGGGCGCCTGGGTGGCTCAGATGGTTAAGCGTCTGCCTTCGGCTCAGGTCATGGTCTCAGGGTCCTGGGATCGAGTCCCACATCGGGCTTCCTGCTCCTTGGGAGCCTGCTTCTCCCTCTGCCTCTCTCTCTCTCTCTCTCTCTCTGTCTCTCATGAATAAATAAATAAAATCTTTAAAAAAAAAAAAAGTACGTTCCTGTCAGAAATGTCCTTTGTGACACTCAAATCAATTTCCTCCGCCTTTACTAACTATTCCACCAAAGAAAAAGGGGGGAGGAGGAGGGGGGAGGAAAAGATTCTTTTAATCGAATGTCTTCCCACTGAGGCAAAATTAAACCCAAACCTATTAAACAGTCCACATTTATGTTCAATTTTTATAATTAGTGTTGCTTTGCTAGAAAGGATGGTGATAGGACGGGATGGGACACGATCCATTTTCATTATGGAGAACTCTCAAGTTTTTGACTTGTCCTGGGGAAAGGAGGGAAACCCACAAGAGCTGTTATGTTTAAAAAAAAAAAAAAAGGTGAGACTCCAACTCTCGTCCAAGGCAGCCCAGAGAAGTTCATGGGAATGGATTCTCTTTTACTTGGGAATTTTAACTACTTACCCAAACTCGGAAACGGTCTTCACCCCCTCTCCTTGCAGATTGTCAAATTCACATGGCCACCTCTCTTTAGAATCTGCAGTACATTTTTGAATACACTTTATGAGACAGGGCCTGAAGAGTGGCTTGGAAATTCAATTAAACTCAAGTCTCCTATGTTTAGCCAAAAGAATAAATAATCAATCAAAATGCCACCAAACAAAAATGGAACACACACTGAATGTCTAAATGCTGTAGTGTGTCACCTCTCCCCTTACCTTGAGCCACACCAATTAAAGACAATGGCTTTTTTTCTTTCCTATTGTACTTATCTTGACCTATCATAAAAGCCTGCATTCCAGCTAAAAACAGAATAGTAATAATACAATGCCATGCAATTTTCATTAGGTTGGGAGGATGTTTTCTAGCGTATGTCTCTTTACCTGCTTCCCAATGTTGATTTAATGCAAAGCCATCAGAAGGTCCTCCTGCACTTAGGCATTCCATGAAGAGAAAGCCTGGAAAGTCACATCCCACCAGAACCCAAATAATTTTGCCAAGCCATGCCCGAGAATAACCTCAATCTTCCAAAGGGAAACTGTCATTTACTGGGACTGAGATAGACAGACATATAAATGTTCAACATGTGAGGTTTTCCAAGTGATTTGGCCTTTAGGGACTCACCTCTACCCAATTAAGACCAGCAAGCTAACTTGTATCCTTGAATGTCTGCTCACAATTAGGTTCGCTAGAACAATCTCCACAGTGACTTATCTCTGGGTAATGAGAAAGGGAGCTCCTCTTGGGAGAGTCAATGACTCCAAAGACAAAGGAGGCACTTCAACATCAGAACAAGGCTCTTGTTCACACCTGAGCTTGTTGATGCTTTTCATTCTGACAGCCAAGGAAGGGAGAAGGAAGAGGCAGAGGTTTGGACCACCATGTGTCCTAGTTCTGAGACAGAATGCCCATCCCTTCCATCTGGCACCTCCTCTTGCTAAAGCCAAGAGACACAGGCATCAAGAGGAGCATTAAGCAAATGCAGTGGGTCTTACCCAGACGCACAGAACAACAAACTCACCTGAAAGTGGATGGTGCCGCCATGAGCGGCCATTTTGAGCTGAAACCCAGAAAACTGTTATGTCCCTTTAGTGAGGATACTGGGTTGACACTGATGTAATGACACAAACTCCAATATCTATCCTTCGGGCCCTGAGGAGAAGATTTAGCATATGGGACATGGAGAGAAGCCACACTGGACATGGACAGAATTCTTGGAAGTGTTCTACTAACGTCATTTATGAGAACAAAACTGACGATATGGCAAGAGAAAGCGAGAGAAAATGCCACATGCTATCCTAACTTCCCAGACAGTGAAGTTAATGAGTTGCAGATCACAAGCACCTCAATGTAAAACCACAGTGTGTGCATGTTATGAAATTACTCTACAAAAGATTGCTTAAGCAAATTTACAATGAAAAACAACATCAAAACACCAAGGAAGTGGAATGAATATAAATATGAAGCCCACTTAAACACCTGGGATGTCTTACTTTAAGAAGGGGGAAAAAAAAGATGCTCAACCTTCAACAATGACTTTTTCAAACTACAGAGCAAGATCAAATAAGCGTCCAGGTCATCTTCGTAACAATATATACTTTACAGAGGCAAATAAGCCCAACCACAGAAAATTGATCTTCAATTGCCCCCGCAGCCAAGCAGACAGCACACAAAAGTCCATCCGCGGGCCGTCTTCAAAGGGTCCAAGTGAATACACAACACCTGGAGATGAACAAGAAAAATTTAATGGGGCCTGTGGGTCTCCAAAGAGCAGTTTTTACCTGGCCCATAAGCTAATAAGAATGGATATAAACTGTGAACAACCAATGCCCTAGCGGGAGGAACATTTATCACACTAACACGCCCGTGAAGTGGAGAGGGCTCATCCACATGCTCTCTGCAGCTTCTATTAGAATGTTAATTGTTCAAACTGAAGAAAAGGAGCCATAAGGAATGGCTTTCACCATCATGTGTTAAGTTTATTTTTGTTCTTCTGACCAGTTCCCAAGGGGCAGGAGGCTAATGACTATTCTTCATCATCAACTGCAAAGGATATTTACATCCATCCTGTAACCATGACAGCTGTGTCACTAATTCCCTAACTACCTCCACAACGCGAACCAATCATCTGGCATGAAGCTGCAAGATGGAGTGCCCTGCGGTCATTATTCACCAAGCATTTTCATTAACAAACTGCCCTTAATTACAGCGGTAATTGCAAAATTATTTCATAGCAGCAATTATTTTTCTCAGCCAATCCAGGCTATTTAAGTAGGACATTGCCTATGAAAATGGCAAAAGGCCAAGTAATCTATGACCAAAGATATGTTTTAATTGTACTACAAACTTGGTTTCAAAATATTGCATCAGAGGGCTTTGAAATTATATTACACATCCCATTACGCACTCCATACACACACACTCCCACAAATAAAGCTAGGCTCCTCTACTTCTTCAGTTTGAAAGCAAAATGCATTTGTAACATCCACATTAAGTACATAAACTAATGCTATTGTCCAGCAAAATAAAAATAATGAGTTTCTAGATCTACACCTGTACTTTGAGAATTGCCACACTAACCCATCCATTAGCGAGACCTCAACTCCAACCCTCATCCCACACCCATTCCTTTCACTGAAGAGCCCTTTGTTCTTTCACATTTATACACTTAGATACCCAGCTATGATAAGGAGTGCTGGTATACCTATCTATCTGATGGCTCCATAAACCAAGTCACACAGAAGTTTCCAGAAATCACACCTTGATATTTAAGATTACAGACTGAAATACCTCTATGCTTATTAGTTTCCTCATGTTTCAACTTGAGACTTCTTCAACATTTATCCCGAAGATGAAACTATAATCACAATGTCCTATTTGGGGTTTTCAATGAAGTCAAAGAACAAGAAATGTGCGGAGAGAAGGGAGATGTGGTTGAATGAAGATAAACTCTGACTACTGCAGTCAGACTATAGGAACACTTGAATACTATTCTAGGGAGTTTGGGTGCGATCAGGTGGATCGCAAAGACCTATTGAAGGCAAGGGATCAAGACAGCTTGAATTCAAAGAGTGGCAATGGACATGGACAACAAGGTGGAGAAATCCATGATTTTCCAGGTAGAATTCCACTTGGTGTTTGTTGGGTACAGACAATAATAAAGAGCTATTTAGAGATTGCTCTGAAGTTTCTAGCCTAGAAGAATAGGCAGATGGTGAGCTAGGGAATGCAATAAAGATCTGTAACGCACTTGAACATTTTAAGCTTTAGGTATCTATAGGATATCGACCTACAGATATTCAAGGAAGTAGCTAGAAAGCATAGTTAACATTTATCGCTTATTATATGCTAGGCACAGTGCTAAATCCATTAGATATATAAGCTCACTTGATACTCAAAACAGTAAGATCTATGGATTAGATCCTATCTTTACAAGCATTTTTAAGGACAAGGAAGCTGAGGCTCAACGGTATTAAATTGCCCAAGAAAATGCTAATTGCTTAGCAAATATTCATTCTTCCCTTTACCCTTGGTAACAGAACCCTTCTTTTTTAGGTGTCCGTGGTAAGGATAACATTTCTTACCTCCCTCCCTCACATCTAGGTCATGTGCTTTAAGTGGAAGTGTTGTGTGGATGAGGGGAAAAACAAACTAAAAAACAAACAAAAACAACTGCTTCTGCTGGAAGGAGCTCTTGTCTTTCCTGGTGTCCAAGGGGCAGCTCCAGCAATCACCTTGGACTCTGACCTCCGGGGTACAAGTCACAAACTGGGGATGGCGAAGCAGAAAGAAAGATGGAGGCTGAGTTCCTGAAAATCTGGATGGAAGCTCTGAATTGTCTGCCCGTCTCTAGGACCTCTTGTAGGTGACAAAATAAACTAGTGTTTAAACCACTACTGGGGGGTCTCTTTGAGAGTCAAAAGGAAATTCCTAAATGATACAGTCACAAAGGTAATAAGTAGCAGTCAGGAAGTAAAGGCAAGTCACCCTGATTCTAATTCCTATGCTTGTAACAAAAGGGCTAGAAGGATCAGGAGAGATTGAGGCTGCAAGTGTAGATTGTCAATTACTGGTGCATGCACATCTTGACAGATTCCATTACTTCCTCTAAAACAAAAAATGCCAAATACTCAGCATCGTCGTAAAAGGAAAGTTTTAGCATCAGATACACAATCCGATGATAGGGAATTAATACATTACCAATTTGCGAGAACTACAATCAATAATTCTAACATCCCTAAAATCATCAGGCACAAGTCTATCTTCCTGTTGAGGTTTCATTTGGGGGTCCCACAGAATTTTTTTTTTTTTAAGATTTTATTTACTTATCTGACAGAGACACAGCAAGAGAGGGAACACAAGCAAGGGGAGTGGGAGTGGGAGAGGGAGAAGCAGGCTTCCCGCTGAACAGGGAGCCCAATGCGGGGATTGATCCCAGGACCCTGGGATCATCACCTGAGCCGAAGGCAAACGCTTAACGACTGAGCCACCCAGGCGCCCCACCATAGAATGTTTTTATTAAACAGAGCTACCAAAGAAATGGCAAGTTACCTATATACTGAATAAACGGGAAAAAAATCTAGTTCCTTCTTTTCTAAATTTTAATTAAATGAATGTCAAGTTCTGTAAAGAAACAAAATACCAATGATTTTGCAATAAAAGTAGGTTTCCATATAAAAATAATCTGCAATTTCTCCTGTCAAAGTCATTAATAATTTATAGGCTACAATCAGTTATTATGTTAGATTTCCTATGCAGGTAAATGTTTATAGATATTTCCCTATATTATGCACTGGTGAATATTAACTGAAAGGTTAATAATCTGTTATTCCTACAAGAAGAATTGCAAAATTAGCGTTTGTACCTTCCCCAGGCAGAACATCTGAAAGGATGATGGAGTTAGGGGTTTCGTGATTTCGGAAGAAATCGTTTCTTTATATAATTTAGAAAAAAACTTGACATAAACTATGGGCCTTCCCAAAGAGAAATTACATTCTCTTGTTAAAATATTATTTTTGAGGTTCATGATTTAACTAGAATTCCAAATCTAGTCTTTGTAGCAAGGAGATGAGACAAATGGATTCTTCCTATCTAAAGCAATATTTTAAAATATCCACATAGTTCATACTTTTAACAACATTATGGCCAGTAAGTGAATGTATTTCATTTTGATGATTTCATATATTGCATTAATGAGAAAAATCGGGGCATATTATCTTAGGACCTAAAATATTGTGTAATTACAAGTTTTATGCCAGCTTCCAAGTAATTCAGTTTTTCAAAGAGGAGCAAAGGGAAAAGATCTGGGCTAGACAAATAGTCTCTCCCTTAACAATGAGAGAAGGCAATTCAACTTCACAATTTGGGTTTTCTCCCTAAAGAGCTGTGTGATGATCAGTGAGAAACACTGGATTAATTCCGTATTCTCTCTGCTTATATATGTTTTTAACATCCTCTGGAGTCAATATGCTAGCAGTAAGCGCATAGTACTTGGGGAAAAATGCCTACAGTAGGACACTCTCTAGGCTCTCCGTAGTGACTAAAAGCAAACATAATAAAACAATCTGCCATAAATTCCGTGCTTCTCCATTTACCTATTCTTCTCCGAGCACTTTAAAACATGCAAATCATATTCCAATGCATGCTTAATGTTTGACCCAGATTACACAAAAGAGTATCAGGGCAATAAAAACCTCCATGGGCTCTACTTGCAAATGTTGGAGAGTGAAGATGGGCGGTAAACTCCTACAACCATAACGTCATGGATTCTTCTTTCTAATGCCCTAGCTCCAATAGCGGCTAACTACTAGAACTTCCTGTGGTATTCAGGGCCTATTGTAAATTGTCCTCCAAGACTTCCTGCCTACCTTAGCACCACGTGCTTGTCTTCCTAGTAATTTTGCAACAGTGGTGTGACACTCCAGGCAAAGCATTCCATAGGGTTAGAGCACTGCTTGAGGGAACCGGAGGAATGCAATCATCACCCACAAATGCACCATCTGCTGTGGCTTACTGCTTAATTAAACTAAAACTGGTAGGTTCTTAATTCTCACAGCTCATAAAAATAAAGGTCACAACAGAGTATTAGCATCATGCATCATCCACATAACATACAGTTGCTAAAGTATATTTTGCCAACCTATCACTCAAAAAAGAAATACACCATCTAGCTGACGCCAAAGCACGGCAAGATTCTATCACTCTGATACCCGATCAGTGACAGTGCAGCTGAACTGTCAGCCTGAGTGAACAGAAGGTTCAGTTTTCAGTCTTTGTTCTTTACCTCTCTCCTACAGCACTTGCCAAAAAAATTCTTCCATACATTCTAAGGAGACCACTCATGAGTCTGTTTGATCGGTCACGCACTCATTTCTTTAACCATTTATCAAGGGCTTCCAAATGCAGCGCATTGTGCTTAGTACTTTGGAAGATGCGAAGACGAATCAGACACAAATTCTAAGAATGTGCAGCTCCTGATGATCCCACTGTGTGTGTGTGTGTGTGTGTCTAGTGCACATATGCAATAGTTTTAATGAGATAATTCACATATCATGCAATTCACCCATTTTAAAGCGTGCAATTCAATTTTTTTTAGTATATTCGCGGAATCGTACAACTATCACCACTATCTAATTTCAGAACATTGTCTTCATTCCAAAAGTAATTTCATACCCATTAATAGCCATTGCTGTTCTCCTCCTCCCTGAGCCCCTGGCAGACCCCCCATCTACTTTCTGTCCCTCTAGATTTGCCTATTCAGGACATATCATATAAATGGAATCATCTAATATGTGGCCCTTGGGCTGCTTTCATGTAGCATGTTTTCAACAGTAATCTATGTTACTGCATGTATCAATACCTCATTATTTTTTGGTGATGAATAGTATTTTATTGTATGGATATACCACATTATTTATCAGTTGGTGGACATCTAGAATAACACTGCTATAAACATTCACGTACATGTTTGTGCGTGGCTCTCATTCTCTTGGGTATATAGCCAGGAGTGGAACTGCTGGATCATATCCAACTATGTTTAACTTTTGGAGAAAGTGCCAAGCTGCATCATTTTACATTACTGGTTGGACTACTTTACGTTACCACAAGCAATGGACAAAGGTTCTAACTTCTCCACATCTTTGCCAACACTTATTAATAACTGTTCTTTACTTTAGTCATCCCAGTGAATGTGAAGTAGTAGCTCACTGTGGTTTTGATTTGAATTTCTCTAGTCACTAATGAACCTGAGCATCTTTTCATGTGCTTATTGGCCATGTGGAAAGATGCACTCTATGTTCTGAGCAACTTTTAATAGACCATTTGGTAGAAATATATGAAGTGCTATATTGGCAATCTTCCAGCACCTATGTGTGACATTTCCCAAACCACTATATATTTCTCGTTCTAAAGACTCTTTGAGGGGCGCCTGGGTGCCTCAGTCGTTAAGCATCTGCCTTCGGCTCAGGTCATGGTCCCAGGGTCCTGGGACTGAGCTCCCTGCTCAGCGGGAAGCCTGCTTCTCCCTAACTCCCACTCCCCCTGCTTGAGTTCCTTCTCTTGCTGTGTCTCTGTCAAATAAATAAATCTTTTTTAAAAAAAAGGCTCTTTGATGTTTAAATCAAAACACTAGCACAAATGTCCAAAAACAGACAAGTCTTGAGAATCCATAGCATAATTTTCCTGGGGAGTGGGATGGGTTGGTGAATGAGGAGGTAAAATTTCCCTCAACTAGTTTGTTCTTTCTAGCCCATTTCCCAGATCTACTGGAAGTCAACTAATAAGAACTTCTGAAGAAGGTACGTGACTTGGGAGTGGCCAAGTTACGGGAAATTCTGGAAGACAAAATTATGGCGAGAAGAACAAAGCATGGATTCCACTTCCAAACAGGGAGATTCAAGCAACGTTCTAGAGGAAAAGCAATGGGACTTGACAGATGTGGGCTCTGGTAGCACAGAGGTTTCGAAGATAAGTTATTTGCTAGGAAAGGGCATGAATTACGGCGTCATTAGCCCAGGATAAGATGGGGAGAGGGGAAGAGGGCGACAAAAACACAGACCCACTGAAGGACTAGTTACATGGAGTGGGTTTTGTTGCTTTTTGAAGGGAAGAGAATCCATGAGGCCACCATGGGTTTTGGGCTGGGATATGGGAGTTGGCGTTCCAGAACAGCAAGTGGGGAGCCATGCAAAGAACCGAGTAGAACGCACAAACATGGAGCTCAGAAGGTTGGGATTCGAGATGTCACTGGGGAGAAAAAAAAAAAAAAAGAGCGGCAGTCAGTTCACTCGGCAAAGAGAAAAGCTCCACATTGTTCTTAACGCCTTTCAAGCCGATTCATTCTAGTTTGAAACAATGAAGAACTTAATTCAGTGATATAGTTCTGAGCTGATGAATGAAAATAATTGGTCCTCCTTAATGCACCTCTGCAAGTCATCACGTGTCTCCCCTCAGGCTTCTCCGAACTGAATCACGCACCCTAAACTTTCTCTGCCTCTGTGTGAGTTTTTAAACTTCCTAACATTTCTCTCCAAGTATGGCCAATAAAAACAAAACAAACGAACAACATCAACAATAGCCATGGTGATTTGGAAGCCACGAGGGTTCTCTACAAGAAACAAAAGAAGGCAAAGCAGTGAAGGATCAGTGGTACCTTTACAGACTTAGGCCCTCAATGGGTAACTGTTCTCGGGCCGGTGTGTCCGTGGAGAACATTCACGGCAGCAGAAATACCCAGACACCTTACAAAGCAGTGAAGGGTGAGGATTTCCTGCCAAACAGCTAGTACAGATGTAACCTTTCTCCCCACAGAGCTTAGCTTCATTTCATGGCCAAGAGGAAGGCTGATAAATACTATACGACAACCAAGTGATCGAATTTATAAAAAGTAAAGACGAGGGATGGCCAATGGGAAAGCCCAGGTGCTATGGAGACGCAGGGCAGGGTTCTGTGCTTCCTACTTCCTGTAGGTGGCGCCAAACTCCTTGAAGAGGAAACAGAAAGCGGAGTTAAAAGGCCCGGTGTGATTAGATTGAAGCTAAAGAATTTGCTCGTGAGTTGGCAATTTCTCTTTCGAGGCAGCTTTTCGTCACTGGTATTGGCAAGCTTTAAATTTCAGAAGCGATTCACCTGCACCACGTTATTTATGAGCTGCTTTTCTTCCCTCTAAGTGCCCAGCCTCACATTAACAGTATGGCCAGCTTCACTGCACCGCTCAACTGTGTCCATCACTTAAATGGAAGGTTCGTTACGGCACCTATTAAAAGGATTTTCAAAGGTAAAAAAGCATTTTAAGGCCATTAGGACCCCTTAAGTTAAGATCTACAGGAAGAACTGCTGCAGAACTGCTATCTACAACCACCCACTAGAAAGAACACAGTTGCTGGTGCTCGCAACAGCCACAGATAACCAGTGGTAACTGGGACGACCTTTGGAGGTCTCTCGCGCCCCTATATGGCCTTGGGGCGAAGGAGGGTCACTTCCAGGAACACATCTCAGAGGCGCATCTCTTGATGGCCCTGCGATGGGAGGCAGCCTCAGATCAGATCAGAGCTCTCCTTAAGGGTCCTGGGCCCAAAAGGGGGGCAGGGGGTGGACACAGGTGGGATGGTCAAATTGGAATCAAAGGAGTATGAACAGAAGGGTGTGTCTCTGAAGGAAGACACAAGCAAGTGAGAATTAGATTTTTTGTCCCAGGTTTTCATGAGCATTCTCTAGAACCAATTTTTATAACAAACAAACATTTCCTGCCAACCTCCTAAAATTTTTGAACAACGGCAGCCAAGACTGACTTCTATTCGGCACAATTACATAAGACCAAGCAGTGCATTGCTCTCATTTTCGGAGCTTTGTTTTAAGCTCCCTCATTAATCTTTCAGTCTTTTCCCATCTCTGCTTGACTATAACTGCCCTGAATTTATCCAAGCCTGCAGTATGCCAGGCTCACTGGTGTCTAAATCACCGAGAGCTGAATACACATTCTACTCATGGGACTCCACACTTCCATCAGAAAGAACCAATCATAGCTTAGGAGAGGTAAACCTCTTTTTAATTGTATTCTATGATACTAACAGGCATTCATTACACATGGACCTTAAAACAAGATTTGCTCTTGGCTGCTCATAATTGTATTTCTACAGCAGTTTAAACCATTGGCACCTGCAATTGCTAGCAGGCCTAAGCTAAGAATTTCTATTATCCCAGTTTTAAGGGTTACATTTAAAATAAAACTCAGAGGGGCAAAACATTACATACACACGTATTTACACAAATTAAATACTATGCACAAGTCAATACCTTCTTCACACAAAACTACATTAAACTCAATTAGCCCTAAGCAAAACTACAGGAAGCAGGTTTTCTGTGAACCAACAGAGCTGTTTTGTATAATAAAGAATGTAAAAGCTGCTAGATTACAGAGTTCTGCAAAACTGTCAATAAATGCTTTTAAAAGGTCATTATCAATACTTATTTCTAAATTAATTAACATAAATGAAATTAGCCTGAAACTATCCAAACCAAGGAATTTATACACAAATAACCTATGACTTCTGGCTTATAATAAAGAAGCACTTCTTCAGCTTATGTTGTCTGGGGCTCTTACAGAAGGATATTCCTGACTACGGGCCACGGAACAGTCACCAAAGTAAAGTACAATGTCCTTCTTGTTATGGTTTCCTACTTGATTATGACCAAAATTAAATTATACAAATATTTCACTAAATATCTTCTCAAACCTTATAAATATTAATATGAACTCAATATCCTATGTGCTCAGCATTTAAAAATCCATTTAAAAATCTTGGAAACTAATTTAAGATTTCCATCTAGAATACAAATTAGCAAGTCCTCTTCCTAGCTCTGTTTTGCTCAGCACCCATATCTGCACATTTAGTGCTGAATGTCAGTTGGTAGCACTTAAAGATGATGAATATTAAAAGCATGCTTCTGCCTGCTAACGTATTAGAACTTGGCAACCACTGCATTTGTCATAAGCTGTGTTTTCAGTGAACAAACTCCTGCCTTTAAAACACCAGAGCATTCTGTAAATTCCCATATTGTGAAAAGGGGACACGGAGGGTGAAATTTTATTATTAAATGCATCAGCTTTGAGGAATGCATAAAATTAAAATCTTTTTTTAAAACTTACCACACTACAGTATCACTTGGCTATACTTCCTAAAATATTTACTTGAGGACTGCATCTGAACAATGAATAAAAATGCCAGCAAGTATTAATTGAACAGGCATTCTGTGTGGGCACCGACCTAATCATTTTACATACATACACTGTGCTGTTATTATATACATTCTATCCTATCTATGCGCCATCTTTATATGCATACAATGTTATTTGCATACACACATGCTATCCTTACATACGCATAGCATCAAATTTTCTACCCCGTGAGGTAATAAGCTATTATTATTCCCAGGGAGTCTAGAGGACCGACTTATTTTAAAAAAAAGTATTGCTAAATTTGCCAAGCCACAGAATGCTAACATAAAAGACAGTTCATAATTCTTTACTTCATTATTTTCACTAAAAATTAAGGTTCTTAAGGGTTAAAAATTCTAATATTTGGAATTAAAGCAATAAGAAATAAGGGAAACAACTCCAAATACAAGGAAAGCAAGATGTAGGTTTTTAGTGGGGGGGAAAAAAGGAATGAGAAATGAGAATGCATTTTTGCGGGGGGGGGGGGGAGTATTTTGCCCTGAAGATAGGCAAGTTATTTCAAAATGGGAAAGAGAAAAAAAAAAACACAGAACAAAATCTGAATGTAAAAAATAAAGTTGTAGGTTTATGGAAAAGGAATCTTTGGAAAGGAATTTTAATGTGTAGTCAAGCTAGCTAAGATTAGAATAAATCTAATTAAGTTAAATGAATTTTAATATCAAAAATAAGCTGGTGTAAAATTAGAATGTGGTTTTCTGTTAAAATTTAGGACAAAATTTTCTTGAACCATTGGTCTGCTCTTGATAAGAGATTATAAAAGGTTTTTCTTTACCTTTTAAAGTAACCTGCCTATAAAACAAAGAATTTATGTTTTGTCAAAATGATTCCCTCCATCTTTATCAGGTCTTTGATTACCTAAGAAAAAAAAACAACAATTGAGTCTTCTTTATTAAAAGTGCAAAGTTTGTTTATTCTGTTTTTTTTTTTTTTTTAAACAACTATTTACCTTTATTTGCCTGCAAAGTCTCTATCACTGTGGCTAAAGAGATAACCAGGTATTGTTTCACAGTGACCTATGATCCTATTTGACTAAGTATTTTAAAACCTCTTTGATGGGGCGCCTGGGTGGCTCAGTTGGTTAAGCAACTGCCTTCGGCTCAGGTCATGATCCTGGAGTCCCTGGATGGAGTCCCTGGATGGAGTCCCTGGATGGGGCTCCCTGCTCAGCAGGGAGTCTGCTTCTCCCTCTGACCCTCCCCCCTCTCATGTGCTCTCTCTCATTCTCTCTCTCTCAAATAAATAAATAAAATCTTTAAAAAAAAAAAAAAAAAAAACCTCTTTGATGGTTTTGACTAAGTTCCCAAAACCAAATTCTAAATAAGTCTTTTTGACCTTAAACTAACTTTGGGATGTTCCAGAGGGTCCCTGGAATATTTCAAAAGATATGTTCTCTCCCCTTAAAAAAAAGATGTTAAACTAATTAGGTTTCTTTGAGGAGTTCAATTACATGGAAGATATTGTCAGATGAAAGGTAATACTAAGCCTTCTTCATGTTGTATTGAGGTATATGTTGTAAGTGTTCTACAAATTGTATGCAATTCCTAGAAATCTTAAATATGTCCTGGTTATGTTATCAGTCACAATTCTAGTTATTATCTCAAAATGTTATGTGTCACAGAAATAAACAAGTTTCCTTGTTAACTGCATTGTAATGAACTCCCATCAGATCCTTAATCATGGCCATTTTTAAGATTTTTGTCACTCATAAATGGTTATTATTCTCCTCTGATGCTTCCGCAAGAGTGTTTCCAAAAGTGCTTAGTCTTCCACGAGACTCATGGAAAATACTATAGAATACAGGTTCCTAATAATTTTAAATTCAAAAACAAACAAAAAACCCCCCACTGAACAGGGTAAGAATTTTCTGAACTAATGGAAAAACTAATCAAAACAAATGTGGAACTGAATAAATGAAGGATGATTATAATTTTTTGATTTTTTAAAAACATCAATTTTTTAAAGTATTTTTCCAGATTTAAGGAAGCCTTTTTTCCTCTTTTCTCTTAAGCTACCTATGACTTAGAGCAATTTGATAAAATATGCCTTTGTGAACGAAGGCAAAGCCTTTATCTTTTTCTCTTTACGTGATCCCTCTAGAATTCAGAAACTCGCAGTGAGTATTCTAATTTTCATGGCAATACAGGTATTTACATAAGTTAACTAAGAATCTGTTCTCTTTGTAACAGGATACAATTGGAAACACTGCTTGTATTACCAAGGCTTTGACTGAAATGTCATACTGTAGAGATGTACAAAGACTCAGATACGACCAGACAGTTTTAAAGGAACTAAGGTTGACTTAACGGAGCCAAAAAAGCCCCGTGGAGAAACAGGCCTGGTACCTTACATACAGGGTTCCCAGCAGCATTACCAGGTGAGGAATGATGGTCACTTCCTGGCAGGCATAAGAACCTCAAGATATAATGGAGACCTTGAGAAAAAGAATTCACTTGAATATGTAAGCATTGCAGGTGAAGTGTGATGTCTCGAATTTGATTTGGCTCCTAGGCTTAAGAGGCTTTTAAAAGCTCAATCAGAGATTCCTTATAAAGAAGATTTCAACAAAGCAGATTAAGAGATTCTATATGGTCAATCACTACTCTTTTAAGATTTTATTATTTTTATTTATTTATTTGTCAGAAGAGAGGGAGAGCACAAGCTGGGGGAATGGCAGGCAGAGGGAGAAGCAGGCTCCCCGCTGAGCAAGGAGCCCGACGCGGGACTCGATCCCAGGACCCTGGGATCATGACCTGAGCCGAAGGCAGACGCTTAACTGACTGAGCCACCCAGGCACCCGGTCAATTACTACTCTTGCTGTTTATTAAGACTAGACTTATTTTGCAAATTTATTTTACCTCTGGTAAAAATGGGGGTAACTGTATGAAGCAAAAATCTGTAACACACCTTTGTGAATATCAGATTTTAATCCTGTTCATTGTCTTACAGGTTGTGTTTTCCACCTAGAAGCTGAACTAGAACCTGAATTCTAGTTTCGTCCAATGTCGGTGGCAACTCTCCAAACGCTTCCAATTTTTCTCCCACCCTTCTGACTTGGAGTCACTGAAAATTAAAACTGCCTTTTTTTTTTTTTTTCCCCGAAGCCACGCACGGTGAAGTTGAACTTAATATGAACTCATGAAAATCACCACAACAGCTCATATATAGACAGTCTTCATGCCTGTTGTTGTACACGGCACTCAGAAAAATCACCAGAGACATTCAAACTACAAACCAGGAAAATCCATCAGATTGCCACCACCTGCCCTCACTCTATCCGAAGATGCTTTGAGTCTGACATCCACAAACCTTCTCCATTGGACACCCTCAGAACTTAAACTGGTTTAGGATGCCTGGGTGGCTCAGTCGGTAAAGCATCTGCCTTAGGCTCAGGTCATGATCCCGGGGTCCTGGGATCAAGTCGAGTCCCACACCGGGCTGCCTGCTCAACGGGGAGTTTGCTTCTCCCTCTGCTCCCCACTCTCGCAAAAATAAATAAAATGTTAAAAAAAAAAAAAAAGAACTTAAACTGGTTTATAGTTTGCTCCAATCATCACCCACTGCTTTTCTTTTGTTTCTCTAGAAATGCCTCTTATTAAACACCTGGGTGTTTATGTAATATAGGCCTAACTTTGAGAGCCTACCTGGATCACTGCCTCCTAAAATGAGTCACAACTGTTCCCAGGATGAAGAGAGAAGCTCAATGACATATGAAGCACTCTACTACTCAGCCGCTAACCTGATTCTGCTCTCTACAGCCATCGGCTTGGCTTCTAATATATGAAACTTCCAGGAAGTTTCAGAGGGGGGAGTGATGGGGTTCAGGGCAGGCCGCCCCAAAATATGCCACTCTGGCATACTGATTACTTTGTATTAAAGTTACTTAAACAGCCCGTGCACGAAGGACACTCTGACCCTCCTCTGTCCCCCTGAAAGCAGAGAATGAATCTCTCGTATGAAAGGTACCCTCCCTGTACAGGAGGGAAAAAGACATCCTTATCACCAGAGATAGTAAATTCAGGGCTGGGAAAGCTATAGAAATAAACCCAGTTACTTCACTAATTTACTACCCCAGGCCCAAACCTCTTGTCAATTTTTCACAAGTTCATTGTTGCTTCATTTAAAAGGAATAAAAGAGCTGCCTGCCTTGGTCACTTCTTTGAGAGTCCTAGTTCCCTGAGTTCCCAGACATGCAAAATTAAAATTGGTCCCCCCACTAATCTGTTTCAGGTCAATTTCATTATGAAGCCAAAGAACGGAGAAGGGAAGAAAGGGAAAGTTTTCCTCCCTTGAGAAGTGTAAGCCAATGAAAGGTAGAACAGGAACTCCAACACAGGTCTCTCCCGCCAATTCCCTATACCCTACTCTGCAGCCGATTTTCTGGCCTATAAAGCCTCCTGAAGGGCTGACATTTGCTGGACACTGTTTACTCTGGGGCTCAATACCTACTTATTTTACACCGGTATTAAGAAAGCCTTCTCCTATACAAATCTTGTTTCCACAAGGATTCACTCATCCAGAAGACTGAACAAAACTGCACCTCTGATTGGAATACAGAAGTGATTATTAATTTAATGGGAAATGGCTTGTTGGGATCACTTGGTTTAGCATATGGAAAACTAGCTAGTTGACTCTGTCAAGTCTCTGCACAACATACCTGTTCTCACCCAACTGCCTCGCCTGAAAGGCAGACATGGAATGGTGATCAGAACTGGGCTCTGCAGCCAGGCTCCACAGAGCTCCCTGCTTAGCAGCCACGTGACCCAGCCTTCATACCCTCCTTCGTAAAATGAAGACGTTAGGACCTTGTTCATAGGTTACGGAGGAGATTAAATGAAATGATGCATCTAGAGTGTCGGACGTAGAGTACTCAATAAATGATAGCTGTTGTCTTTCTTTGGGGTGTCAGATTTTATCAAAATACCTTTACTCCTTTCCTTGGATGCTCCATGGTTGTTTAATTTGTCTATTAAGAACTGTCTTACACTCAATAAGTATTTTTTCTACTCAATTTTATGCCATCGGCTCCACAGCTCTCCAAATCATTCTAAATTATCCTTCTGGTTTCCCTGGGCTTAGAGAAATTCAAATTCTTTTTCAAAATTATATACTAAGATCTTCTTTGTGAGCTCATTTTTCTAGCTGCTTAATCACTTCTGTTGACCTCTGATTTTCTACCAGATTGGCCAAATCTCTCTGATAGGATGACATCTAGAACAATCTGAATTAACCTTTTGAGATCCCCAAAATTAGGACTTATTTAAATTCTGATTTCTGCCTTCCCCAGCACTTATCAACATGTTCATTACTGCATGCTAATCTCAACATTTCCTCCATGTCTTCCTTCATGACAGATGTTTGGTCCAGATTTCACAGTACATTTTTGTTATCTCCCTCTCTTGTTACAAGGGAGAAACGGTGCAATTACTTCTAAAGTTGTTGTCTGTAGGTGAAATTACATTTTCCAAGCATATACTTAGTTAATGTTTATAGGTCTTCATTCAACCCTTCGAGAAATATTTCTTTGCGCCTTACTAGGTGGGTCAGACACTTGTGCAATGACAAAATGATATTAATCTAAGTGCTAGATTCCATTGTTTGCCTAGGTCACACAAGTTGTTTGAAAGGAATATTTAAGATTCTTAAGAGTCAAATTAATTACATATTATTTGGAAATACATAGATATTGCCATTTCCAAATTTAATCTCTCTGGAAAAGGAGATAAATGTGAGTCTGCAGACAAAGGAAAGAAATATGGAACTACTGCTTTATCTATAGCTAGATGGGATTGTTTTTTATTCTGTTTTCTGTACTGATTTTTACAGGCATCCTGTTTCTTCTACTAAAACTTTTAATAAATCTAAAAGCACTATGTATATACTCTCAACGCAACCTCAAAAGATTAGTCTCCCTTTAATGAAAAATTAATAATTTAGCACTTTTACTTCCTTTATACTACCTACCAGTTTTCCACTTTGTTAAATAACAAAAATTCAACCGCGTAAATTTTAAAGATCTCACTGGCTTTTATTAATCAACTCATGGATCAGACAACATCCTGTCTAGCAAGTAGAGGGGAGCTCCAAAGGGCTACAGAAAGGTAAAGTTTTTAAAGGCAGAGAGGGTTGGGGGGGTGGGGGGAGGAAATTACTAGCAAAGAATCCATTGCTTTAGGCAAAGTGGAACTGAAGGGGTCCATCAGTAAATTTCCTAGTGCTGCCCAGGAAATTCTCATGTGGCCTGATAAAGGTGACATTTCTGGGAGGTTGGAACTATAGTTAGGTTAAGGCCCCAAGTCAGTAAACCAAGACTTATTATGTAACCTAAGTGATGCCATTTTGGGCTGTGGTTTCTTTTTAATAAGTTAAAGAAAAACAGCTCAGAATATTTTTTGTGTTGACCTGTAATTAGAAACTCTGCCTGGAATGTCATATGGCATATCAATACCTAAGATCAGGAATCTTCGATCTAAAAAATGTCCCTCCAATAATTATCACATTTGGTCCATTTGTTTTGCTCGGTCTTCCTCAATAATCTCATGCCTAGGCTGGATCTGTGTCTTTCTAGACTTCTCTGTTACATTTTGGGCATTTTCCTGAAATTTATTCTCTAACACTGGCTGGGTTTTCTAAGTAAAATCTGCTTTTTATTATTTACAATGACGATTTATTTTACTTATTATGGTTTTCATTTCATTATACCCGTTCTAAAAGTCTCATTTACTAGATGCACCCTCTTTATGTATCTCATTGAGTTTACAAAGCAGAGCTTTGCTTACAGTTGGTTTCATAAAGCAAATCTGTTTACGATTTTGCTGCAGATTCCTACAACTTCTTGGCTTCGGAGTGGTTGGTTTTTGTTTTCATTATGCATCTATAATAGGTGGTTTGGTTCCTTTCTCACATCCTTGAGCTTGGTTTGTTGACCTTGGGCTTCAATTCTTACCACACCTGAGGTCTGCTTTAAAGCCCTTTCCAGTAATTGAGTCTCATTAATGATTTGACAAATCTCTTCCATGCTTACCGTGTGCTAGCAATTGCATAAAATGCTGGAGAGTCAATGAAAAGGAATACACCATCACCCCAACTCTTCCTTCTCTGCCCTTGTGGAGCTTCCTATTGGGGGAGACAAACAAAGCCTACACTAGCAACAAGAAAGGGGGTCAAAGGATGATTGATAGCAGGCACAAATCCTGGCTCTTGACTTCCAAGCAACCCAAGGTCACAGACCAAGCCAGAACCTGGGTGGGAGCCAGGATTCTGTTCAATAAGAACAGTCTCCACCTACTACACTGCACTCCACAAAAAAAAAAAATTAAGTATATCAGAGAAGGAGCAGGTATTTGCCAAACCAAAGAAAGAAATTAGCAGCGCTGGAGAGGAACAAAAGGGAAAAGAGGCCAGTATAAGGAGAGCAGGATTCCATCCATGACTAGAGAGGTAGAAGATGGCTGGGGAGGGGGGGGTTGGAGGAGGAGTAAGGATCATGTCACATTGGGAGGGGGTTGCTGAAGAAGGCGCAACTCTTTTTTAAGATTATTTATTTATTTTAGAAAGAGAGCACCAGCAGGGGGAGATAATCTCCAGCAGATTCCAGCCTGAGCGCAGAACCCCATGCGTGCTCGATCTCAGGACACTGACATCAGGGTCCTGAGATCATGAACTGAGCTGAAACCAAGAGTGGGATGCTTAACCAACTGCGCCACCCAGGCACCCCTAAGGGGCAACTCTTAGTCTGGTTTCAACCACAAGGAAGAATAAAAACTCCTTCCAAAAACTTGGCAATGGGCTCAACGCCTGATGCTCATTGTGGTTCCTTCTGGGGATTTGTTTCCTTTTCAGACAATTTCATGCGTATTTTAAAGGAAATAAAGAAGACACTGTTCACAGCACTTCCAGTCACTTTGCTACATTCTTGGGAGTCAGTGGTTCAATCTCAAATGAAACTTCGCACTAACATTATGTTCAGTTATTTACGCCCTCTAAACAATGAGTGTTTTTAGGCAAAGATTTCCTAGCCCATTCAACTAAACAAAAGAGCCTCCCCTGCAACACACAGACTCACATTTCCATCCCGAAAGCCCTGCAGGCGTATCTGTGAAGCTTACCATCATAAGACTCATTTAATTTTGAATTAAATTAAGGGCCCAAAAGGTAAGCGCATTGTTTAGGTTATTCCAGCTAATGTCCTAAACTTAGGATTTCAATAGTTCTCCATCCAATTGATGACTCCTACTACAATAAAGAATTCATGAACCATGGAACCACCTGACAAAAATTAAATAAATAAATATCACTCACAGCTTAGAAGAAAAGGCATTTGCATAGTCCAGTTCCTAACTTGCAAAGGGTAAATAAATATCTGGGGGAAATTCTCACCAAGATTTTCAGCCCGTCTATAGCCTGTAAGGAAAAACCTGGGGATGCAAAGGCTGGTTTTCCCATAAAAGCACGCCAAGTTAGGAAGACCCCAGATTTCTGAGCTATCCTGTTGACACACATAACAAATATTCACGTAGGCAAAGCTAGCGGAGATGATAGGATGAAACGGAAATGAAATACTGATCCGTTTTTCTTCAGCACAGTTCTCAGCTTCCCCATGGGGGGGAGGGGGAGTATTATTTGATAGGTTCCTTTATTCAACATACATTTATTGATCCAATTGCCCCAGTTTTTGTGAGGTTTTCTAACAATGCCCAGCTGCCCGAAAACAGGCGGGGGTGGGGTGGGGTGAGGAGAGACCCATGATAGGGAAAGAATGTGGCTGGAATTTACTGAAGAACACAGTGAGGAAATCCACATGACTGAGCCATCTTCTTATTTCCGAGCAGGGCACACAAGCAGGATATCTGAAGGAGTACCAGCCTCCTCTCTCCCCGTCTCCCCCTACTAGAAAACAAGAACAGAACAAGGGATGGCACCAAGGAGGAGAGAAAAGAGCAGGCTCAAGAGAAAAGCAGGAGGTGGGCAGGGAGAAGTTGGGACTTCAAAGAGGAGACTAATAGAGTCTGAAATGCTGAAAGTGGAGCAGATCTGTTAGGTGTGTGCACGGCTGTGTGGAATGAAGATGAAGGTCATCTTAGTTGAGGGAGGAGAACTGTGAGATCTGGGTATTAGCTAAGTCATCAAAAGGAATGCTATACTTTGGGAGGACGCTGTGTAGCATCACGGAGGAAAACATGAGACTCTCTTGAAGCAACTGCGGACGTGGGGTGGGGCCGGGACAGCGGAGAGGGACTTAACGTTTGGTTGGCGTTTACACAGGCTTGGTAAAGTATCAACTCCCATTTCTAAGAATGGGGGAGATCAGAGATCCTTGGTCTGGTGCCCCCACTGACTTGAAGGCAGATTACAGTGGCGTCTGATTTAAGGTCATCCTGAAACAGTGGGAGTAATCTGAGTGTGAAGAAAGTCAAGAGATATATTTGATCCCTACTTCTCTACTCAGGAATAGAGAGAATTTTTTTAATAAGTGATGTTCCTTGGCCACCCTCGGATTTCCCTGAGTTCCCTAAGACCATCACTCCAGCTAGCTGAACACTGGTTGATATCTCCACGCTGTTCTACACGAGCCCTTGTAGGGAAGGCACACTTCTCCCTTCTGGGTTCTTTTGGCTGGCCTAATAATTAAGTTAACATAAAACAGATTTATAGGAGAAAATTTAATTTCATTCCTAAGGGAACCCCAAAGACATGAGACTTCTTCCCAGTCAATTGAGGCTTAGAAGCCATCCTGAGCTAAGGACAAGGGGGAAGGGGGATGGGGTCTGGGGCTCAAAGGGGAGGAAGGCAATTCATAGGAAGATGGAAAGAGCAACTGTCTGGTATACAAAAGCTCCTCACTGGAACAGAGACAATGGGACAGGAGAGGACTTTGCACAAACAGGCCTGCAGCAACCCCCCCAGCTCCCCACACCTGGCCCAGAGTCTGTAGTTATCTCGGCTCCCAGCTCTCTTCCTGCACCGGGCCCTCTATGAAATTCTGAGAGGCAATTAAAAGTGAAGCAAGAAGCTCCTTCTGGGTCACCCAGGCCCCCGACTGTCCAATATCTACACGTCAAAGTGGTGCACTCCGGGGTGGCCTGCCCAGAACCCCATCGCCTCTTCACTTCTCATCCTGTACACCAAGCCCTGGTCCTGGACCAGCACACACTTCAGACTGCTTACTGGTCTTTCCCTCTGGATGATGATATTGCTTCAAAATCCACACGGCTAAAACGAAGCTTATAATGTCCCTGCCTCCATTCACTTAGTCAACCAAGCCAGAAAGTCATCTTCAAAAACTTCCTTTTTTCTCCCTTATCTTCCTCCTGCACCCTCCCTCCAACACCAACTGGTCAACAAATCCAAAGAATTTCAACTCTTGAAAATCCACTGGCTCTCTCCCAGTCTGACTGCCACGGACTCCGACCATCTTTCCTCACCCGGTCTTCCAAATGGAACTCCTAACTAGCTTCTCACTCCTCTGAGACATCCCCTATGCTGTCACCAGGGCAACCTCTGTAAATAACAAATCTGACGGGATCACTTCCGGAGTTAAAACCTTCAATAGCTCCCTGTGCCTACAGGATGAAACTCAAAACCACTTCAGCTCCCAGTCCTGCTCTTCTTTACAGTAAAAGGGAGGGGAGGAGAGGGAGAGAGAAAGAGAATCTCTGCCATGTCTCTCTCAGAACTATTGGGAGGATCAAATAAAAATGTATGTAGAAGCACTCTGAAGACTATAAAGCAGCATCCAGCGCTTCTTAGCCTTTATGGGGTCACAGTCCCTTTGGAGAGTCTGATAAAAGCTCTAGAGTTTTCTCCAAAACACCAACACACACACACATCTGTCTACCTACATGTAAAATGTGGCAACCAGTTTCAGAGCACCCGTGGATGCTCAGAGACAATCCCGATTAAGAACTGACTTAGGTGTTTACTGCTTTCACGCTGGTGCACAGAACTAGGGTCAGCATCATCCAGCTAGCATTTTCAGCCTCACAAACAAGCAAGTGGCTCTCCTGTGGGCAGTCTGATTATTCATGCAGATGTCTAAAATATTCATCAGCAGGGTCATTGGGCACATCGTGAATCTAGGCAGAAAATTAGTACAGTAGTTAGAGTGGAGGACTCAGGCATTTCATCCGAGAACAGCTGTCCCACCACACACAACTGTTTGAAAAGAACAGGTTATTTTGAAAACAATCAGCTGAATTGAGTAAAAAAAAAAAAAAAAAAAAAAAACTGGCCAGTGGGCCTTCCTCTAACTGAATGAAAATGAAGTGAGATTCCTTCCTTTTCACATAGTTCATCGATGCAAAAACAGACCCACTGAAGCTATTCCATAGCATAAATGTCCATTATTCATGAACCTGGTTTTGCAGCTCTATCTTCCAGCACTGGGCTCAGGCTCTATTTGTCTATATGTCCTTCTACATGTTTGGGTGTATTTACATTGTGGATTTGTGTTCTCAGGGAACTAGAAGGTAAGGAACGCTGCTTACTCTGTATGTTTGCACAGAACCCATCGCACAGGATCTTGTAGTATCTGAGGGCAGATACAAATCCAAATTCATCACCAGAGTGTAGGCCTAAAATCCTCACCAAAAAAAAAACCCAGAAAACAAAAACCAAAAATGATCACATTGCCCTTCAGAAGACTATGATAACCAGAGTCTGTATTCCTGATCAATAATTGAACCCTAATTACAGGTGATAAGGAAATGCCACCAAAGTATATGATACCACCATAAGCTTTTATTAGCCTTGCAAATAGTAAATACCTCTTTTACAGCCTATAACATCACATCCAAGGGGGTTCTATGTACTAGGAAACGCACATATTGAAACCAAAAACTAAATGTGTTCTTACTATGAGAACATAAGACCAACGCTGGCCTTTAAAAAATAACCACTTCATCACCTGTTCTTCCCTTATCTCCTGACAATTAAGTGTTTCAGGCACACATATCTTAAGACATATCCCTTGGAAATATGAACTTAGGTCTTTTCTTTTGATCAATTTCCAAAAAAGCAGTCATTTGAAATCACTGCAAGGACCGGACAGCTGAGCTTTTCAAAAATACCTGCATTTCCCTATTTTTGTCACGAGATGGCAATATCATGCATTGGTAAACCATAAAAATCATTAGGTCTTATATTTATCACTTCAGAAGTGAAGTTCTCAAACTTCATGATGTCAGGACCCTTTAAAAACTCTTAAAAATTATTGAGGACCCCAAAGGGAGCTTCTGTTTATATGGGTTACATCTGTTAATGTTTATATCAGAAATTAAGATGGAAAATCTTTAATATTTTTATTAATCCACTTAAAATAATAAATCCATTACATGTTAACCTAAATAGCGTATTTTTGTGAAAAACTACATTTTCCAAAGCAAAAAGATTACTGAGAGATTTTTGCAAATCTCTTTAATTCTGGCTTAATAAAAGACACCTGGATTCTTCTGCTTCTTTATTCAGTCTGTTGTGATATATTCTGCTTCAAGCCCGTGAAGAAAATCCAGCCTCATGCAGATATGCAGTTGGAAAGGGAGAAGTATTTTAATGTTCTTTTCCAATAATTATGGATATTCTTCTTTGATACTATACCAAAACTCAACAAGATGTGGTTTCTTCATGCTAAGTTAGAATGTGGCATTGGAAGCCATATCAAAAAACTTTCATACTCTGCTACGTGAAAATCCACTGGTCTGTCTTGCACTTTGAATGGATCTTGATGCCTGATTTTTTTGCTTTTTTGACATCATGTATTGGTCATTTGGAAAACAGTTCACTGGGTTCTGGAGACCTTCCAAATGTGGACACATCTCATTACAAAAATAAATAAATCACATTCACTAGTACCACCAGCAACCTTATTGGGAAAAGTCTTTAAGTATTAAGGAAGCTGTTAAGTTTACAGTGGAGGATACATGTTTTCTCAAATTCTTATTTTCATTCAAAAGGATTTTATCATTGACAACATACACTGTCCCTTGTTTCCCTTAAAATGACAAGCTCACTTTACTTTCCCAAAAAACAGCTTACTACCCAAGTCTGAATAACCTTAGTTTGTTAATCATCCTGTCAAGTAAAAATGGCATTCCATGAAGTGTTCAAATAGTTCAGCTTGTAACTCACTGTCACAAGGACTCATCTTTGAGACCATCGTACTTTGGTTGGCAGAGAAGTACCAAATGTGTACTTCCCCTTTCATCACACAGACTATTCAAACGATGTGTACTCAGGTCAAGACTGAATAAATTTAACAGTTGCTACTGCTTCATCAGGGCCTTATTCCAAGTACGTGGAATACAATTTCTAGGAGAGTTTGGTGCCAACTGACTTAATTCAGGCTAAGGTGCCAGCAATTTTATCCATCACTTTTGCGCCACCAGTGGAAACACGTTGAAAAAGGCAAAGGACATCTTCGTACTATGAGAAGAATTTCGATCTCATGCATTCCCTGAAAGAATCTTGGAGATCCCCAGGTACCCATCGGCCACACTTTGAGAACCATACTTCAGAGTTTATACAAGATTTTCAAATAGAGTATTTTATTCACTCCTAAATACTTGGGAGATACTTAGGGTAAGCATCCTGACTTGCCCCATCTTATAGAAAGTGAGACTCAAGAATATGAAATTATTTACTCAAGATCACACAAGCTAGCAAACAGCACAGAGGAAATTCATCTTGGGGTTTTGTTTGGTCTGTATTCTTTCCACCATATTACACTGCATGGAATATTGAAATGGATTTGTGTCAGCATTTAAAAATAAAACTAAGGGGCGCCTGAGTGGCTCAGTCGGTTAAGCGACTGCCTTCGGCTCAGGTCATGATCCTGGAGTCCCTGGATCGAGTCCCGCATCAGGCTCCCTGCTCGGCGGGGAGTCTGCTTCTCCCTCTGACCCTCCCCCCTCTCATGTGCTCTCTCTCTCTCTCATTCTGTCTCAAATAAATAAATAAAATCTTTAAAAAAATAAAAAATAAAAAATAAAAATAAATAAATAAATAAAAATAAAAATAAGTGGCAGATTTGGAGGAAAAGGAGATGTAAGGTTCCTGGGGCAGGAAAACCTTTATTACTAAAGCACTTGGTCAAGGCCCTATTCAGTTTTCTCACTGACCTACTCTTTTGGCTTCTCTTCTTAAAATCTTAAGATACAGTAACTGGGACCAAAACACGAACGCAGTAGACGCCAAATTTAAGTCCTCTCCTGATGTGTATGCTCACAATTTAGTCCTTTTATATAAGGATTGCTAGAGATCTCAAAACCTTAATTAGAAGCACTCACTTCACAGTAGTGAGGTGACAACTAAGTGTACCAGTGTTTTTCCAACTTTCTCTTAAGAAGTAGAGCACTAAATAGTTTACATTTTACATGGCATCTCAATATGGGGAAAAAAGTTGAAGTTCCTCTATCTGGTTGAAACACTGTATTGCTAATACCATTACCACTAAGTATTCCCTTACACTGCATGTTTGAATTATTTTAAGTTTTTATTATTATTATTATTTTTTGGTTAATCTCTACATTCAACATGGGGCTCGAACTCACGACCCCGAGCTAGCCATCTCAATCCTCAAAATTTCAAAGGTGCCACCTTCATATTATCACCATTTTACAGATGAGGCAACAGAGGTTCAGAGAGTTAATTAACTTGTGCACTAATACAACTAGTAAGTAGCTAAGTTTAAAACCAAGTCTGTCTAAACTTGACTGACTTGATGCGGAAGCTCTTGGTTCCTTCACTTTTTTTCAGAGGTTTCCAGGGCCAGCAGCTTTGATACATACCATGCAATCAGAGCCTTGATGATGTTCTTCAGTTAGTTAGCTTCCTATTGAGATTGAGTTGGTAGAATCAATGCTCGAGACATAAAGTTAATTTGATGTGCTGGAGACATTCAACCTCACAGTTAACAAATCCCATTCTTTCCATATAATTGTTTCTCTTTCTAGCTTATCAACTTGCTATTCAATTATTTCTCAACGCCAAACTGTATTTTGAGGACCTGCCTTTCATACTTCTATGAACTCTTCCCTCAGGCCTGGAGGCTGGCATTCTGTCTCCTTATCCTCACCTCCCTTGGCTCTTTATTCATGTTCTTTTCTTTCTTTTTTTTTTTTTTAAAGGTTTTTTATTTATTTGACAGAGAGAGCACAAGCAGAGGGAGAGAGAGGGAGAAGCAGGTTCCCTGCTGAGCAAGGAGCCTGATGTGGGACTCGATCCCAGGACCCTGGGATCATGACCTGGGCCGAAGGCAGCCGCTTAACCGACCGAGCCACCCAGGTGTCCCACTCATGTTCTTTCTTAAAGCTACTGAGTCTTCCGTACTTAGTCTTCGGTGGGCACTTTGTTACGTCCTCCCCACTCAGTTGTAATTTCTTTTTGCCTTCTTCCCCACAACTTCTAACACAATACTATATATAAACAAAACGCCCACAAATGTTGTTTATAACACCCCATGGAGTTGTGATAATGATTTATTAAAAATCTATTTCTTAAGGAACTTGTCACAGATAAACATGTTCTAAGAGGGTCCTCCTAATGCTTCTAGTGATACATCAGCTCAGGGATAACCCGGGAAAAATAATTACCATTGCTGAACTGAGGGCGAGCTTGGAAGTCCTGCTTCAAGAGATTGGTTGGGAATAACCTGCGCACAGAGCTGGTTGATACCGAACGGCCATGAGTGTATCATAATATCTTGGGTTATAAAACACAGATCTGGAAGAATGGTTCTTCTGAAGGAGTGAATGACTAAATTGGGACAAAGGGCTCACTTGTACAAATGCTGGAGGAAGGAGGAGAGGGAGGAGGAAGGACATCACGAACACCACCACTTCCACCAATAATGCATGTACTGCATTACTATCAGCCAGACACTATTCTAAGCACTTGACTTAGGTTAACTCGTCCCACACACAAAAACCTGAAGGGGTAGGCGCCATTGTCAACTGCATTTTATAGAACAGGAAATTAAGTCACAGAAAAATTTAAGTAACTGCCTAAGGTTACACAGCTAGTAAGTAGTAGGGCTAGGTTGCAATCAGTTCATTCAAACTGTTTAAATATTTGCCTGACACTCAAATACCTAATGTTTATGTCTCAAATTTTAGAGAAATTACCATTTGGGGAAAGATTTAAAGAACCGCTAATATCTAGGCACACACTAGTGCACTCTCTTTTTAACCTTGAATTTATTGTCCTTTTAAGGAATATTATAAATCCTTGAACCCAACATGCTTTCAACTACCATAATCACTTAAGCCCTTTGATTTAGTGACCAGCGGCAGCAGCTCCCAAGCCAGAGCCACGCCGTGCGGGAACCACGGTCTCCGCCTACTGCCATATTGGTCACAGCATCCCTCCTCCGGTCTGTGCCACGGCGCAGCTCTCCTTAAATACCACACAATTATATCTCACTCTGCTTTCTCTCCGAATATCCAGAATCCTCAATCTTTCCTTGGCATAAAACTGATGGGGGGAGGGGGGGAGACTGTAAGTGACGTCCTCTTTATAAGATCCGGTACCTTCTGTTTTAAAGAGGTTTTGGTCCATCTTTCTGACCATCTAAGGGGGTTGTGATTAGAAGAGCAAACAAATCTAATCACAGTTTCATGGAGCTTCACAGAGGCTGCCCTTACCTTTTGCCTCTTCCCTAATTTTACTTCTGAATTCAGGTTTCATTTTTAACATCTTCCAATTATGTAGTGATGGATGGCCATTCAAGCAGCTAGCTCATATCAGAATATAAGGAAATGAAGGAAAGAGCATTAGACCCAAAGTCAGTAACCAGCTGGGCAGCTCTCATTTGGCAAGTCTCTTAACCATCAACTGAGAGAATGCACTTCCTTTCAATCTACCACCCAGAGTAAGTGCATCAAAGCTTTTACTAGAGAACTCAGGCACCGATCCCTCTTCAGTCTGCTACCTCTCCAATCCAACTAAGAGTCAGAATGTTTTAATTAAAAAGAGTTACAGAAAAAAAAATAATGATCTCTCTAAGTACTCTAAGTTTTATCTGTATTTCAAACAAGATCACCAAACTACCTGAGATCAGATTTAAAATCAGTCTGTCAGGTCCGCTCTACCATCCCAAACCAGGGCATCCAAATGATAAAAATGGGATTCCAGACTACCCAGCTGCCATAATAGCTGTGCTCCAGTGTGTCTGCTGAACGTGGAAGACTTCACACATGGTCCTTCCTGAGTCCACTCAGATGGGGTCTTTCTCCCTCCTCAATGACCCAAAAATTCTTCTGAGCATAGTGACTACTTAAGATTCATATCTGACATACCTGAAATGTTATTAAATAAAAACGAAGATAAAATAATATAGGTTTATGGTTGCATTTTTGCTTTTATGACATTGGGGTCACATCTCGGATTATCTTATTGCATCTTTGGTCACAAATGCAGGGTCCACTGTTCCTGTGAGGAGGTGTGCAAAATCCTTTATGACAATCCCTTTTATAATGTGTCTTTCCAGGAACTCTCTAACAGCTAGAACTGGCTGTCCTAAAGAGTTTTTAATGATGAAGCTAATGTAGACACTGAAATGCAATAGGATTTTAGGGTGGAGTTATGGAAAGGAAAAAAAACAACAATCATAATACATATGGTATCATGGGATCTATTGAAAATCAAATTTTCCACAGTCTGAGAGTCACAGGACAAACTAAATTTTCAATCCATGCAAACAGACGAAAACAGTGGTATAAAGTCTGTAAAATGTAATTTATTTCAAAAATAGAATTAATATGAGTCCCCGTGCCTACTTAAGAACTGATAACATATCAGTACTCCCAAAAAAAGAAAAAAGAAAAGAAAAATCATACTAGTTCAAATAGAAAATTTTCAAAGTTACCAACTCTCAGACTGGTGGAGAGATCTGCATACTCCAAAGTACTTTTTTAGACTTATACCCTCCCAGGTCAGAGACAGTCATTTACTCATTCAACCAATATTTTTTGAGGATTTTTCTGTGGCTAGGCACTAGGTATGCTTTAGTGAGCAGGACAGGCATGTATTCTGATCAATTAAGAGGCCTCCTGCTGGGTTCTAACAGAGCAAAAATAAATAAAAGCTAGTAAATGATCAGTAATGACAACCAACTAGCTTTAATTAATAAGATTTGAAAGCCTTAAAGAGGATACTTTTTCCACCTGCAGAAAATTTAGAATAAAATAAAATATAAAATAAACCACAAGATAGCCTCTATATAAACAGCTCTCCACTGAGGATCGTGAGAACAAAAAAATTCTTTGTTTTGCAATTTTCGGTTTGAGTAAGATAACAAAGTCTACAAAGAAACACTGTGCTTTTGCTCAGGAGATAAAACATTAATCTAACGGCTGACCTAGAAATAACATGAAATTATAAATTTGTCACATGAAAGCTTTAAGGAGACAAGCAACCTAAGTAGCTCACAGCATTGGTTAATGGTGGATTTGGTTTGACTGTGTACTTACCAGTGTGAGGCAGAGAATTATAGGAGGATCCTTTTCTTCCACTATTTTTGACTGTTTCTGAACGGAAATGAAGTCGCAGAACTCCTTTACCTTCTGAAGTTCAAGTGTAACACATGTTGAAATGACTGTCAACTCTTACATATGTAACTTGAGTCTCAGAGCAATGCTAAATTACCAACACGAACTTAGTCAATTGGGTTGCACGTTATTATACAAACCGGATCAGAATACGATTTACTTCTTGCTTGTCAACATAAATGCTTTAACATCTAATCCAATGTTCTCGACTGAAATTTTATGAATTCATAAAAAAATGCATAGCCAATACAGAAGATCTCCAGTTATACCCCATCTACAAAGCAAAAATAAATTATGCCAGCCATTTGTCATAACTGTCACTGAAAAATAAGTAACAGCTAAAAAGGCTTTAACTTAAGAATTGTGCCTACATTAAAATGTCTATACTTGCAAAGCCTTGCCATCATACTGTAAAAGAGATTAACATTTCTTCAGAGAAGTCAGATTAAAGTAATCATACAGAACCTAGAAACTGAGTTCCAATTTGATGCACCGAAGAGTTGAGTGTGTGTTCTGGCCTCAATCAGTCTTAAGTAACACATGATGTAGTATCAGGTTTCTAAGAGAATCTAGGAAATCCAAAAGAAATTGTCTGTCTCCTGAAGGAGACTAAAAAGGAAGATGAAGAGAATCTAGGTGGAGAAAAGTAAGTAGAGAGAAAATAAGCTCCTTACTAGTCTCTTAAGTCTTCAAAACCAATGGCTAGTCCACATACATGCTTAAACGCTACGGCCCCAAAGACAGAAACAATCCTATGAGGCTCACTATGTCAACAAAAACCTTCCCTATCTCCACCTATCAAAATACTATGCATCCTCAGTATCCACTTTGGTCATCTCTTTCGTGAAGCCTTTGATTTCCCTTAGCCAAAATTAACTCCTCCAACTGCTGCTTCCCTAGGACTCTGCTCTTTTTCAAAGACATGCATCACGTTGTATACTTGATCGTGGTTACCTTTTATCTCTTATTTCTCATACCAGATCATGAGCTTATGACAGGTAAGGAATATCCAGCCTTGTATAACCTACTAGGCCTAGATTGGGAAATTGCACCTACAATGAGCTCAATGAAAGTGTCATTTTTTTTATGTAAAGAAAACTTTATTAAAGACATTGTAGAAAATCAAGAGGAAGCACAGTAATTTCACTTCTAAGAATTTACCCTAAGGAAACATTCATAAAGACAAACAAAGGCTTCTGTGTATGGATGTTCATTATAGCATAATTCATAACTATAATGATTATGATGGTAATAATAAAAACAGTTATCATGTATTGTGTCCGTATTTTAAGTCAAGCACTATGAAAGCATTTTGTCTTACCTTACTTAATTCTCATAGCTACCCTGGAAGGTAGATATTATCATCTGAGCTCAGAGAAGGTAAGGTAATTCCAAGGTCAAACAACTAGGAAGAGATGGGGCTGGACTGTGAACCCAAAAGTTCTGACTCCAAAGTCTGTGCCCTTCCTAGATAGAACTTGCCAGGCACCAAAGCGTGTTCTAAATACTTTCCCTTCCCATCCCCATGGAACCCTCACAGGAAACCTCTGAGGTAAGCACCATTATCATCCCCAATTTGGAGATAAGGAAACTGGGGCACGGAGTTTAAGAACGTGATCAAAAGTCCCCTAAGTAAGAAATGGTAAACCTTGGATTTAAACCTAGGCAGTCCAGCTACCTTCAACTGTCTTTTCCTACTTAAAAGAGCAAACGACTAGAAATGACCTAAATATTCAAGACTGGTTTAAATATACTTATGAACATATGAACGAAACAGCAAAATGTAAAGGGCAAAAAGCCGGGAAGTGTCTGTATCTTCATCTCTCCAAATTATTCCATCAGATTTTCACATCATTTATCCCGTATTTTTATACATAAAGTTCCCATTGTATTCTATATATTCTAGAAAAGCCAGCAAAGAGTAACAAAAAAAGCACTCAGGAGAAAAATCACATGACCTAAGTCTCAAACCAAACCGTACCACCTACTCTCTGATGTTGGGCAAAACCTTAACCTGGTTTTGGCCTTCCCTGAGTCCTTGTTGTTTCTTCCGTAACAGGAATTCAAACTGAATTTCTTCTAGCATCCTTATTCTGTATCATCTCAAGATCACAAAGAAGAGACCTTTTGCTCACACACCAACCCTGACACCTACTCATTAATAAACAGTGTAGAGTCTAGGTAAGACTTTAAAACAAACAAAAAGCTTCAATGGAGTTTGGATAAAATTTAAATGTTGTTCAGATAGAGCATCCTAAATACTCACCTGCTTCCAACTGCTTATGCCAGATTCACTTCTTGGTCTCCTTCTGGCAACGTGACTCAAGATGTAAACATGTCCACATTCAGAGATCAGCACCAACACAGATATATCAACTCAAGCTGACCTCTCCTAATTCACCCCAGTCTTCTCCTGCTTCTCACCCCTAACCAGATTGCAAGAGCAAAATCAACTATCACATCTATGCAAATCATCTCCAGTCCAGAGCTCTGGCACTGATCCCAATCCCATACTTCAACATCATGGCTCTGTTTACTGGATATTTCTCCTTCACTTGGCACTTTTCTAAGTCAGCTCAGCCAGGCATAAGTATCAGTCATCACGTACTCATCCGACATCCTGATTCTCTACCTGTGGTGTGTCACTAATTCCTAATACATCTCCGATCGCGTTGTAGATTATGACTATGGGGGCAACATACCCACAAAAGAGATGCCGCCATCCTCTATCCTTTCATGCATGAGAGACATCACTAAGTGACCACAGAACGCCTCCCACAGAGACCAGACACAACTTCACAATCCTCATCCCAGCACTCCAAGGGGACCCCAGCCAATGACCGGAGCTGGGATGCAAGATGAAACCCAACTCCCATTCTGATGTCCCGTTGTGTTAACCATGACTCCTCCCGCCACTCCAATACAAACCGTTTCTTGTACTGTGACTGGACTAGCGAAAGAGCCCTATAACTAGACGCTGGTACAGATGTCTCCAGCCCATCCTTCACATGGATTCTCTCTCTCCAGCTCACTCATCCTCAATGGTTCTCGGTCACCTGTCTACAGGTAAAATAAAGATAGATTCCCCTTTGTCAGGCATTCAAGAGCCTCTACAACTTGGCCCGAATTACAATCCTCCAACACAGGAGCTTTTCAGAGATTTCTCAGTTTTAACATCCTTTCACCTAACAAAATCTTAGACAAAAATCCCAATAAATTAAACTGACACAAAGAGCACCGTGTGGGTGGCAACGGGCTCAGGCAGTTCAGCGGTGGTGCACTCTGCTCTGGGGCCCCTCGGCTCCTCAGGAGGGGCCGAGGCTCTCCCGCAGAAGCGCCAGGAAGGACCGCCAGCCACGAGGCAGACCAGAGAACGCGGGAATCTAAATGCGACTCCTACCCAGCACTGGGTTATAAGCTCTTCTGAGACTGCAAAACAAACCAAGGGAAGAATGAATCAAAAGAGCCCAAATACTTACAACCAGAGTCCAGAGATACACACAGACATCCCCCTCCCCATACATACACTTACCATGATTTTCCTCTGCTCTGAAAATGTCAGTGCTCAGCAAGGGACAGGACAAGGTTAAGAGAATCTGACAGAAAGGATTGGATGGAGTTGAAAGCTAAAGTCCTGCAAGTTTATCTACACAAGCAGCATATTCCCAACTCAGCCCATTGCCCTCCAGCTGCATAATAGCACTAAGGTTTTTTTAAACACCCTCATTCTGTCCTACCACATTTCATAACGCGTAAGGCCCAGCTGGATGGTGTGGAGGATTTTGTCAAGCTGTCTTTAATCTTTCGCTTTACCTCCATTCCTAACAACTGAGCTGGCAAGTACTTAAGTTGCTGATGTTTACACCCTGCATGTTTTATTGTTCGTTTCCTGGAAGCACTTTTATTGACAGAGGCGAGGGGCAGGGTGCCATTTGTCAGAGGTAAACCGTGGCACTCCTTACCCAACCAGGAACCCTCTCTTGCTTCACCTCCCAGATGTTCAAGCATTTCGTCACTCAATTATTTTAGTCTGCATTTCAATTTTTTTTTTTTAATTCTAAGTTACACAGGGAAATGTACCCGTGGCTAACAGTTTCTCTGAAAACACAGGCTGGTCATCTTTTTCACTAGGTTCTCCAGATGTCTTTTTTTTGTACCACATCCACCTAACCATTCAGTTACGTGATCTGTTGATCATCACCGCTGAAACCAGACAAACTGTGATGGACCCTTCTGGTCATGGGACGCCTCCTATTTTTAAAAGTTCCACTCCCCAGAGAGCCTCAGCTTGCAAGCTGTACAGGGCACGGCAGATGCAGTCCTCAGCAAATATCCACAGGTGGCTTAGCGTCATCCCTGGAAGCCTTCCAATCCCACGTCACCATACCTTGCTATTCGCTACATGGCTTGACTCGTATTCAGAAGTTATGTGCTTATGTGAAGCAATGTCAACATGAGAATAAGCAAAACAGAATTAGGTTAACTTATAGGGGTAAAACTTTACAATACATTTCAAAGCCAACTCTAAATAATTTTAGGGACCTGCTGTTAGGAGACACTTCATAAAGCTGCTTTTCCATGAGGGTGAATAGGAGAGAGCTGACCAGCACTCTTTTTGGAACTCAACTTTTCCTTGGCTTTTATGGGATAAGTAAATGTCAGGGAGAGCCCTAGACTGGGTCCAACAGAGATGGACTACCCCCCAGAATACCTCCTATGTTGTGAGGGCTTGCCCCACAATTCAGTTATTAGCTTTTTGTTTCGTTTGTTATTAAACTGTTCCAGTCGAGAACAGTGACTGTGACTATCGACACCAGCTAACAAATTGCCTGAATTAATTCCTTCTACCCAATCAGATTAAGTACGGCCCTACTAAAGAATAACACCATACACTGTCAAGAAAGAAATATCTGTTGATTTTTTTCAAAAAGCCACAGACAGAATGAAATGGAGGGCATTTCAACAAAATGAGCATACAAACATACATTTGCAATGCAACACACCAATGAACTAAGGCGGGGGTACAGGGGAATAAAACAATCCTCCCTGCCAATACAACTGCCCAGGATAGACTGCTATTAACCATCTAAACTTCTTTTGCATCGTCAAGTCGAAGGTCAAGGATGAACCTCAGACTTCCTACACAAAGGATGCCCAGCTTACTCGCCATGTGGCAGGGCCCCAGGCCCACACTTCCGCCTCTTCTTGGTGACTCATTCCACTCTCTCACCATGAGGCTCACCCATTCAATAACGGAACGGGACTACATAGAGCAGAGAGCAGGTGTGTGCAATGCAGTTTTCATCTCCCCACTTGGAATTATTAGCACCGCCCATCACTCAATCTGGCAGGTCCATTTTAATATTAGCATCACACACACACTGTATCCTTGGGAAAGGAGGCCATTTCAGACTCTTTGGTGAACTACTACTTAGATAATAGAAGATTTATTTCATGTCATTATAAAATTAAACTTTACTTCTGGGTCTTTACAAGGCTAATAGTTCAACTTCCCTTTTTGACACGCAAGAGGATAAGATTCTCCTGACACAAAAATACGAAAGGGCATTTTTAACCATGGTGACAATTCTATGAGATTGCGGAGTCCAGGAGATTATTTTTTTTTCAACTATGTAAAAACATGTACAAATAAAGTATTTTTAAAAACATGTTAGTCATATAAAGAAAATATAATGCCCTCACTCTTCCTGCCATACTACAATAGTTTTACACCTCAATTATGTACATCCAAAGTGGGTTTCAGAATCACTCACACTGTCAATCATACATTACAGCTCAGCTCTCACCGAGAGTATTGTCCGTTACTCACAACTATAACCTGTTTGAAGACAAAGGAAAACATTTGACAAAGGGGTGTGTGAAAACTAAGGTTAACATAATGCTCTGCTTCCTTTTATACAATTATATGTATTTTGAGGAAATTTTTCAGGAAAGTATGCAGAAAAACGGAGCATTCATTTTTGGAAGTTAATTATGTATTATTAAGTTCGGAGTATCACGGGAAATCAGTTTCAGCACTTAGGTTGTGTTCGAGAATTGAAAAGACAAACCACACCAAGATTTATTTGTTAAGGGTAAGGTAAGTCATTCTAAAGCCACACACATCTGTCGTTTCCAGGTAAACTTTACCAGAATAAAGTTGATTTATGTGAAAAGATTACTATTAGAAGTTTTCTAAGTTTGCTAATAAAGATGGTAAATTACAGGGCTGAAATCTGTCATTCGTTAATCAAATTTCATAGTAATTTCTTCCTGCAGACACATGCAGAAGACAAATTATCAATTTCTGTAAATCATAATTAGTTCAGAGGCAGATTCCAATTCTCCTAAAGATTAGCTCAGTGTAGTTTAAATTAAAGGCACTCAGTTACCATACAAATTGTAGAAAACCTTGGCCTTCGTGGAGATGCTTGAAATCTCAGGTTATGACCACTTGAAGATTTGTGGTAATAATTCCAAATGCTTTTACTTTGTTACATTTACCAATGCCAATTTTCACTGAGCACACGGGCAAGGGAGTGTGGAGAGTAGCAGTAAATGCAGTTTCTTGCCTGCTCGGTTTTTCCCCAAGTAGAGAGCTCTGCTGCCACGGAGACTCAGGGCCCCTTCCAATCTTTAATTTTCTTTAAGAGTGGATAAGTGCCGTGAGCAAAACTGCTCACCACTGCTCTTGAGGTGCTTATTTAAAAAGAAATAAAACATGATTAATTTCAAGTGCTTTACAATTAAAAATATATGACAGGAGGCTCATCTGGGCAATTTAACTACACTGGGAAGGGTCACAGGCCTCTGAAGTTTGAGACACCCTGAGCTAGACTCGATGCGTGTATTTATTGTCACTGGTAGCATATTAGATTATTAAAAGGGACATGCTAATGTGACATTTTACTATTACAAAGGAAACTCAGTACTAAAATTAGAGCATAAATCAGGCAGATATGCTTCTAGACATGCAATCAACTCTGTCTTCCACTCATCTTCCTTTACACATCAAGGGGTTATATTAAATTTCATTTTGTATTTATTTGTTAACTATATGTGTCCGCTCCTTCCGAAGTTCAATGTGAGCAACAAAAATTTAGCTGCATCCTAGTAAAACAGATTAAGTTTAATGCAGATAAAGCAAGACGATTAGGGCGTCAGAAAAATATACTTTAAAAATCAAGACTAGGGCGCCTGGGTGGCTCAGTTGGTTAAGCAACTGCCTTCGGCTCAGGTCATGATCCTGGAGTCCCGGGATCGAGTCCCGCATCGGGCTCCCTGCTCGGCGAGGAGCCTGCTTCTCCCTCTGACCCTCCCCCCTCTCATGTACTCTCTCTCATTCTCGCTCTCTCAAATGAATAAATAAATCTTAAAAAAAAAAAGATTTAAAAATCAAGACTAAAATATAAACCTATTAGTTTTGAATATTTATCCAGATTACATTTCATATGCAAGACTCTCTTCAATAAAGCTCCACTTCTTTATTGCAGGAAAGTACCTCCACCCATAAAATAGTAAGATCTGCCTTTGAAAAGGAACATGACAGCCCAATCGGTTCGGTTCCCCAAACAATGGCTAGTTTGGGGGTATAAATGGCAGACAACACAAAGTAAATCACTGTCATGAAATAATAATTAGCACTGTAAAAATAACCCCACTGTCTCAGCTGACTAATGCACAGCTCCTGTTCAAGCCCAGATTTCAAATCTGAAAGTCACCAAATGAAATTAGCACTTTCATTCCAAAGGCAGATTCTGTTGGTATTTTTGCCTGGAAGGAAAGGGAAACCATTTCATACTGTCTCACTAATCCAAAATAGCATAAACTTGTCATCTCTGTTGCTTAAAGGGAAAGCTGTTCGAGGGCTTGGCAGAGAAGATCACAGTTCAATTCAACAGTATTCTCTCCTTTCTCCCCACGCCCCATTGTTCTAAGCCCCCCATCAGCAAAGGGATTAATGACGCATACTTCATCCAGACTGTGCATGTCTGCAGAACTGTTCGGTTGGGTAGTTTGGGGCCTGAGATTCCTCGATAATAAGGCCAAAGTCATGGGCCTGACACCCACATGGACCAATTAGTTCTAATCTGTTTCACTGCCTCACCAGCTCTAAGGCTAACTACCCCATCACGAATGTATGCTATGGGTCACAGGGTGATACAGGAAGTGCATGAAAATGGTTCAGTGGATACCCAGCAAGGAAGGGAAGGAGGGAAGAAGGGAGGGAGAGAAGCAGGGTGAGAAGGGGCCCTGAATAATCTTAGAATGCAGTCTTCATGTCTGAGCCTACGACCACCATCTTATGGAAAGGACAACATATCCAGGTCATATATATTTGAACAGCAAAAAGGAATACATGGTGATTAAGAAAGTGGCTAGCCAGCTAATTTATTCAGAGTCTGTCCTATACTAACTTTCAAAAAATTAACTAAATCTATATAAAATTAAACAATGTTTATGAATTAAACACTGTATTTCATGCCTTAAAAGAACTCAGCACATTACCAATTAGCATTTTCTTTGTTTTGAATTCACTGAATTTATATCATCCTTCAACACTGTTTAGCTAAAGCAAACAAAAACAAGAAAATCACATTATTCTTTCTAAGCCATATAAAAGTGATCTGGAAAGTCACGTTTAAAATCGCTATCATGGATTAGCTTAAGGCAATTACTTCACTAGCCGCATTCTTTCACGAGAAGTTTAAAAAAAAAAAGAAAGAAAGAAAATCAAGCTTCTTGCCTAACAAGAAAAATGAAATCCCATTAGTTGTGTCCCCAGTGTATATTAACATTCCTTTTGTTTAGAAAGGTTAATATCCCCCAAATAAAGGAGCATACAGTGCCTGTTAAAATAATTACATCATGACATTTTAGAAAGGTTGGCAGATAGACATGGTTGCAAGCAAAGAAACAAACAAAAGTAAAAGCTAGTACTTTTTAAATTATCCCTGACTTAAAAAAAAAAAAAAAAAAAAAAAGGGAAGGTGATGGAAATTCCACCATGTTTGCAATTTCCTGCCAGGTTGTCTAGTCTCTGGTATCTCGCTTTTCTCCCTCTTCCTCAATATCTTTCCGTCATAGAAACTTGGGAAGATGTACCTTCATGCTCGAAATCAGATGTTCTATTATCTGAAAAGGAAGCTACAAATCTGACAACAGAAGGATTTCACAACAGATCCGGGGTTGATAGTACGTGGTACCTTCATCAAACCCAAGTATTTCATGGCCCCTTGGAATCCCCCAGTGGGACACAGACAGTATCTGGTGTCATTAAAGTATGGTTTTTTTATCCTGGGCAAGCTGATCCAAAGGCCTAATATCCATAAGATCGCAACCAGGGAACAATTAAACGTTTTGGATTCCCTCCTCGAAGACCTGAAAGAAACCACTTCAAACTTCATGCACACAAAATATGGCACCTTGACCCCGACGCCAGAGGCAGAAAGCAGCGATTCTCCACAAAAGGAAAACAAATCCTTCAGCTCTCCAACTTTTTAAACTTTTTAAAATCAAAAATAGGCACAATGGTAATAGAAAACCGCATCGGCCCTCTCAGCCTCTAGGGCATTGAACCCTCCTTTGGAGCTCTAGGCCAGGGGGTCCTATTCTTCGCGCTCCCAGGGAAGCAGCCAGAGAAACAGGCAAGACAAAAAGAGGAGGAAAGCCAACGGCTTCCCCACCACCACTTAAACCCTAGGAAGGGTCCTCAGTGAGTCCTCAGTTACCCATGGCTCAGCCTCGGGACAGCAGGTCAGGGAATCTAATTGAACGAGTACTTTAAGAGGCTTTATTAATATTCCCAATAGTCCTAGAAGGCTTGACATCGGTAAGTTCCCCCAAACACCAAAGTGTACATGTGCAGTGCCGAAAAGACCACTGCCTTAAGAGTCTAGAAGAATCTAATGAAAACAAATGCAAGGCCCTCAAGTTACCACAACAAAACATCCCAAATAGGATAAATCTACTAAAGGGAATTCAGTGCCCCGTCCCAGCTGACAGTCTCCCAACAAACCTGTGAAGGAAAGCCTATCCCGGCTTTCTAAAAGAGCAGCCATCCCTGTGGTTCGGGGCTTTTCGGCAGGGAACGAGGCTCCCTAGAGCCATCGCGAGCAGATACAGGCCCTCCACTTCAGAAGCAATCCCCAAGCCCCTGTGGGATGAACGAATGGAGGCTCGGTACGAACCAGTCCTCCCAAATGGCTTCTATCTACCACATCTAACGGACATCTTTAGCTCCCTGTCACGGGCTATGTAGAGTGCTGGCTAAAGTAGAGAAAATATTTTTTTCCCCCAGAAGCCAGCTAAGAGCTCATCTCCAGGAAAAAACAAAAAATTATATATATTTATTAGAGACGGAGAAAAGTAAATTCCTTTTTCCTCCATAGTCAAGGAACATGTATTTCCTACTAAGAAGACAGAAGAGCAGGAGGAGGGCAAACACACAGCACCTCTTCAGTGCTGGGCACTCTCTAAGTATCTCACAAGGATTAACTAGTTTAATCCTCACAATGCCATATGAAACAGGTAGTATTATCCTCATCTTGCAGTTAAGACAGAGGTAAGTTTCATTCAACCAGTGCCAGGCACGGCCAGATTCCAAGCCCAAGCAGTCTAGCTTGAGAATCTGTGCTTTTAACTTACGCTCTACTACTTAGAATAGCGCTGTTCGCTAGAACGTTCTATGATGATGGGAATGGCTATACTCACACTATTCAAGACAGAAACCACTAGCCACCTGTAGTTACTGAGCATTTGGAATGTGACTGTGATTGTAAAACTGAAGTTTTAATTTTACTAATTAGGTTTAAATGTAAACAGCCACATGCTGCTATTTGTACGGTAAGTTCAGTCCTATAATCGTTTGTTCAGCTAACGGAATGCGAGATCTGTTATGTATCTTCTTTGGGAAATCAACTCTTAGTAATTTTCTATCGGTTCACAAGTCAAAGTTCAGTAACTACTCGACGTGCCATACACACAGCGTTTTATAACTTGGAACCCTCATCTTGTCCGTACTTCCCTGTGGGGACATGTGTGCCGGGTGGGAGGTGGGGAGGGAGGAGGGGGGCAACAGCAGGTATGCTCATGTTCTCATCTCAAGTCCTAGCTCTCAAATCGTCTTCAGAGAACCTTTCACAGAATTCATTCAACAAATATTACTACAACAAATAGACATCCACTAAAGGCTGTGGCAAGAATAAGCAGATAGAGTACTACAAAAACACATTCACACACTATACACAAGGTCCATATCTGTAGTGTATACCCAATAAATGTTGGATACATGGATGACCGGATGGACAGACCAAGGGACAAATGCTGAGGCCTTATTCTCAAGAAACTTAGAATCCAAGAAAGACACAACAAAATGTTGATCATTTTCCCTCACAAACCTGTTCCATGTTTCTTTTATCAAATAAGTCAAAAATTTAAAGCCATCTTCGAATCACGTCATTTTGGGCTGTTTCTCAGACCTTTCTCCATACACTCTGGTCCTTACGATCTGCTCCAATTTGGCCCCATTCCTTTTGGATCTTTGTAACAGTCTCAGTCCTGGTCTCCCATCTTCCAATAGTGCCTCATTTAAATCCATCTGCCACAAAACTCCCAGGGTGACCTTCCTAAAATGCAAGTGTGAAACCGGGCACACTTCTGGTTAAAATCCTTTGGTGGGCTCTCACTCTTACTAAATAAAATGCAAGCTCCTTAATCCGGTGCACCAAGGCCACGGTCTCTTGGCCAGTGACAAGCTTTACAGCCTCATCACTCACTTGCACTTTTGGGGGAAAATAACTCCTTATAGTGTTCTGCGTCTATGCTTGCAGACCTTAATTTTTTCAAGGACTGGAAGCCAGGCCTTCTACAGTAGATCTCCAGCACTGAGTCCAGTACTTCGCAAGCAATAGGCACCGACTAGATGCTTACTGAACTAACTAAAATGCAAGAAAAAAGATAATTAAAGACAGAAGCTTGGAAGTTATATTTATCATAATATGAATGGATTATGTGTCGATGATAAAAATGAACACAAACAACTTAGCTCTTTTGGGCTGACAGGGAAAGAGTGAATTTGGAAGATATTCTGAGGGGCCCATGAGCTATAGGAAATTTTAAGAGAATATAACAAACACTATCAATCACCAGCTCAGGTGATGTAGCAGGAGTAGACAGAATGGAACTTTGATCCTCTTTTTTCCACGCCATCCAACTTTGCCCGCTGCCTTCCCAGATATCATCCAACTCATCTCCAAGAAAGGTTTTTCTCTAATCTACCATGAGAGCACAGAGCTGATGGGGGTTACAAGTGGGCAGGATCCCTCAGTGCTAGAGGTTCAGTATCTGTTTTTAGCACTCCTCAAACTTTTTGCTTCTCAGTTTCAGTCTTTAGTGTGGTTTGCCAAAGGGCACTAAGGTCCCCAGATTAAGATTTGGAATAGACAGAAGAACTGAAGGCATCATTTGGGTTCAAGCCTAAACCCATGATCCCACCCAGTTTCTCTGAGAGGTCTGCACTGGAGTCTCGAATGCAGACTCCCATTCTGCTCTTTCCTGCACTGGGAAGAGAGGGTGGTGAGTGGCGAGAGATAATTGGCAGGATAGGGTGTGAGCCTGGGTCCTTGAAGATCTCATCCCAATTCCCAATAACGAGGAAGAACAGAGGTATTCAATTTGTAAGGATTGTAAAGTACATGAAGGGAAATGGAAGAGAAGGCTAGAAAACCAGGTTATGGTGACAGACTACCAACCTAAGTCAATTTTATTCTGTAGGTCCAAAGCCGTGATGGGTTCTCTGTTATTTGTTTTGAACCACAGACACAACAGAAAAAGCCTAGTGTCCAGCATAGTAAATAATTAACCTATATTAATCTGTAATAATTAATCAGTATTTAATCTGGCAGCAATATCTAAGCTGACCTGGAAGCAAAAAAGAATGAAAAATGTCAGGGAAAATGGTTAGGAGGCTATTACCATAATCTGGTGTAAGAAAAACTTTAAAAAATCTTGAAGATGGTTAACTGGTAAAAAGATCAAGGAAATTTATCATTCACTGAGGACCCACTACGTGCCATCATTATGCTAATCATTATTAGAATTAGGCTTCTCAAGTCCATAAATTAAGCATGATCATTCCAAATTAAGATCATTTCAAATTAAGAAATAAGGCACAGAGAATGTGTAACTTACCCGAGGTCACACAGCTGGTAAGCTCAGATCTGTCTGTGGTCAAGGATCAAGCAAGTTCTTTCCACCCACACAACCCTGATTGCCAAGTCCTGGAAATCAACTGGATGAAACGGGGCAAACACCAAGAAATACAAAGAGAAGGGTGCCTGGGTGGCTCAGCTGGTTAAGTATCTGACTCGATTTTGGCTCAGGTCATAATCTCATGGGTTGTGGGATCAAGCCCCAGGCTTTGGGCTCTGCACTCAGCAGGGAGTCTGCCTGAGGATTCTCTCCCTCTGCCCCTCCCCTCACTCACACGTGTGCCCTCTCTCTCTCTCTCTCTCAAATAAATAAATCTTGAAAAAAAAGAAAAAGGAATATGAGGAGGTTTCTCAGCCTTGGTGATGGGCCCTTCTACTAAGTGAGCAACAATTTCTACAGCCAACTATGTAGCAGGCCCCGATCAAAATACTGGAGACACAAATTTCAATATGACATCATCTTTGCCTTTAAGGGATTTACAAGTGGCCAGAAAATCACAATATTCAATACATTAAGCCCTAAACAACAATGAGAAGTCATGAGAGAAAGCGAGTTTGTGTGCATATGAAATTTCCCTGGAAACTGTGGGACTACAATAACTAGAAGTTTTCAAGTGATACTGAAATTAAGGATAACCACCTCAGTCTCCAGAGTGTTCCTTGATATCATTACAAAGAAGGACTCTCCACAAATTAGTGATCATTAGCTTAATTATAAGATATTATGCATCCCTTTTATGCACCACCGATACACTGTAGGGAAGATTTCCCTAAACATCTCTAATGTATCCACCAACGCCTGTTAGGAGAAATCCTATCCGTGCCCATTTCCCTTGTACTTGAACAAAAACACTCCTATATATCTTGGAGAAATTTAATTTGCTAGAATGACAGTCATGCAAATGATCCAACTCCAAAAGCAAAAACTTTCCCCATTTTCAATCCAAAACACAAAGATAAGGAACTAATTAATTTAAAAGGCATCTCGAGGGAAATCAAGTTATAGGGAAACTACCTAGAAATCAAGAACTAAATAGATTAAGTTCAACTTCAAAGCCCTCGCACACACATGCACGCACAGGCATGCACACTCCTGCACACTCAGAAAGTGGGCTGCTCACTACATTATTCCCTTATATTTTGTGGATTTTTGTAACTCTTTTCCTGAAGCACATTATCTATTCTATAACTCATATTAAGAGAAGCAGTTACTATGCCCATTTTATGAAATAAGAAACAAGGGCATAGGGTCAAGCAACTTGGCCTAAATACCCTGTGATTCTGGCAGAGCTGACAAATATAAAAGTTACTACCAACCCTGGTACTTCTGATATCTCCAAAAGCAAAACCACAGGCAGAGAGGACAGCTCCCCTCCACCAACACGGAGAACATTTATTAACGTCCCCCAGTTACCTTCAACACCCAACAGAGACCCTGGCACATAATGTGGGCTTGATAAATTGTTTTGATATGAATTAGCAAACAAATAAGAGAATGTCAATGGATGATGAGTCTGATGAGATGATGCGTGGTTCCCACTTCCCTGCAAGAGATTTTTCTTTTGTTCTTTCTTCTCTTTTTTCAGTGGGGCTCTAAGGCATTCCAGGTTTTTTTGTTGGTGGTGGCAGTGATGGTAGTGTGCTCTTTTAAGTAGCACTTAGAGGGAAAACAGCAGCCTACACAAACCCCAGCGTGGCCTCTACTTACCAGCATATGAGAAGTACCACCACCATTCGGGAACTAGTCCTACTAAGCCAAATTCAGAAAATTTGGCAGTTTAAGTTTAGTGCACTATCATTAAAACACACACACACACAAATGAAGATAAACTTGATGTTGTAACAGCTCTTTTAAATAGAGCTACCCTACGATCCAGCAATTGCACTACTGGGTATTTACCCCAAAGATACAAAAGTAGGGATC
>NC_138379.1:84596586-84618194 GCF_054177405.1 Leptonychotes weddellii | reverse complement strand
TGGACTCTGAAAAACAAACTGAGGGTTCTAGAGGGGAGGGGGGTGGGAGGATGGGTTGGCCTGGTGGTGGGTATTGAGGAGGGCACGTTCTGCATGGAGCACTGGGTGTTGTGCACGAACAATGAATCATGGAACACTTCATCTAGAACTAATGATGTAATGTATGGGGATTAACATAAGAATAAAAAAAATAAAAAAATAAATAAAAAAAAAAACAAAAAAAAACCCCTCAATTACCTTTAAAAAAAGTAGGTATTTTCAGAAATGCAACCATGGCATTCTAACCAAGCGGGGGAGAGGGTATTCCAACCATGTTCTAAAAGTACAATGCAAACATTTTTATAATCCCTTTTTGGAATTTTAATGTTGGTGTACAAAAATGAACTAGCTTTTAGAAGATCCTAATAATACAACTGTGAGGAAAATGTAAATTTATGCTCTTTTCCTCCCCTCCTGGCAGAAAACCTCACATGTGACAATGAAGAAGTGTTCCTTGGGCCCCCCAGGAGCCCCGGCTACATTCGCTGGCAGAAACCCATGCTCCACCCAAAGGGGTTTTCTTCTGCTTGCCTACCCCACATTGTATTCGGGTCTCAGACAGGACAAACAGAGCCGCGTGTAATATGACAACTTTGCTCTATTAATACTGCAAAAATAAACAAAAGGAAGAGGATTTTCCTGTAAGAAGACCTTTCAGCACTGAGTTCATTCACTCATTTATAAATGTTTACTGAGCTCCTATTGTGTTGGAGGTGAGGTGCTAGGAACTGAGTCTTCTACTATTCTTGCAAATTTCCCTGTCGCGGCTTCACAAAAATCCACAAAAACTGTAAAGAATTGCCAGAGGGTCCAAGTGCAGAGGTTATCACAGACTTCAGATCAAGACAGTCTTGACTTCAGCTTCCTCTCCACTCATTAGCCAGCGGTCTAGGGCATGTTACGTAACCATTCTACGCTCTACTTCCTTTCCTATAAAGTGGGGTAATATGATGGTCTCTCTCAAAAAAAAATATGTTGTGAAGATTAATAAAATAATGTATTTTTAGATAGCACCGGTCACAGAGCAAATGGTGATAGCGGTCTGTGGCTAACGTGACACAGATGTGTCTACTTACTCACTCATCACACCCAAGTGAGGACTTAAGTAGAGACCTCTCACAGGTTAGGCCCGGAGAACACAGGAATGAAACAGAAAGAGCCTGTCTTCTTGGCGCCTGCAATCTGGCATCATCGATGGTAAACAATTACTTGCTCACAATGGGGTCAGTGTCGCAAAATTTTTCTAACAGATTTATTGGGGTATAATCGACACACAATTAAGTGTATATAAAGTGCACAGCTTACTAGGCTCTGACGTAAATTGAATGCTGTGAACCACCATAGCGTCATATCCAATCAAGATAATGAACATATCCACCATCCACAAAATTCCTTTGTACCCATTTGTGATACTTCCCCTCGGTCACCAATCCACCTTGTCTCGCCATAGTTTACTGTGTGTTTTTCTAGAATTCTAGAATTCTATACAAAAGGAATCGTATAGTATGTGCTCTTTTTATCTGGCTTATTTCACTTGGTGGAATTATTTTGAGATGCATCCCTGTTACATCAATAATTTTAAAACACAGTAGACAACATCATCTTCTCATTTGGTCCAACACACGAACCTGGACCATTTGCTTCAGTGATCATCCCTCCCACTAAACTCACCCCTAACAAACTCTGAGTACAAGTAAATCTAGAATTAACCACTTTTCTAAGAATCTGCTTCCCAAACGCAGCAAGCTAAATACTATTTCCCTATTAGTCAATGCTTCACATACCCTTTGAATATTTCACACTGACCACTATTATTGTCAGTACAGAAAGATAAATGTTTTGTGCTGCTCACATCAAGCAAACAAAACCAAGATGAGTAATCTTGAATCAATCATCAAAGCAGACTCTCAGGATCACTTTGTAAACATACACGCATTACCGTTTAAAAAAAATACTACAAAATGACAGGCACATCTGTGTGGCTTGTGGTAAGATGGTGGGTATTTTTGAGAAACTGTTCTACAGATGTTCTAGCATCTAAAATAGCGTTCCTGTGAAGACTGATGATTTTCCAGCTGAGTGGTCAAGTACACTGCTCAAAGGCATGAGCTTCTGGTAGAGAACCAGAACCAGCGCAAACGGCAAGCAAGCAATTCCCTTTAACTTGAGGAGATAGAAGAAAAGTGGATTAAAAATTCTTTCATTCCAGTATCAAAAGTCTTCTATTTCTAACCAGTACAGGATCTCAAGAGGAGACGACAGGTGTCAAGCACCAAGTCCAACTGTTGGCACACAGTGGGTATCCCAGCAAAGCTCAGCCATCAGGGTAACATCCTGGTGAAAGACCAGCCCAAGACAAATACGTGACATCGTCACATCATAAACTTCCTTAGAGAAACGGGTCTCTTCCTTAACTACAGTGAATCTCACGTTTTCAGTCATTCATCAAAATTGCCCTTCTCCTATGTACTCACAGCCCCAAGCTAGTTAGCCAATATTTACGGAGTGTTTACTATGTGCCCAGCACATGGCTATTTTAAGGATAAGATGGACCTGTGTCTTTGTTGAATATTCTAAATTGCTTTAGTTTAAATATAAGAGAACGGCACAGGACAACACGCACACGCAAGGCTTTGTACGTTTCAAATTCATCTCCTAGTAGGGCTACGTTTGAGACCCTCTAAAACGTGACGTTATACAAGCTTCACCCAAGGCCCCTCAATTACCCTTGCATGAGCTTTGTATTTCAATTCCCAGGGGCCCTTCACTCAAACATATTTTGAGGACCTTGAATAACCACCACAATAATGGCTACCATCCCTTCACTGTGTACCTACTATGTGCTAGGTCAAATTCTACAGGTAACTGGCTGAGAATGTTAATCACTGAGAGGAGGGCTTAAGTAAGCCCTTCTCTGGCAACAAAATAAGATACCACCTTACATCTAACAGCTGACATTGACACTGTATTTGTTATTGAAGACCCCCAAAGCAGACAGATCAGAGAAGGACAACCACAACACAAAACAGCCACTTGAAAACAACTTGTTTCTGCCGACCCTGCGGCTGCATCCTAACCCAAAACGTACAGTGAAATTAAATTATATTGCCGATAAAGAGTTTTACGTTCTTGGGCGCAGAGGAGTTGGAGCATTTGCCAAAACCTGCTAACACTGCTTACGTGATTATTAATGGTAACGGGGACCATACACAAACAGCATCAAATGGGTCACTTGAGAGAAAACCATACACACACACATTCCAGATGAAATTCTAGAATCAAATGCTGACACCCAAAAGGTATGCCAGTTAAGGGACAGCAGCAGATGAAAATGTTTCAAAGCCAGCTACATTTCCTGTTGAAAATTCCTTACATTCCATGGCTAAATCCTAAAGGCCACAAACAGCACTGCAGTCTCCATTCTAATTGTGCTGATGCACAGAAAGGGGCGTGCTTGTCAGCAGAAGCCCCAGACGAACGCAAAATAAAAGTGTCTGGGAGGCAATTCACACGTTCTCAAAGCAAGCAGATGACTGTGACCTTGAGCCCCTCCTAAAGGTACACTCTTACTTGAAAGTCTCCCGGGCCCTTGTAGCCAACTCACGAGATCCAACAAGAATTTATTTTTTTTAAGATTGTAATTCTGCAGCAAGATGAAGCTGCCTTGATACATTTTTGGTTCCTCACGGCGGCGACCACGAATATTTACAGCTTTACAGCGTACAAATGCACTTGGCTTTCAAAGTGCTCAAACTACACTGTAACCTGTAATTTACATTTTGACTAAGAATCCCTAGAACATCTATACTATCTATACGTAACTGAGAATGCCCTACTTCTTGGCTCTTAAATTCTCAAAAAGGTGGGGATGGGGAGTAGGGGGTGTGAGAATTTGCCTCCAAAATGGAAAACAGAAAGGCACCTGAGCAAGTAAAACATTCATAGAGCACACAACACTGAATCACCACCAATAGCTACTGCCTGCCTCTGCGATCTCCTTAACAAACAATCCTTTTTAATCTAGAGCTACTGCAGGTTTTCGGACATGCAGTGCTGGGTATCTTGGTAATTCTCTTGCTGGAGAGAGGTCAGTAGGATTATAATGAAGTAGTACCGTTGCAGTTAATCTGCAGCCCATAAAGGAAACCAAAATGTGTAACTCAGCTCCTACCTGGGACTACCCAGCTCTCACTTGAAACATTTTAAGAATCCCAGAGTAGATTCAAGCACTACAGCCTCCGAATGTATTGAGTGACCTGTGTGTTGTTGAAGTTGACCCCGAACGGTGGCTACAGCCATTATTGATGATTACTTATGCTTCTTCACCGTATTTTGTACCTGACTGAGAAGGAAACAATTCAAAGAACAAAACTGACCTCAAGGAAAATTCCTACCGTACATTCAGATTGTACCTGGGGGGGGGGGGGGCTGGGGGGGGCAGACACACACCTGTATTCACACACACTCACATGCAAGCAAGCAGTGCTGCCCCCAATCACACAGCCCATCCTTCTCCTTCCATATTCTGAATATTTCTCAACTCTGTTGATTCAGTTTAGATATAGGTAGTTTGTCTTATTTAAATAACAGAGTAATATTATTCCAAAACAAGTTCCAACAATGGCTTGTAACAAAGTCTTCACTGAGGTTAATGATGCCTACATCTATGGAATACTGATGAGGCAGAAGTGTCCAAGAAGCACTTGGTATAAAATAAAATAAAATCAAGGGCCAAAACACGGTCAATCCCCTTTGCCCTATCCTGTACCACTGAGAATTAACTAGATTAGCCATTTGGAATGTTGATTCTCAAAAGAATATACCTTGATATCAGAAAACTGACAGTTATGTATTTTACCTTTTAAACCTGACAAGGTTTCCCGTTTTCTGTCTTATCTTCAAGATAAAAAATAGCTAAGTACAATTCGACAGGCCTCAAGAGCATTGAGACCTAGTCAACAAAAATAGTTTTAATTAACAGATAAAATGTGTGGTTTAGTTGGTAGGAAATTTACTTCAAACTGTTTTAGGGAAATGCCCGGAGAGTAATCGTATAAACAGATTACTAAAATGTTTTTGGTTTTTTTTAAGTATCTCTATAATACAGTCTTCCATATCTAGGCAGATCTTGGCAGAGACAGATGGCCTAAGCTTCTATTTAACAATGAATGATTAAAAGCAAAGTAAAAGAGGCAAAACACTATTTAATCCTTCGCAAATAGACATCAATAAAGCTGTGAGGTCATGGAGTATTTTTATGCTTATAACCCCCAAGGAAGTAGTCCTCCCTGTTTAGATGTGTACCGGGAACATCATCACTTCTGCAAATCCAATGCTGATACTAATTTTATTAGATGTCCACACAGAGGTTTTTACCCAGAAAATGTAATCCAGCTGATCTTTCATTCCACAGTCAAGCACCTACTAGGTGTTAGGGGACACACAGGGGAGTAAAACTGTCATTGGGTGTTAAAGGATCTGAATTTCATGTTTATTCCATTCATTGGTTTCTTCAAGTAGCTACCAGGAGAAAACACAGACAGACACACCGCATCCAGATAAATCTTCTCTTAAGGATCCATCGTCCAAGCCTAGAGCTCAGGCTCTTTTGCCTCTTGTCACTACACTCTAAGTTCCCTTGGCCCCACAGAGTTAGCCTGGCTTCAGTTCCTCGACCAGCAGGATGTGGCCTAGCTAGTGCCAAAATCCCGCATGCATTCAAGCACCAGTGACCTTAAGTGGGGGTCATTATCACCATCTCCCACCGTTTTTTGACAGTTGCTACTTTCCACATAGAACCCACTACATTCTACTGAATCATTCAACTTGCGGACCAAGGCCGATTAGGGTGCAGCAGGTAAGGACTTCTAAATGTTTGTTTTTTTTTAAAAAAGGAACATTCCTTCTCTTCTTAAAAGAAATGTGTTAAGAAGGATTCCGAAACCCTGGACAGTGATAGATTTGTTTATTTGCCAAGTCTGTTTTAAGGTAATTTTCCCCTTTAAGCAGCAATCTGGATGACTAAGTTAAGAATAAGATGAATGCATGCAAAAGCACAATAGAGGAGGTTTAAGATAAACAGAAATTTGTTTCCTTAGATTCAAGGTCCACTGATCATTGCATCAGTTCAACTAGGAAAGGCTGAAGAATGTACTTGGTTCCCTAATGGGAAAGGCTAAGATCCTGGACTATTCTGTCCTAGTGCTTTCTTGGGGGCTTGAACCAAATGATCTTGGGATCGCTTCTAATTTTGAATATATTGATGATCCTTCTCAGTGAAATTTCAGGTCTGTTCATTCTTCTTTTTTTTTTTTTTTAAAGATTTTATTTATTTATTTGACAGAGAGAGACACAGCGAGAGAGGGAACACAAGCAGGGGGAGGGGGAGAGGGAGAAGCAGGCCTCTCGCGGAGCAGGGAGCCCGATGCGGGGGCTCGATGCAGGGCTCAATCCCAGGATGCTGGGATCACGACCTGAGCTGAAGGCAGACGCTTAACGACTGAGCCACCCAGGCGTCCCCTGTTCATTCTTATTCTGGCAGTGAGTGTGTCTCGGCCTCAAAACCTAGAGCTCCTGAAATATTTGCTTCTATCAACTCTTCTGTAATGCCAAGTTTTCCTTTCAAAAGTGTTCCTAACATTTACATGACATCCATCATTAAGTCTCCTTTATACTTGAAATCCTCCCAGTTAGCATTCCCTTGTATCCTCCTTTTACTCCTTTTCCTTTTTAAGCAAACATTTGCTTAAATCAGCTCCTTCCTTGTATTCCCAGTGGAAATTCCTGGACTTGGTCCGGTGGAAACACATCTATCAGGGCCATAAATGTCACAATTGAAAAAGTCCCCCATGCATTTGCCATAGCAGAGTAAAATATAAAGCGGAAAAAAAAAAAAAAAAAAAAACTTCACTTAATTTGTCTGGTAGGGGCCAGATGCACTCTGGTAATATCCTACTCCCGACCTAGTATTGGGGTATCTATAATGCTCCTAGAACTGTCAGTACTATACTTAAATCATTGATAATTTCACGTTCTAATTCTGTTTCACATTTGGCAGCATGTCCCTCTCTACTCTTGAAAATTTTAAAGAGCGTCGCAAACTTAATATACTACATACATAATACATGTCCAAAGTAGTAAAAATAACCACTTTAGACTTTATAATATCAATACTGACATGTACCTCACTTAATAAGTTTCATTAGTATTTACTTAACCGTATCTGGCTTCTAATTTGGAAAAGAGAAAGGAAAACAGTGGTAAAAATTAAATTCTTCATCAATTTTCAGCTATAGCAATTTGTAGCTGTTTACAGAAAAACCTGACAGGCGTGATCTCCACTCCTCTGTATAACACGCTAATGGGCTCAGTGCATTCTCAACAGCCCTCCATGCGGACTTCCCTAGTATGCCCATGTAGGACTAGTCCCACCAGCTTAGATGCGTGCCTACGGTATATTCCTTGGGTTTGTTCCCAAGCCTGTTTATTCCAGTTTTGTTAGTGCAATTTCAAAATGTAACTAAACAGTATGTAAACAGAGGACGTCATGTAAATCAGTGAAACAGGAGTATAAAAAAAGTATTTTGTCGGGTTTTAGATTTTTTATTTAGAGAGAGAAAGTGTGCGTGCGCGCACCAGTGGGGGGAGGGGCATAGGGAGGGAGGGAGGAAAGGAGGGAGAGAGAGAAAATCCCAAGCAGACTCCCCGCTGAGCCCAGAGCCCGATGCTGAGCTTGATCCCAGGACCCTGAGATCATGACCTGAGCCAAAATCAAGAGTAGGACGTTTAACCAACTGAGCCACCCAGGCACCCCTGATTTGTCATTTCTATCAAAATTACGCAGAATGTTTGAAAGAACTTCATAAAGAGGAGTCATTTAAAAATTAGCACTGAGGGGCCCCTGGGTGGCTCAGTTGGTTAAGCGGCTGCCTTCAGCTCAGGTCATGACCCTGGAGTCCTGGGATTGAGCCCTGCATTGGGCTCCCTGCTCAGCGGGGAGTCTGCTTCTCCCTCTGACCCTCCCCACTCTTGTGCTCTCTCTCATTCTCTCTCTCACTTTCTCTCTCTCAAATAAATGAATAAAATCTTTAAAAAAAAAATAAAAATAAAAATTAGCACTGAATCGGTTGTAGGTTAAAGAACTGAAGAGTTTGGGGGGGAAGTTTAGCAAAAGCCTGTAAGGATTATGCATGGAGATGGTTGCACAAGGTCCTTAAATTACTACTCCAAGGGGCACCTGGGTGGCTCAGTCGCTAAGTGTCTGCCTTCGCTCAGGTCATGGTCCCAGGGTCCTGGGATCGAGCCCCGCATCGGGCTCCCTGCTCAGTGGGAAGCCTGCTTCTCCCTCTTCAGCTCCCTGTGCTCGTGTTCCCTCTCTCGCTGTGTCTCTCTCTGTCAAATAAATAAATAAAATCTTAAAAAAAAATTAAAAAACAAAATAAACTACTACTCTAAGCAGACATGGGTTGGGAATCATATAGATTACATGGTGGGTACAGCTAATGCAAGGAAGATGACAATTGCCAACTAGAAAAGAAAATGCTTTGACCTAACATCAACTATCAACAAAGAAAAAAAAAAATAGAGAGAGGATGGATATAGACATAAATGGTAAAATAAAAAGTTGAAAGTATGTATTGTAATTTGTTAGAACTTTGATTAGTCAACCACTGGTGTCAAAGCAGACAAGAGGACTTCCGTGACTTTGTAATCACCTCCTATAAGCTCAGGTGTCCTGAAATGCAGCAAAACTTTTGTCGCGGGGACCCAGATTTATAAATATTTTCAAAATATCCAACCGAAAATGCTAACACGCTCATATTGCTAATGTGGCTTCAAGCGCGAAGCAATGGCCGGGACCAGAGTATTGAGAAACGCAGTCTCAGGAACACGGGAGGCTTTCACCCACGTGGCTGATCACAGCCCCAGTTACCATGGGAGGGCACAAGAGTTTTATACAGGAGGGCTGCTACCAGCCACTTAGCGGGATTAATCCACACACTGTGTGGTTCTATTTTCATCCAGATGAGGGACTCCTTTTTGCCAGGACACACTTCTTTCTGTCACTAGGGTCACCCATTATCATGGCACTGGCGTACCCTACACTCTGCTCTGATCATATAATGCATGCGCATTTGGAATCATCAGAAGCAAACACCACACTTCTCTGCAGCACAAGAAAACAGGCGAACAAAAAGACTTGCTAAGCAAATTGCCTGTCTCGGTGCCTCCTTGATAGGAAAAGTCAGGAACCTACTTAAATATTTATTTTTAATTCCTCTGGCTAAGATTCCGACATGCAAAAACACAAAATGCATAGCTTTTTAGTGTCAAGTGATGTCCAAGGCAACAGGCAGTACACTTTACACGTGGGGCTTCTGTACCACATTCCGTAAGGCAGTAAAGAGGGTTAGTCTTCTAGAGCCTGGAAGTACACATCCCCTGAGTATCTTGGGAAAAGTCCCTTTCTTTTTTTTTTTTTAAATGTTTTGGTTTTTTTTTTAAGATTTTATTTATTTATTTGACAGAGAAAGACACAGCGAGAGAGGGAACACAAACGGGGAGTGGGAGAGGGAGAAGCAGACTCCCCGCCGAGCAGGGAGCCCGATACGGGACTCGATCCTGGGACTCCAGGATCATGACCTGAGCCGAAGGCAGTCGCTTAACCAACTGAGCCACCCAGGCGCCCGAAAAGTCCCTTTCTAAATGCGAGTTTCTAATCTTTTTCTTTCTTTGACTCATGACAACATGAAAAGACATAAGCCTTTTTGTCACCAAGTCCGTGTGATTTAACAAGTGGCACTGGAGGAGAAAAAGAGAAGCAGCATCCCAAGAACAGATTTGTGGTCACATTTCTTAGAATGTGCGTTTCTTCCGAAGAGGTCAAAATAAGTTACAAAAAAAGGAAAAGGAAAAAAAGGAAAAACCCCCGTAAGGTATCAAATGAGTACTACAGAGGAAATTAGAAATATCTAATTTGACTTACTCAAGGTCACAGTAAGACAATGACACACAAAAAGTAGACCTAAATTACCTTCACCTCCAAAGTAATCTTTCTATATTATTTCACCAGGAATTAATGTGAAATGGTCTGAAAGAAGCTGAACACTTTAAAAAAAAATTTATTTATCTGAGAGAGAGAGAGAGAGAGAGAGAGAGAGAGTGTGTGTGTGTGTGTGTGTGTCTGTAGCTGGGGGAGGGGCAGAGGGAAAGAATCTCAAGCAGACTCCCCGCTGAGCAGGGAGCCTGACCTGGGGCTCAATCTTCCAACTCTGAGATCCTGACCTGAGCTGAAATCAAGAGTCGCACGCTTAACCTGCTTAACGGACTGAGCCACCCAGGCTCCCGGAGAGATGATCACTTTTAAACTATATCACATGCAGTCAATCTTTCCTTCCAGTATCCTGGCATCCTGGCTGTTGAGATTTGGGATATTTCAGATCTTGGGTGAGCCATGCAATGTTACTCTATTTGCTACAGAAAACAAAACTCAGTAACAGACATAAGAATTGGCAAGACGTATTTTTAGCAGGACATTCTGAACATTGTTAAAAATGAAAGCAGACAAACAAGAGGTGCTGGCTAGACAATACATTTTCCTTTAGGAAAGCATCCGGTGCGCACATGGAACCCGTCTTTGTGCACAGAAGCTCCTTTCTTCATATACTGACTGAGTAACATATAAGTATGGACCTATAAATCAAGAGTTCTCTTCAATATGTTCTGTTTAAGTGATAATTTAAGTTTTCTTTTTATTCTAATTATAAAACTAATGCATATTCTATCCTAGAAAACGAAGCAGAAAAGAATAAAGGAGCAAAGACATCACAGGGATCCCATTGCCCAAAGTCAATCACTGTTAACATTTTCCTTCATTCCAAGTTATTCTTCTGTGCAGTTTTAGCACATTAATATATGCATACATTTTATATTTTAACATTATTTTTAAGGAGATTATTTAGCAGTCTTTGAATTTTATTTTCATCACTTCAATAAATTTAAGTCTACCCTCCTCTGTGAACACTACTACGAGTGTCTTGGGGGAAAAAAAAAGTAAGACCATCCCTAGAAGTAAACATTTCCTATGCCCAAATTTAAGTGATTTCCTAAATAATGGACAACTTCCCATTTTCCACGAGACGATCCATTAAAAAAATAAATAAATAAGGCTTTGCTGGATTTTTTTGTTTTGCTTTGTTTTTTTTAAAACACAACTTGACTCTCTTCTGGACCGACATGGAGATGGCTAAATATCTAGGTGTATTTCCTTCAATTAGTTCTATGTACATGTTCAAAAGCACATGGACTATTACAGAGCATGTTCAATTGAGGAAAGTGCTTTGTTTTCTTTCACATTTCATTAAGCACTCCCCAGGCACCCAAGTGTCTTCATTATTACTAGATAGGGATACCTGAGCAAATCATGTTCCCTTGCGGTTGATCTCAGACCCAGCACTTCTCCACATTCACGTAGGACACAGCTACCACGAACACCAATTCACTAAACGGTAGGACAGTTTTCATACGTCTCACAGGCACATAATTGTGACCCCCATAACAGACACTGTGATACTAATTTATCTGTTCTTTAAAAGGCATATTCACAATAATAGCCAGTACTTATCATTGTGAGGTCATACCTAAATTACTACGTTTCTGAGATTTTTTTTCCCCCCCTGCCCAAGTAACTTTTGTAAGCATCATAAGCAAGCATTCATGAAGGCCATTCCGGTGTTCACAGCCCCTGAGATTGATCTGTATGAAATATAAGAGCCTTTGGAAGAATTTGAACACGTTAGATGACTTCTTTATTTGAAAGATAATTGGGGGGGGGGAGTCCTAATATTAAGGGCACACAGAGTGACAAGAACGCATCAATATCTCACAGTAATTTTCCTTAGAGCATGTTTTTGTTTGTGCTTTTGTTTTCCTGTCTGTCCCTTGGTTACCATGGCACTAAGCCTACAAACACTACAGAAACCACATTTGGGTGTAAATGAATCCATATAACGACCTCCAGTGCAACACTTTCCAGCAGAACTCTCTGCAATGATGGAAATGCTCTTGTCTGCTCTGTCCAATATTGTGGCCAATAACCACATGTGGCTCTTGAGCACTTGTAATGTGGCTCATGCGACCGAGGAACTGCATTGTTAGCTTCCGTTAACTCTAAATAGCCGCAGGTGGCGAGTGTCCACCCCATTTCATAACAGCACCACTGGACTGTGCCAGGCCTTCTTACAGCTAGCTGAGTGAGCAAAACCTGGTGTTTACTCTGTTTGGGGGAAGCCTTTGTTAAATGAATCCTAAGAAGAGAGGCCTCTCTCTCTTCCTTAGTAAGGGCATCATGGAATCACTGTAAGGAGCAGACTGTCCTTTGTAAAGGAGCTCCAAGGTCTCCGACAACCCAGTCTCCCTGCAAAGCTGCCACTAAAAGACAATTCCCACCATTCCAGCATGTATTTCCTATGGCACCTTTGCAACCCTTGGGCACACCTGCAAAACATTAGGGAGGCTTATGATGGTATATTTAAATTGCTCTAGGATTCTTTGGGAGTGGTTCAACAGTTGTTTGGAGCAAGTAATAGAACCTGGACACGTAAGATTTTATAACGCTGCTTGCTACACAAGAAACCTGGCAGGAGATGCATTAGTTAAAACACAGTCACAATTTTATTTTTCAATTAATCTTTAAAACTAGGAAGATCAATCTCCAATGTTCGGAGAAAAGACAGCTAACAAGTCATAGAGTAAATTAAAATACAACATCCCATCCCGTGAAGCTACATAAAATTCTGAACAAATTTAACGGCATCCTGGAATCTCTAACAACAACAACAACAAAAAAGTACATTTGCATTTATACAACATTAACAACTGAAATAAAATTCAGCCATCTTGCTCATGGAAGATTTTTGATTTCATTAATATCCTTACAGATTTCACCTGTCTGCAAGCATTGATTAGCAAGAAAAAAACAGCACTGTCTGATCAAGCTTCAGACTCCGATATGAGCTGAAGGGAGAAGCACGAGCAAAAAACCGAGCTCCGATACATTATTCTGAAATGCTGCCACAGGAAAAAAAAGCACAGCACTGATGCCATCCACTTGCATTTTCTTTGCAACAAATCTGTCATTTACGACTAAGATGTTAAGCTAGGACTTAGCCTTGCTGAAGTCATCTCCCTAAAAATGCAGATCTTCCAGCAGGCTTCATAGCCCTGATCTCTTCCCACAAGTTGCTCCCGATTCAAGCAGATAATTTTGCTTTTTAATCCAGCAGAACTGAATAAGTTCTTGGCACTTCAAAAAGAATTATGGGGGGGGGGGTGCCTGGGTGGCTCAGTCGTTAAGCGTCTGCCTTCGGCTCAGGTCGTGATCCCAGGGTCCTGGGATCGAGCCCCTCATCGAGCCCCGCATCGGGCTCCCTGCTCTGCGGGGAGCCTGCTTCTCCCTCTCCCACTCCCCCTGCTTATGTTTCCTCTCCCACTGTGTCTCTCTCTGTCAAATAAATAAATAAAATTAAAAAAAAAGAATTATGGGAACAAAAATCCTCTCACAGGAAAGTACAGGTTAGGTTCTAGCCTGGTGATGGGTAAAGTGTTCCTTATATTGCTCTGGAGCCTCCTAGAGCAGTAAGGAAGACCGCAGAGCAGATGTAGGGTTCAGAGGCCTCCATCACAAACTGCACAAGCGACACGAAGATTCAGGTCCACAGAACGCGGCATGGCACTGTGGCTGCTGACGTGGGCTGAATACTTGCGTCTCCCACAAAATTCACATGTTCAAGTCCTGACCCCCCCAGGTTATGGTATTTAAAGATGGGGCCTTTGGGAGGCAACTAGGGTTAGTGAGGTTATAAGGGTGGGACTCTCATGATGGAATTAGTGCCCTTCGAAGAGACACCAGAGAGCCCGCCCTCTCTCTGTGCACAAAGAGGTCACGTGAACACACAGCAAGAGGGGACCCACCCATGAGCCAAGAGAAAAAGGTCTCAGAATGAAGTCTACATTGCTGGCAACTTAATCCTGGACTTCCCAGCCTCCAGCACTGTGAAAAATAAATTTCTGTTCTTTAAGCCACCCAGTGTGTGGTATTTGGTTACAGCAACCCAGGCTGACCAATACAGTTGCATCTCCAACTTGGATTTTATACTTTGGCTGCCCTGATCCCCATATGCCCATCTATGAAAGGAGAAGTCGGAAGCATCCAGAATGAAAGCCCAGTGTCACCATACCCTGGCCATTAAAGAATTCAGAATTACTGGCTATTTAATCTACACTTAAAACTAATAAAGACTTCTGCTTCCTGCCAATATGGAGTAACCAGGATCAGATTCACCCTTCTACTGAGGGGGGAAAAAAGAGAGAGAGAAACATTGGTTTTCACAAAAGCAACAAAGGGTAGCCAATTCCTGAGAGACAGAACAGATGAGGTGAGCCCTCCTACTGCCCTGAACTTACTTTTTGTACAGTTTCCAGGACACAGCCTAGGGAGGGGAAACAGGTGGAGCCCAGAGAGAACAAAGCATCTAGAGTTTGCAGGACCAAGAACCAAGGAGGAGAAAGCTATATAGAGGGGAATCCCAGAGATCTGCAGAGGGCCCCTCTCAAGCATTCAACAGACCACTAATCCGTGCATGCGTGTGAACAAATACCCAGGGCTAGGGGGAAAAAACCATCTGAAATGTTAAAGGAAACAATGAGCACCACACACGAGTCTAGAAATAGTGTCCATTCCCACCAGACAGAATGAAAACCATCATTTTCATAGATCAGATTACTCAGAAAGGTACTGCCTCAGTAATAGAAATAATTAACCCTAGATGAAACACTGCTCCACTTCCGTTCAATAAATCTTGAAAGCAGAACCAAAAGTATCAAACTATTTCCAAGCAACATGACTTCATACCAGAACAAAATTCAAGAGTACATATAAAAATATCCAGCACCAAACAAGGAAAATGTCATGTCTAGCATCTAAACAAAGATTAGTAGGCATGCAAAGAAGCAGAAAAACAGACCTATATTAAGAAAAAAATCAAAGCTGAGCCAGATGGACACAAATGATGGAATTAACAGACAAAGAGATTAAAAGAATATAACTGTATTCTATATATTCAAAATAGAGACATGGAAGGTATTTTTTTAAAGCCCAAATGGAACTTCTGGAGGTAGACTTACATGTGTGAAATGAAAAATACACTGGATAAGATTTAAGAGCTGACTGGATATTCCAGAAGAAAAGATTTGCTTTGAGGACAAAATAAAAACAGCCCAAAATGAAACAGTGACAAGAAAGGAAATAAAAACAAGAAATCATTAAGCTGTGGGACAACCATAGATATGAGAAGCTCAATTATTCCAACCATAAAAAACAAAGAAAACTAAACCCAATCACATCATTATAAAACTGCTCAAAACTAGGTGAAGAGAAAAACTTAGAAGGGGCCAGAGGAAAATGACATATTCTAGAGAGAAAAAAGATAAGGATAACATTGGATTCCTCATTAGAGATGTTGCAAGTAAAAAGGCAATGGAAAAATGTCTTTAAAGCTTGTAAATAAAATACCTGTCAAACTAGAATAACCAGTGAAATTCACTTCTAAAAACAAAAGCAAAAAAAGTTAAATACTTAAAAAAAATTTAGACCTACAAAAGCTGAAAGAATTTGTTATCAATAAATCTGCATTATAAGAAATGTTTAAAATGTTGTCAGGGAAAATGAAAAGGATATTAGATGGAAATATGGGTCTAAAGAAAGTACATCAAAAATGGTAACTACATAGGTAAATGTATAAGAATATTCTATTATTTGAAAGATATCTTTAAATACTTAAATTGTTTTTAAAAGCTAATGAGTCAACCAAACAAAAACAAATGTGGAGTTTATAATGTATGTAAAAATAGAACATATGACAAAAGTAGCACATAGGCTAGGAGAGAAAAATAGAAGCATAGGATGTGAGGTCCTTATATTACACGTGAAGTGGTATAGTATCACTTCCAGATTGACTCTGACAAGTAAAAGATGTATACTATAAATCCTAAAACAATCATGAAAATGTTTTTAAAAAGAACTGTAACTAAGAAACCAAAAGAGGAGATAAACTGGAAGTATAAGTATTTAACTCACACAAAAGGCAGAAAAAGAAAAACTGATGTGACAAACAGCAAGATGAATTAGCCTAAGTATGTCCATAACCATATTAAGAGTAAATGGTGTAAATACCCCAAGTAAAAGGCAGAGATTATCAGATTGAATATTTTTTTTTGAAAAAGCAGGCCCCAATTTTAAACTTATGCAGGAAAATCACTTTAAATATGAAGATACAAATAAAAGTAAAAAGACAGAAAAATACATATCACACTGACACTAAAACGCAGCATAAATACGTCTCATTAGCATTTTTCTTCTAATGTCTGATATACATCAAGTGTAAAATTCTGCCAATGAATTCAGATGATATTAATCAAGAAAAGCATGAAAACTGTTCACTTGAAGTTTATTTTTATATCTTTTACCAAATTATCACTGAACATATAATTCATTGTTATAAATGTCTCTTAGTAGGATCATATGATACATTCTTCACAGAAATCAGTGCCAGGAAAATGTCTGCATTCAATGTGAATTCATGTGCTTTCTTTAATCAGATAAGTATTATATGAGCCAAAGTTTTCCCTTTATGTCTTGGCTAACAATCAGAAAGCTCAATGCTCAACTTAGTGGCCAAAGTCTAAAAATAAATCCATCCCAGGCACTTAGCAGGATCCTCACTCTAGTCTTCTAATTGGTTTTCGACCTCTCCTAAAATTATTTCATTTGCACTGTAATATTGGAAGCTACTTTGATTTTTTTTTTTTAAGACTTGTATTTTAGGGGCGCCTGGATGGCTCAGTCGATTAAGTGTCCAACTCTTGATTTTGGCTCAGGTCATGATCTCAGGGTTGAGTTTGAGCCCTGCGTCGGGCTTCATGCTCACCGTGGAGTCTGCTTGGGATTCTCTCTCTCCTTCTCCCTCTGCCCCACTCCCTGCTTGCTAAATAAATAAATAAATAAATAAATTCTTTTTAAAAAATACGAGTTGTATTTTCTAACAAAGAATATCACAAGTCATATATGAGTATTTGCCCTACCACATATAAGATATATGAATTAAATCAGAGAGGTGGAGTTGACTGCTCTGAAGTTCTGTTTTATACCATAAAGTAAGAACAACAGTGGTCACCTTACCTTGCCTCCCTCTCGACAACATTTTAAAAATGTGAAAGTCTGAAAATTTAAAAACATAAAACAAGGCTAATATTAAATGAAGTTAAAGGATTATCAAAATTGATGGATAATTTTTTTAAACCAAAAATTTGATCATTTTCAGGTTAACAAAAATCAATGAAAAGTTAGATGGACCTACACAGAACCCTCAGTCTATTCTAAGAGAGCAGTAAGGTGACCAGGCAGATTTCAGAACTCTGAATACAGAAGCAAGAACAAGGAGAACACTGGGACTCTCAGGTGAGCATGGATGAAAAAAGGCATCACTGAAACCAGGCCTGGGTTTGCCAAAGTATTAAAGATGGGCCCCCAAAGGCTTGTGAATTCAGGTCTGCATTTGTTACTCCTTTGATTGTCAATTAATATTTCTGCATAAGAGGAAAGAAAAAGAACATGGGTACAAGGACATAAATTGCTCTGATATTTTATCAAATGCAGAATTGCCCTTAAGCAAATCTACTCAGTCCCAGGCATTCTGCTCAAAGCAGTGAGGATTCTCCCTCTGGCCTCAAGCAGAGCCTTAGTTGTGAGGTTCACCTGTATTTTAGCATTCCAAGTGGTCAAAGATAACTGCAGCCTAGCTTTCACAGGGGTCAAAGAACTATATAGTCTTTTCTATTAGATGTAGAGAGCAGTGAGTTACACAACGAAAAAAAAATTCAGACGGTACATAGGTGGCTCCTCAAGAATATGGTCAATCGAGTCAGAAAAGGGGAGGTACAGCTGGATATCTGTAACGAAATAGTTCCTAAAATAGATGAGTGGTTCCATACTTTTGGTGAACACCTGAATCACCTACGTAACTTAAGAATGCAGATGCGGAGCTTTACCTACCAGAGACTATCCCAGGGCATGTCTGACGTAATCCCACTTTGAGAACCCTCAATGTTAGAGTCATTAGGAACCAGGATTTTTGGCATAAAAACAAATGAGAATACAACTGCATGACTTAAGTAAATGTCTGATTTTAAGTAAAACTTATATAGATTGAATTGGAATTGGAAGAGACAAGATGAAGTCATTATGCATTTTATCTTTAAGACAAGAGCAAAATTTTATTTCTGAGCTCTGTACATTAAAAAGATCTAAAAACAATGATCTATCCAAAAGCAATAAGCATCCTCTATGACCAGATTATGGTTTCTAAATAACATTTCCCATTAAAAGGAACAAGCTCCGAGGAGAAATAACCTATTCCAGGTCTGAGAAAGAAAAACAAACGTTAGGGCGCCTGGGTGGCTCAGTTGGTTAAGCGACTGCCTTCAGCTCAGGTCATGATCCCGGGGTCCTGGGATCGAGTCCCGCATCGGGCTCCCTGCTCTGCGGGGAGCCTGCTTCTCCCTCTCCCACTCCCCCTGCTTGTGTTCCCTCTCTCGCTGTGTCTCTCTCTGTCAAATAAATAAATAAAAATCTTTAAGAAAAAAAAGAAAAACAAACGTTATAAAATGAACCTAGAATATCTTAGACCAGGAAAGAAGGATGTTAACAAAGATCTAGAACCATGGTCAAGGGCCTCGGGAACCAACACGAAGAGGCTCCCGAAGCAAAAACAAGATCATATGAGCATCAAAAGAATAATAATTGTAATGGATTGAAGCATAACTATATTCAAAGCTATGATTTCAAAAGACTAAACGAAAATAAAGCCTCCATGACAACATTTTAAGAGTGCTAGAGAACCAACTATTTTCAACGTTGGTAAATAAAGGTCAAGAATGAATCCTACTATCTTGCCCTGTATCTACTGCACCTTGAGGTAAATGATGAGGGGAAGTTTCTCCTCATGAAGGAAGGGTAGGACAGGATTATCACCACTTTGCAGCCCCTATTAAAAGAGTGATATAAGTAATGATCTTCAAACAGTTACTAACCTCACACACACAGAGAGGTACAGAAATTATGTGCCGACCGATGAAGTATTCTTGCTTTTCATACACCCAACCCCCCAAAAAAGAAAGTCAACCCTGTATCAGACAAGACTTCTAGTTTGATTTACAGGAGATCAAGAAATAAAGAAACATGTGAGCCAACATCTTAAGGCTAGAAGAAGCCAAATCAGGTTTCAGGAAACTCTACGGAACATACAGTCCAGTTTCTCCAACAGACTTTAAGGGAGAAGTAAGAAGGATGGGAGGAGAAGTTCTAGGTTAAAAGAGACTTGTCCTATTTATCATCCAGGTGTATTTCATGAACTTTATTTGGCTCTTGATTCAAACAAACAAAAAGTTTTATAAAAATAAGACAATTATAGAATTTGAATACTGGCTGGGTATTGTTGATCCTAGGAATTATAGTTAATTTATTTAGGTATGAAAATAGTTTTGTTTTTGTTGTTTTTTATTTTAGAAAGGCAGACTGCCACATGCAGTGCCTCATTTGGATGTGTCTGGAGTCTTGGAAGCTTGACTACCCTATATTCTCCTACAAATGGACCTTGAGAGCTTGTTTGGAGGTTCTAGCAGGAGAGCACAGCTACTCATATACCCTTGTTCAGAGAATGGTCCTCCTCTACTGGGGAAGGTCGTCCTCCTCAACCGAACATGCAGCTTCAAGAGGGGCGCACATGGAGCAGTGAGGGAGGAAAGGAACACCACCTAGCCAGCCATATCAGCCGAACCAATCCTATTGATCAACGGGGTGACAGATGTCGCAGCCAGATCGCCCCCACATCTGAAAATAGTATCTTTAAAAAAAAAAAAAAAAAAGTCCTGCCTTCTAGAGAAATACACTGAACTCTTCAGGGATGAGATGATATGATGTCAACAATTTACTTTCAAATGATCCACTGGGGGGGCGGTGGGAATGGATGAGGTGACAGATGAAAGAACATTGGTCATGAGTTAGTTATTGAAATTGAGTGATGGGAACATGAGGGTCCAATACACTTTTCCCTCTGCTTCTGCGTGTTTGACATTTTCCACAATAAGTTAAAATGTCACAAGCAAAAACAAAAAATACAAAAACTATAGCATTGAAATTCAAATCTGGGTTGTCTCTGAGGAGAGAAGAGTGGTAATTTTGATAGGACATGAGGGAGATTACTGGGTACCGGCAAAACTCTATCTCTTGACCTGAGTAATGGTTACTCAGGTGTTTATTTTGTGATAATTACTGAATTTTACATTTATATTTTGTGCAACTTTCTGGTGTTCTACTTCGACCAAAAAAATTGCTAAGATTAGTCTGCAGAAATCTAGACTAAATAACCATAGGAAATGTGTTGGATAGGACGGAAGTATTTAATACCTTGTAATGCATAATACATAGTGTTTAAGAAATTTATGGACATTGATTAAAAGGAAGATGACAATGTGTTGTGAATGTTGTGTTGTGGCCTTTAATCTTATGGGAACTAATCATAAGACAGACCCATAATAGAACCAGGACATACATATTAAATGCACAGAATATGCTAATAGCAAATACTTATGAAGTATCTATTGTGTTAGTTGAGTTACAAGATGCTTATAAATTCTTTTAACTCTTCTTTCAAGTAAGATATCCTTTCAACTTTTCCTCACAATGTTAATTATATTCATTTTTACTGATCGACTTGCCAGTATACGTTTATAGGCATATTGTACAGTACAAAGATGAAATCACTATATTGCACATAGGTGAAAGTAAAGCAAATAAACAGGTAATTTATTTTGAAAAAGCCAAAGTGAGTTGAGAGGCCATGCTGCTAAATGGTTTCAAGGAAGACCTTTGGTATCAGTCATTCAGAAATCCTTGCTTACCTATAAGTTGTAGGACAATAAGTACTTCCTCTGCTTGTGCCTTAATTTCCACATTTGTAAACAGAGCAGTAGTATTACCTCTTCTGGTTATTCTGAGGATTAAATGAGATAGAACTCTTAGCGCCGTGCCCAGCATACGCTGCCTGTTCATTAAAAATTACTATGTATTGGGGCGCCTGGGTGGCTCAGTCGTTGGGCGTCTGCCTTCGGCTCAGGTCATGATCCCAGGGTCCCGGGATCGAGCCCCGCATCGGGCTCCCTGCTCCGCGGGAAGCCTGCTTCTCCCTCCCCCACTCCCCCTGCTTGTGTTCCTGCTCTCGCTGTCTCTCTCTCTGTCAAATAAATGAATTAAATCTTAAAATAAAAAAAAAGGAGGGCGCCTGGGTGGCTCAGTCATTGGGCGTCTGCCTTCGGCTCAGGTCATGATCCCAGGGTCCTGGGATCGAGCCCCACATCGGGCTTCCTGCTCCGCGGGAAGCCTGCTTCTCCCTCTCCTGCTCCCCCTGCTTGTGTTCCCTCTCTCGCTGTGTCTCTCTCTGTCAAATAAATAAAAT
>NC_138379.1:84579836-84596086 GCF_054177405.1 Leptonychotes weddellii | reverse complement strand
ATGGGTTGGCCTGGTGGTGGGTATTGAGGAGGGCACGTTCTGCATGGAGCACTGGGTGTTGTGCACGAACAATGAATCATGGAACACTTCATCTAGAACTAATGATGTAATGTATGGGGATTAACATATGAATAAAAAAAAAAGAAAGAAAAAAAATAAAGTCTTTAAAATAAGTAAATAAAAGAGGAGTTTAACACGAAGCTTAAAATATGTGACCAATTAAAATTAAGAATACATATACATACATATAAAATTAAGAAGACTCGCGCATTCCCGAGTGTGGCTAGCAGAGCATCATGTTCACACACTCGGGACCGCAACACCACGCTAAACCTTTCTTCTGTGAGTTCTCCAGCGGATATAGCCCCAGTAAAAGACAATCCAGGTGCTCCCATGACCATAAAAATGCTTCTCCTGTACTCAGATGAAAAAAGCGTAGACCGACGACAAACCACTCAGATTTACCATGGGAGTAAATGCTAAGCATAAAACCCTAACTAGGTCTTTGCGCATGTGGCACCTATATGGTAAATCAGCATAGAGCCCAGCTCTGGTGCATTTTCTCACTGTGTAATTACACATCAATTACACATTTAATCATACATATTAATAACACCTAGTCTATAATTACAATGCAGTCATGTAAACCCAATCAAGGAAAACTAGAGTATTTGCATAAGACTGGAAATGAAAAATACAAGGACTACACTAACGAGATGGGGATTAGGAATGCATATCTGTGACAAACTGTGTCAAGAAGAATAGAAAGTGATTCTCCTTCCTGAACATTATTTCAGGCCCATTTAACACAATCTGTACCACTCAATGAATGTGCTACACACATCAAATCAGATTTGGATAATGTTCCTGACTTCAGATAAAATTTCATTACTATATTTAGTCATGGAATGATAGGAAATGCTTACATTTTAAACTTAATAAAAACTGGAATATGCCAAGAATTAGGAGAGCCTCACTCCGATTTTCCACATGAGATTTAAACAGCAAAACAAGCCTACCCATGGTGACCCCATCCAGTGTGATTTAATTTGGCCCTTAAAATAAACAATTAAGTAAAACTGCAAATCCCTGTGGTCAAAGGAAGTAAAGACAATGGAAATTCTAGTTTAGAACTAGAGCTTTACAGAAGGAAAGTTAACCATCAGTCACTTGTTGCCTGTAATTTTATATACACCCTCATTGGCCAACTAGCACTTCTTAAAGGTTGCTGAAGCTTTATTTCTCCAAATAGAACCGGAATCTGATTAGAAAACAAAAAACAAAAACACAACAAATACAAAGTCAATTAAAACACAGCAAATGCCTTGAACTAAAATAACTTAAGACTGTAATTAAATCTCTTCATTCTAACCGCTGTCTGATTTTTATGAGGCAACTTCCTTACTAAACTGAAAACAAAAATTTTTGCAAAACCCTAAATAACAGACTTCAAGCCTTTTTTTTTTTTTTAATGTAAAGCCTGGAAATATTCTGGTTTCACTTTTTTTAAACAGAATGCTTGTTCTGCTTCATACACAGCTTTATGAAGCAAACTTCACTGTTTTAAAAAAAATCCTACTGAAGCTGCTTTTCCAAAGTGACTCACAATTGCATGTCTGCACAAGGGAGAACAATGTGGTCTTCCAAGTGATTCTAAAGTCAGGGACCAGTGAGGTAGGCAGCGTGCCAGCAACACAGCCCTCCTGTGAGTCATTATCGCTCGGGAAAAGAGAAGCAAAATCTCGTTGCTGAAATCTGTCTTGCATTAGGACTGTCATGTAGGCAGCCGGACTGCCAGGGAGTGAGGTCCCTGCTTCCAGGAGAGCATCTACCATTAGCATATTCAGAGCCAATTCAAAACCAGAGATGTTTTACAAGCAGCAAGGGCCTTACCTGTGAGAAATAGCTCATCAATAGCCATGTGCCATAATGGAAGAATGTAATATTTTCCACAAGAAATGATATCATTTATCTTTTCCAAAATTCTATTCACACCTCAATTACTGTTCATCTGTCACCATCACTCCTAAAACCCGAAGCAAGTAATCAACTGAAAGATAAATTCTCACTGAACTTCCACTGTGTTTACACCTAAAAAATTAAAAACCACCATTTCATTTAGGCTATTTACTTATGATCGCTTCGAGGTTTCTAGGTACAAGCCTAAAGAAATGCCTGGTTTACTGACCCACGGGGGAAGGCAATGGGAGTTGAGAACAGACGTGACAGAGAAGACAGGATGCACACAGGCGACACTGAACGTTTGCTCAGAAGTATTACGAGCTCTTGGAGATCATTCAACAGTAAACTTTGCTTCCGGCAAATATTTAAATTATTACTTTGCGGACAACAAAAGATAGACCTCACATTCTCAGCCCAACTTAAAACGGTTTTCTTTCATCAGATTTCCTCCTTTGCAAAAACGCTGTAGTATTAATCATCTCAATGATCAAATCACAACTGCTCACATTTATTGAGTGCTTACTATGTACGAGGTACTGTTCTAGACACTTCGCAATTATTAACTCAACTGATTCTCAAAACAGGTCTATGAGAGGAAGATGCTCTAATTACCTCTCTCCATTATCCAGATAGGGAATGTGTGGCACAGTCAGATTACATAACCTGAACATGAACCCACAGCTAGCAAATGGCAGAGGCGTAATAGGATCCCAGGCAGCCTGGCTCCAGAATTCAGCTCTTACCCACTGGGCCGAAATTAAGCTCAAGCTGATGACCACCATCAGTCCCTAGCACACTCAGAAGGAGTGATCCTTTTTGTAAATACTATCTACACGCATGCACGCACACAAGCACCAGTATGTAACTCTTACTCCATTAAGTAATGCCACATTGAAATGAAGTACTCTTCTAGCACCATTTGCTTATTTTTTTGTGACCTCGATTATATTTAACCTGATGGGACATTTATTTGCAGGATAGTGTGTCATTAGGGAACAGATAAAGGAAATACCCAACACCTCCATGTGCAGGACACATCTTCATGATATTTAGTAGTGTAATAATTTTTTTAAAGATTTTTTTTATTTATTTGACACAGAGAGAGCACAAGCGGGGCGGGGGGGGGGGCAGTGGCAAGCAGAGGGAGAGGGAGAAGCAGGCTCCCCGCCGAGCAGGGAGCCCGATGTGGGACGCGATCCCAGGACTCTGGGATCATGACCTGAGCTGAAGGCAGATGGCCAACCGTCTGAGCCACCCAAGCACCCTAGTGTAATATTTTTATTAGTTCAGGGAGTTCTGGTTATCTTAATAGTCATCATTTGAGCCCCCATAACTAGTAAGAAGGCAAAAGTCATCATAACAACGACAAAAAAAATCACATCAACCACTTCTAAAAATCCATCTCTCCTCGCTAGTCTATCTCTAGCCATAGAATTCTAGGTCTCCAGAAGGTTCTATATTGTGTATACAAAAACAGACTGCAACATGAAAATGGTAACTCTCACCAAAGATGCAGAATTTCAGGAAGTCAATGAAAGTGATGAAAAAGACTGCTTGGATCACAAGCAAAATCACCAACCAATGAGCATCTGGCACAGTTACACCAAATAACAACCAGGAGGGAAAAGGCAAGGATGAGACAGGCCAAGCACTGAAGTGAAGGGAAGGACGCGGTGGCATTCTGCCTCCAACTTTGTCAGACAAATCGTATCAAAGAAAAAAACAGAACAAAACAAACAAAAAACCCACAAAACACAAAACCACACACACAAACTATCAACACTTGATTCTTTGCTCATTCTCAGAATGAGTTGCAAATTATAACTTAAGTGTTGTTAAATATAAAATATTCCTAGTTTTTGGTTTCACTTATCCCGATAAAGTTCAACCAAAGCTCTTTATCTCTATCTACTATGAAATGCAGACACCTGTTTTAAGTGAATTCACTTCAGTGAGTGGCCTTTCCAGACATCAATCAGCCCCTAATAAGGAGGATTTTCTGTACACGATCTGCATTTTAGAAGGAACTCCACTTCAGACTTGAACTAGAACTAGCATCTCTTCCAGCAGAGTGGTCTTATGAGAGAAGAGTTTTGAGTCTGAAAAACTGGTTTCAAATCCGGGTTCAATTACACAACAGCTGTAGTGAGAAATGGGAGAAATCCCTTAACCTGTCTCAGACAGTTTCACACCTGGAGAGTGGAATATTCCCTACCTCACAGTGCAGTGAGGAGAAAAGGAGGTAACACATATGAGGGCAATTTTGTTTTTTTAAAGAGACAGAGAGAGAGCGCGCATGTGAGGGGAGGAGGGGGGGCAGAGAGAATCTTAAGCAGGCTCCACACCCAGCGCAGAGCCCGATGTGGGGCTCAATCTCAGGACCCTGAGATCACGACCTGAGCCGAAATCAAGAGTTGGATGCTTAACCAACTGGGACGTAAGGGCAATTTTTAATCTGTAAATGACTAACCAAATGTTGGCCATTCTTCTACTCATCCTTCCCTTCCATGAGTTGACAGCTGATTTCACCAAGCATTTATCATTCATAGGTTACATATTGATTGCCTCCTGATAGGACCTGTTAGACGCCGTGGGAAGTAGCTAAAAGCTCAAAATGAGGTAACTGTTTTTAAAAATCTGCTTGAGTTATGAATTTTCAAAGATCTTTAAGAGAAGACGTGTGGGGGGAAAATCAGCACACAAGGCAAATAAGTAACATAACAGAGTTGTAAAAATAAGAAACAATGGGAAAATCCTAAGAATCTGATTCCAACTAGCATAATCAGGGTAGGCTTCCTGGAAGAAGCTGCAAGAAAGAAAGATAAGGCTGGGTGATCGTAGGTTTAAAAGATCTTACATCCACCTCACTACTCCTTTTGTGTCCCTGGGAAAGGAACCCCCTCCCCCCAAACACACCTGCTGGGGACAAAGCAATACGGGGCCTGTGAAGACCTTCAGTTCATTAGCTCCTGCGCCACCTGCCAGGCCCAGCATGCAGTTCAAAATAGTGTAGTAGCATCACTCTTCTGCTGATAATGCCAACTCACACCATTAATATACAACTCCACTGAAGATCCAGGTCATGCGTTTATGAAGAGATAATCAAAGACACATTTTTGTGAAAAGCAGGAATCCTATTCAAAGCTGTGCATCTTTGGCCAATTGTCCGCTGCTTCCCTGTATTAAATCTCCAGAGTGAAAAAATATGAAACAATGTATTTCTATTTTTGCCCATCAGAATCACTAAACCCTGATATGAAGAGAACTGCTCAGATTGTAAACATGGAAGGAATAAATATGCTGGGGAACAGTAAACTCAAGTAGCACAAATCACATCTAGTATTCTTGTAGACTCTCCTTATCAGTATTTAAGCAGCAGAGACAGTTAGAACCAACAACCACAGATAGAGCGCACCACACTATTTAAATTCGCGTGGTGTTCTGGTATCCTAGTATTCTGTCCTATACAAACCTAGATGCTTCTTTTCAGATTCGACACACAGCCACAGTACTAACCTGTTGGGTCTGCTGTCAGAGACCGTAGCCACTGACCCCCTTCATGCTCGTTAATTACAAGGATTACAGACACACACAGAACACAACTGGTAGATTTTGTACTCATCGTCTACAAACTGCAGCAAGCAACGTGATGTGACCGGCTAGGACTAAAGAAATCTGGAAACATTCTATAAGATATTCTGGCTTTTTCCAAACTATTCAAATAATTACTCTGAGACCGAATCTTATCAACCGCAGGGCATTCAGCTGAACATGACAGCAGAAGTGAGAAAGGGGGAAAATTTCTAAAACAACAGAACAAAAGCATTTTTCAGTGAATTGAGAGGCTTTTGAGATGGGCATTAAATATAAACAGACTTTATGTTAATTCAGTACATAAGTACAGATACGTTTATAGAAACGCGAGGTGGGGGGGGGGGGCACGTCTAGAGGAAAATGTGGTCCAGTACATGTGTTTCTTTAGCCATCCAGGGGAAAATAGATTTCAACTCACTTGGTAAACTGTCTGGCTGGAGACTACCCAATTTCCCCCAGTAATTCATTAAACTGTTACATCACCTTGACAGTCAATTCCTACGAAGTTAAAAGCAAATCAAAACATTTTTAATTGAATCATACAATCCATGACTAAGGGAGCTCACTGTTTATGAGGAACTCATGGAGAAGTAATTCATGACTGGGCTGGAGGAACTATCTCACCCCAGAAAGACCTAACTCCGATTTCAACGTAGCAAGTCTTCAAGCAGAGGGCACTTACTGTAATGAAAACATGCTGCATTAATACTTACCTACCTCAAATTACACTATGGATCGGACTCTTTCACACCTAATTCAGAAGTGGGTAAGAAGCAATACTGAAGAGAGGTACAGGGATTCAACTTGATGTGAAGAAAAATGTGCTCCCTCCTCCACTACCCATTATATATATATATATATATATATATATATATATATATATATATATATATATATATATATATAAATAAAAGGTCCGTCTTCAACAAAGTAAGATTTCATGAAGACTCTAAGAGAAAAACATTCGCCTTACCCATCCTGGAATGCAAAGGTCACTTGTGGCCCAATGGTTACGCTCTGTGTATTTTGATAATGCACAGAAGAAAATGAAACTTCTTTAATAATATAGCCCGAGGGTAAAAGGGAAAGTGGAACATTCAAGTGGTTTATATTATTAGCCTTAACAAGAAGGGACAGTCCACTAGCCCACTGCTTCATGGGATCTATTTACAGTCAAGATGGCTACATTTAGAAAAGCCCTCCAGCCCATGAGAACGGGGAGATGAATATCAAACTACCCCCTTCCAGGCCTCCAAAAAATTCTATAAGCCTCAGGAAAGCATGAGCCATTGGGGGTTTGCTTCAGCTAAGATCTACACCAGAATCTGGACCAGAAATATTACTCCATATCAGGCACTTAAAAAAAAAAAAAAATCCCGCTGCAAACTGCATTCAGGGCAACACATTAAATTGCTCCATATTTGAGATCAGAGTTGATACATATTAATGTCAAAGAGCCTATAGCCCAAACCCCAATGTTTATCAGTACCCGCAAAATTAAATTAAACATACCACATTAAGCAACCAACCAAATTCTATCTCCATTAAACCCAAGCCAAGAGTGAGGCCTTGACAATAGGACTGAAGAGATTAGGGCTTAATTTAAACAGAGTGACTGCAATAAAACAATGCCAATGCGAGACTTTATGGGAGCAAGTACTTAAAGCACCTCAAGACAAATATTTACATAAACTATACAACATCATAATCTACTAAAGATAAAAGATTCAGGAGCCCATTAAATTACACTTTAGAATACAAATATTACAGAAGGGAAGAAAAGGAGACAGACAGCTCTCTTATCCGGTCCTATAAATAAATGCACAATGAGGATTTTTCTGAAGGCAAGAGACAAGATCAATAAGGGGTGAAAATGTAAATGTATTAACAAAAAGCAAAATGGGTCTCTAATTTTGCTATGGTCTGTTACTGACAGCATATTCCACTTCCCAGACAGAGATGCCTTTGAAGTTTTCATACTTAGAATTCCCTTCCCCTTTTATTCCATCCTTAGAATGTCACACTCAACACACCTTTTGCTTTTCTCCAGTTCCTAAATAATTCCCAGCCATTCGCCTCTTCCTTTGCAGACCATCCCCGTTTCAATCTCCTAGTCTCCTTTCTCACAAGTGTCCAACCCCTCGAAAAGACTTGAGGCACTCAAGTAATTTTATACAGCATCTCTATCCCTTTCCCCAATCCCAGTATAAGGCAAAAATTGTTGGGGACTCGCTCTGATGCTTACCCCCGCCCCTTGCCTTTAAGAAACACACCAGAAACAGACCTATTCCTTCTGAATTTTCAAAACTCGGACTATTCGTAATAATTACTACAAATAACAATCATCAGAGATTTCCAGTTTCCAAAAATCTCCCAGTTAATGAAAGCTGTGTTTTCAGGTTCATAAAGCCAATACCCCATCTGGTCTTTTAAAGTAGGAAATTAACTGAATCCTCTAGAGAATTAAGAAATCTTTGACCATGAACCTGAAAATGAGCCCCCGAGATTCAATAATCTGATTAGTTAAACTGGGTGAACACGTTGACAGAATGGACCTCAAGTGGGAAGATCCAGAGCTGGGAACAGATGCTAGAATCAGGAAGTGGCTTCTAGCCAAACCCAAAGTCAGTCACCTGGCTCTTCTATAGAGATTAGTCAAAGGAACACAGTTTTGTCCTTAGCCACTTTCATCTCGAATGTGCCCAGGCCCCAAATGATGCTTATCTACGTAATGAGTTGTTTTCTTGATCAATGAATTCAGTTTGGGACCTCCTAAGACTTGGTCCAGAAACTCTCCCAGTCTCCAGTGTTACTTTGAGACACATTTCTTAACCAGATGTGTAGATCAGAATCACCAGAACTTTAAAAAAAATATATGCACATGCCGAAGGTCCCATACATCTACTGACTTAGATTCTCAGGAAGAAGCCCCTAAGCAGGTATACTTTATAAGCTCCTTATCTCCTTAAGCTCCTCTGAAAGATCTACCTACCACTGGTATCTACCATTGGTTAAGCACCACTGACTCAGAATTTAGACGGTGTACCCACACAGCCACACAAGGTCACCACATAAACAAGGAGATAAGCCAGAGCAGAGAACTCGTCTGGTTGAGACCATCCTCCACTCCTCTGCTGGTGGAAGGCTGTCAGCCAGGCTCTGGCCCCATGGGCAAAGGAAGCATCCAACAGACCTGGCACTCCTTTGGAATATTCAACAGGTTGCTCCAGGGGGTATGGACTTTGAAAGGTGCCATTAAACTACTAGAGCTGGCATCCTGGGGTGTCACAGGTGTATTGATAATTGACTCAGTCTGTTTTGTTTACAATTTCCTGCCCAACGAATTGCATGTTTCTGCAGATGTCTGACAAATTCAGGACATTTAATTCCTCAGCTGCCACCGTCCCGCTGTTTCCACCCTCCTCATCCACTGGTTACGATGGTGTCCAAAGACACATTCACCAGCATTAGGAAAGGTCATTAAAAAGCTCTTACAACCATCTGTACCCAGATGGACAGGTCTCCAAGCCAAAACAGACGAGGTTCCCCCTCAAAGGGGGCCCAGAGGTGCAGACTCCAAACAGTGCCACCGTTGGTTTTTTAATTATTATTTGTGGGTCCTGAATTATTTACATTTGAGCTGTAAATCTTAATGACCCATGCCGTGTTCTTCTTGGCTTACCGATGATGAGCAACGCCAAAGCCGTTTCATTTACCTGTTTCAATGTTGCCGTAGGACAGAGGCCAAAGAAAAGTGCACTTCCTAAGCTGTCCTACACAGGTTCTTGGAACAAATCGTTCTTGCCTTGGATCCTTGTCTAGGTCACTTGCCATACACCTAGCAGTTAATTCCCTACTGCTTTCACACTCTTTATCTTCCATGGCACATTTTCTATGCAAAGGACTCGTCTGTGCAGGAAGATTCCTCGTTCCCCAAACTTTGCACTGCACACACAAAAATCTGAGTTTGTTAAATCACGCTGCAGTGATTTTTTTTTTTTTTTTTTTACAGCGTACCTATAACATGCTACAGATACTTAACATGGTGGCACGGCTTCCGGGGCAAAGGGTTCAAAGGCCTTAATGCACCCTGATGAAGTTGGGCAAGATCTTTGCAACTAAGACCAAAAACCTCGAAAAAGTCAAATGGCTTTGCTAAACCAGTCCTGCCTGGAGAAATCCAATCAATCCACTGTCTCGGCTAACCTTAACCGAAGGAGAACGAGGGAAGAAAGGATTCTTCTGCTCACAGCTGCTTGAGAAAACTGGCGATCTGGGTCCTCAGCGCTGCCCTTCAAAGCACTAGGAAAAGCCAAGTGGGAGTCCCGGGCCTCCACCCTCGGAGAGGAGCACCCAGCCACACCTTTTCCCAGTGCCGGCAGAGCTTCGCCACACTGTGCCTGCCTGCCCTTCACAACTCGAAGCAGACGTGCTCACCAGCGGTGCCAAACTGTTAGACTCATCAAGTTTATGAACACTGCATACAAAATGCAAACATTTTCTTTCATTTGGGCAAACATTGGCACAGGAAACTTTCTTTCCAATGTTAACAGCAGGGAGCTTAAATAAAAGTTCAGTTTCTAGAAGGGTGGGGGAGAGAAAAAGCTAATTCTAAAAATATGTCATCAGCAGCCTGCCACTACCAGAGAAAGTTGTACGTGTTTCCCTCAAGCACGGTTCACTCGGATGCACTTGACAGCTCCAGAGATCACTTAAAAGAAAGAAGATTTGCTGCACGAGGCCTGCCAGATACAAAAGGGATCGTGTCTCAACAGATAAGACGTGATAGATCCCCATCTTAAATATTTCTGAGCAATGATTATGGGAACTCAAAATTAGCGCTTCCTCACACATCCACACCCGGGCTCCTGCCCTGACAGTATTCTTCCGGTCCCTTCCTGGGAATCCTTACTGGGATCTGGCAATCCACTTGAAAAAATCTTGCCGCTGTTATTAGTTCCCTGGAAAATAAATTAAAGGACATCTGGGCATACAAGTAAGATTACACAGCTCTACTTCAAATAAACAGCTTTTCCCCTGGTCCGCCAGTGTGTCCAGGCAAGGGAAACAATTTTAACTGGTTACAAATTGTAGGTGCTACTGCCATCGTTCAAATCCACCAAATACCAGAAAATGCTGCTCTCGGGCTGACTATTTCCTAAAAGGGGACCATTCAGGATACTTTTCCATTCAAATGTAACACTCAAGTTACTGAAAATACTGTAAAAATCAGGTGTGAATATGCTCGCTTGACCCGAAGCCACAGCTCTCAAACATCGATTAAAAGGAAAAGCAAGCAGGCATTACAACTCCCCAGAAAGCCACAAAAATAAAAGGTTCCATCTTCGAGAAGATGATCTCCAATTACAATACTATACTGGTGTGAAGAGATGCCCAGTGCGGCAGTGAGCTGCAACATACCAATCAAAAGGCTTTCCCATCTCAACGGGGACAACATGACAGTTAAAGCTATAAAGTCAGGTGTAGGAGCTGAACACATCTACTGGTTTTCTCACCCTCTTAGCCATAACCTAGATTTCTGGATCCTGGTTTAAATCGAATAGACCCTTTTACAAGTGCAACTCCTTAGAACTGCTCGTTCTCTTTGCCCTTCCAAGAGACGAGAGCAAAACTATAGGCCGATCTTTAATATTAAATATTTAATGTATTTTTAACACAGCCTTCAGATTTGATTCCAGACTTAATGCACCTGTCAGGAAACTGACGGCCACAGTTTTATTGCAACTATACATTTTTCTGACATTCAGGAACAGATTTTCCGAAGATTGCGTACCCCAGAAAATTCCAGGCAGAGTTCAGTTTAGCCGTTTTTCAGACACATGCTTGGCAAAACATTTTCTTCTACAGCAAAAAAATGAAAACGGGTTTCTAAACACAGTAAAACACAAACCCAGGAAAGGCTACAAGCACTTTTTTCCCCCGTATTTGTGCACTTCTAAAACAACAGTGACAAGAGCAAAGCCCAGTGACAACTGGGCAAACTTAAGTATGTTTTGATTTATGTAGCCATCTACTTCCAGCATTCAGGGGAGCCCCAAAGGGGGGCAACTGGAACATTAGTTTGATGCTGTGAATCCTACGTTTCCATTAAATGGCGAGATTACAGAAATGTATAAATGATAGGACCGTATTTAGAAACTTCAGCGCCACCCCCACCCCCAGAAAGAAAATCCTCAATTGTGTGTTTTTACACTCATCTTGACAGGACTATACTCGCACCTGGATACATTTAGAATACCCATCACTTAAGAAGGAATAGAAAAGCACTAACAAAACTTAGAACTTTAGGGCGCCTGGGTGGCTCAGTTGGTTAAGCAACTGCCTTCGGCTCAGGTCATGATCCTGGAGTCCCGGGATCGAGTCCCGCATCGGGCTCCCTGCTCGGCGGGGAGTCTGCTTCTCCCTCTGACCTTCCCCCCTCTCATGTGCTCTCTCTCTCTCTCACTCTCTCAAATAAATGAATAAATAAAAAATCTTTAAAAAAAAAAAAAAACTTAGAACTTTATTTTCCTGTTGCTAAGCAACAAAGGGGGGTAAGGGGAGGGAGGGCATGAAATTTAGATTAATACATTATGAGCATTTCCAAGAGGGACACTGATTTTTAAAATACCCAGCAATCCGTCCTTTTTTTCTTTTTTTTTTTTAATTAGAAAGAGACCCTTTCTCTTTGCATCACAGTTCTTATTCCATCAAGAGTATGATGGCAAGCTCACTTTGAACATTATTAACTAATATTGATTTAAGTGAAGGGGGAACTCTGGAAATTTTGACTCATCTGAAATGCAAAACACATACATATTTTACCAAAAGGTTTACTATGCATATTAACCTTGTATGCATTTTATTCCTCCAAGCGTGAAAAGAAACAAGTCGAAGTAATAGAGGTTTGCCAGGTGTTGGGGGCACCCATTCCACTGTAATGACAGCCATGACTTAAGGTTTTTGTCTCGCTCCACTCTTCATATGAATTGCAAAAACTTCAGGTTGCCACAGCAACTCTACATACTGACAGGTAAGCTTCAGGAAGCGTCCTGGTCATCGGTCCCATCTTGTCTACGTTGCATCGGAACACTCCAAACTCTGCGGCGAGGGAGCGCGGAGGGATGGCTCCCCGTACAGAGTTATTCTAGCGCACTGTCCAGTCGCGGCGATTAATCATTCCTGCTTCTTGAGCTGACATATCGAGGTGGGGAAACGACATCCTAAATGAGCAGAGCTGATTACCTGGGAAAGCAATTCTTCAAGATAGCACAGCTAACTAATAGCTCCATCTGCTACACATAAACACATTTCAAAGCCCCAGAAGTGATGTCAGAATACAACTAACGGAGTTGGGTCCTCGATGCCAGATTTCTGAATGTCATCGCAGGTGTTTGATGAGTGCCGAAAGGACTTGAACTTTTCTTCATCTCTGGGATAACTGGTGCTGTTTCGCGTTAGGATCATAGGCCACCCAGAAGGGGATATTTCAGCAGGTATTCTCAGTTTCATTTTTTTTTTTTTTAATGTATGTGAAATATAACTTCACTATGAAGCTACCTGAAGGACACACAAAGAGGTGGTAGGGCAGGCCAGTAGTAAAATCCACCTTTTTTTTTAAAGATTTTATTTATTTATTTATTTGAGAAAGAGACAGAGGGCAAATGATAGAGCACAAGTGGGGTGGAAGGGCAGAGCAAGAGGGAGAAGCAGTCCCCCGCTGAGCAGCTCGATCCCAGAACCCTGGGATCCAGACCTGAGCTGAAGCAGATGCCTACCCAACTGAGCCACACAGGCGCCCCCAAGCCCACTTTTTTAAAACACAAACAAACAACAACAAAACACTAAAGAGGCATTTCTATTCCCAAATTATTTAACAGTATGTAGTACAAAAGATCTGCAGCCTGTTTTAAAGTGATTAAATAAAAACAGAACCTTTAAGAAGCGTGACAGTGCATCACAGTCCTGTAAATTAAACGTAAGGCTGTGGTTAGGATGCATCGATAAGCTTAGCAGACAGTTAAATACAATTTGGCTACGAGAAGCAGAGCTGTACCAAGCTATTACAGACGAAGCTATAAATGGTTCTCTGGATTTTTTTTTTTTTTTTCAGAAATCTAAATAACCAGCTGCTTAATTCACCCTACAGATTGTTTGCTCTTTTATTATTAATGAATCTTTGACAATATAAATCAACTTCTAATATCTCAATGTGGGGGGTTTAAGGACACTGCAAGATTCTATTTTCCTGACCAAAGTATTGGCATTTTATAGTAGCTGCATTTAACACTGCTTCTGTATCAAATGGGAACAGGCTCCAGTTCTTTCCACATTAGCTGTGATTTTAATAACATGCCAAGCAAAACAGGCTAGCGTAATAAGTTTCATTGCACCCACTTCAACAACAGATAAGCACCTCATTTTCATACAGTTTCTACTTGTTGCTAGGTAACCACACCATAACGAGACATCTCTCAGCATTATGCAGAATGCATCCTCTTCACCCAAATTTGATGTGCTCTGGGCATTAAATACTGTTATTTTAACCACACCTACCACTCAAACAGTTTAAGCTGTGGTTTAGATTGCAACATAGGTTTGGGGGATTGTTGCTTCTAAGGGGATTTTGACGTGCAGAGACTCTAAAAGAGAGACTACAATAATCTGTTCCTCGCTTCCCCAAAGCAAACCCACTGCCCTGCCCAATGAATGGATAGCCTGACACTTAACAAATAAAGTAAGCCCTCTCGAAAGATGTCCACACGATGCCCTCTTAACAGTAGACAATGTCAATTAAAAACTTCCTTACTGCTTTACGCGACCATGAAGGGAACTTTGTAAGCAGGGGTCTGCGTGGACCTGGGCTTCACCTGCGGGCTTCAAACAGAAACCTTTAACTAGGCGCATCTAGGCCAAAGCGGGAACCCCATCTGTCAGCCAAACAAACCAGCTTTCTGCTGGAGAAAGGGAAAGCTCTGCGGGAACAGATGCAGCCCGACCCAAGATACCGAAGGACTCAGGCAACAAGGAGGCAGGAGGGCCACCTGCAGGAAAGGCAACAGACAGTGACATTTTAAAAAGAAAATAAATCTTAGCGAGCTGCACACGCCATCTTCCAACCACAAATTTTCCTTGGAGCTTCAGGAATATTTTATCCTACATGATTAGCGGATGCTAGAAAAATGTTTTATCACCTCAACTTGTCAAGGGGCCTGAATGGTCCCACTCACATCGGACATAAAATTGAGGGAAGCTACAGGCATTCTGCTTTTCTTCACTTTATTGGGTTCACGGATTGTGCGCGTGTGTGTGTGTGAGAGTGTGTGTGTGTTTTAACAAATTGAACACTGCGTTGAGCAAGTCTATCGGCACCCTTTTTCCAACGGCATTTGCCCACTTCGTGTCCATCACATTTTGGTGATTCTCGAAATATTTCCAACTTTTTCATCGTTACTAGTATTTGTTATGGTGATCTGAGATCAGTGATTAGGACTTGCTGAAAGCTCAAATGATGGCTACCATTTCTCAGCACTGAAGAATTAAGTAAGCACATTTCTCAGCTAATGCTGTTGCATGCTTACAAGCCTAAAGTGTGGTGCAGACATAACTTACATGCACTGGAAAACCAAAACAATCCCTGTGACTCGCTTTAGAGCGGTGGTCTGGAACCTCTGGTGTCTCTGCGGCGTGCTTGTCATCACAATGAAGAGTGGCACCAAGATACAGGCCCCCCTTCCGACCTTCAGCCACTTCTTGAACCAGACCCTTGTTTCCTATAGTTTCAAGGTTAGCCGAAGTATGGCTGCCCACTCTCTTCAGAGGCAGTGGGAGGTTGGACTCCAAGCAGCTTCACTCTCCACCGTGAGTCTTGGCTTGCTAAGCAATCCTTTCCCTTCTTTTTATTTATTTATTTGCCAGAGAGAGACACAGCAAGAGAGGGAACACAAGCAGGGGGAGTGGGAGAGGGAGAAGGAGGCTCCCCGCGGAGCAGGGGGCCCGACACGGGGCTCGATCCCAGGACCCTGGGATCATGACCTGAGCCGAAGGCAGACGCTTAACGACTGAGCCACCCAGGATCCCCAATCCTTTCCCCTTTTTATTTTTACCCTGTGCTCTGTGAAGCAGGAGTTGGAAGAGTTTTGCCTCCAGGCCCTCCCTAGGCGTACCTGGCAAGGAGGCATCTGGCAGGAGAATCGCCCCTTTACGTCAGTGAGGACAAGGTCTTGGCGGGTTCGACTGCACCAGGCTTCATTTTACCCAGGAGATGCCTTCTCTCACCTTTCCTGTTTTCCTTTTGCTCTTCCTGGGTCTCTCCACAGTTTGCATGGCTTGGCCTATTTTAGTTCTTTTTAAAATCTGGATAATTTTAGTTGGAATGGCAGGACTAGGTCACTCCTGTTCAGAGACAGACTAAGATGAAACAGGAAGAGAAATCTGATGCATAAGCCAAGAGCCAGGAAAATATTGCTGTGTCTCCCAAGACCTGTATCTTAACAAACTTAATCTGTTCTAGAACTCAATGAAAGCTGTGGATAGAGAGGGCATATGGGAACCTAGGAGGGGATAAAGATACCATCTTTATTTCTGTTCCACTTGAGAAGATCACTTGGTCCACTCTATTCACTTAAAAAAAAAAAAGTCACTTAGTGACTGGAAGTTTAAAATGACCGGTAGCCAGATGTAAGAGATAGCAA
>NC_138379.1:84518577-84579336 GCF_054177405.1 Leptonychotes weddellii | reverse complement strand
AAAAAAGTCACTTAGTGACTGGAAGTTTAAAATGACCGGTAGCCAGATGTAAGAGATAGCAATTAAAATGTAAAGCATGCCTACTCGATGGCCCATCAATGCAGTTTCTTGGTGGATATCCTAAAGGAACTCTAGCAAATGTGCACATGGAGATGTAGAAAAATCTCCACTGAAGCATGATTTACAGAAAAAAAAAAAAAAAAATCTGTAAATAGCCCCGATGTCTCTCAAGAGGGGAATGGCCACAGAGGTCTATTTGGGCTATGGAGTACCAGGGAGCACATAAATGGCAAACGGCAAAGCTGCACATAACACAACGTCCAGGCTTCTGGGACCTGCTTGTCCAAGAAAGCAAGCTACAAAATGACACATTCAGTAGGGTCCTACATGTGCTCATGCACTGAGTTTCTATGGATTTTATGTTTACACCTATGACTAGATAGGTAGGTAGATTAAAAAGTACACAAGAAAACAGAAGTTTGCTGAGATGGATGGGAGCCATTGGTGATGATTTCAACCTCATCTAAAATATTTTTTTAAAGGGATGTGCATTCGTGTATTACTTGACTAATTCGAAATTAAACAAAACAGTATATTTACAACAAACTGGAAGGTAATGAAAGGGGATAATGTCAAGAACTAAAGGAAATACGTGTGAGCTGTCCAAGTTCTATCAACGGACTAGTAGATGTACTTGATCTACCTCCTTGGAAGCAGTTAATTTTGAAATGCATTCCAAGACAAGGGTACAAATAGTTAGGGAAAAAACAGTTCTCAGTGGATGGTGACTTTACATAAATTTAAGATATCTAGATACTTAAAATCTATAATTTTAGATAAATATCTAGATATGTATGAGCTCCTTTAGAAAAGAGCCAACTTTACCAATACCACCACCCTACTGCCACATGACAATACATCCATTAAATGGAAGAAGTAATTCTTATAACACCTTCAGGATAATTGGCCATGGAGAAAATACATAAATGGGACTCATTTATATAACAGTGAATCCATTAAGAATGGCAAGAGTCCTTGCATCTGGTGAATTTTTGTTTTAATAGTTTGGAATTGTGCCTAGAAGTCATCAGATTTGTTGCTAGTGAACCCCCATCTGTCATAACTTGAATCTGAACTATATATAGCTCTTATTCCCCAAATCAATATGTTGTGTGTTCATATAATCTAGTATCCAGTCTAGAAGCTTTGCAATTGTCTATAAGCTCCTAAATTCTTATTTTCACTATTTCTTTCTTCGTTATAATTCTTAATATACAACTGACAGAAGGTAGAGATGTCATTGTAAAGACTCCACTCACCAGAGCTTGGCTGTGGAAGGAAAACGAACAGCTAGCATTGTGTATGAGAGCTCGACTGGAAACCCAGAAAGGATAAGATTATAAAACATTATCCTACATTACAATTAAGAGGTTATTGCCTCAAAGGATTTCACAGGAACAGGTCTTGGACAAGAGAGTTTGAGCGACAGCTCATCGGTGAGGCCAGGTATCCAGCAAACCCAACTCTTCAGAGTATCCGAGTACCCACAGGGGAGCATCCAAGTCACTGAAATGTCACAGGCCCACTTAAGTCCCACTTAATGATGACATTTAACTGTTAAATGGAGGACAATGGGCCATCACCATTTACTCTACTAACATACTTTTCATACATTTCTAATCTTAGTTATCTTGTTTTCCAGCCTACAACAGAATCAAAACAGATTTTTAAAAAAGGAAAAAAAAATGGTGAGAGCACAAGGAGACAGGAAAAACTATTTTTAAAAAACTGAGAACTCAGAAAGCATAGCAATCTCTTCGAGTATAGAAAGGACCAAACCACCAACCCATATTAATGGTCTCTAGGCAAAATATATTAGTATTCTAAAAGATCCCAAGTCATTTATTTACACAAAACGGAAATTCAACATACTACGTTTTTAAAAGGCAGAGACTCGTGTTATTATGTTTTGGAACAATTTTCATCAAACGGAACGCACTAAGTTTGCTCAGCTCTACTGAGCTAACGGTGCCATAAGGTTACAAAAAGAAGTGACTTTTGATGGTACTAATAGTGTCCAAAACAGGGACATCCGTGAGGGCAAGGATTTGGTATGGCTTGTTGCCTGCTCAATCCCCAATGCTAACCAGTGCCTGGCACTCAGCATTTCCTGAGGGAATGAATGTATGAATGAGGTGAGGGAGAGGTTGGAGAAACTTATGAATCAGCAGGTTGGGGGAAAAAAAAATGGACTCATAATTTCTCCAAACTCTTACAAGCCTTTTTTGAAATGAAATCGAAACAAAACCCACTCATACCTATCAGGGTCACCTTTATAACTTATAAAGAACACTCTTAGTGAAATGTCATTATGAAGAAGGTAACAAAGAGAGGAAATAAGTTGAGGTCTTTAACTGACAACTTATTCATAAGCCTCCAAGCTCCCACATCTTCTGTCCTCACGTCATCATCACTCCCCTCCCGCTGATGGGTGGAGATACACAGCACGTGCACACCTCTCCTATAGAGATCTCCAAAGTTGGGTGTTTAGAGACCCTGACAGTCTTTGTTCACTTAAGATTCCCCTCAAACCTCATTTACTTTGAAAGGCTTTCTTCCTATAACGTGTTTCAAAAATAAATTCCATCAACATTCAATCACGTCTTCTTGAATTATAAACCTATCCAGCCAAGGGAATTAGCCTTAAGCTGCCGACATCAAAGCAAAGGAGTCCTGCCTTCAGCTGAGAACCGCCTACCTGACTTACAGCTCTGTCCTTTGCTTTCAGAGTCATGCTAAGTCGAAAACAAAGGGGTTATCAAATTTCAGTAATTAATATGAGTAAATAGGAGTTGAGCTAACAAAAGCAATTACTTGGAATTTTAGTACTATTATCTCAACATTTCATGTTTTGCCTATTTCTATGGAAAGCAGAGATTAAAATGAATGCCTCAGGACCGGAGATTTGGTCATTTCATTCAAAAGTTACCATCCACCTGTGTAGCACAGTTGACAGCTAATTTAATACTCTCTTCTAGATAAAATAAATTACTCCGACTTCAGTTTATGAAGAATAAAAGACTCCCTAGTATTTTAACTCATTTTTGATATGAGAAAAATCATGTAAATTTTCTGAATTAAAACTGGTAGGGAAGGCAGGAGGCAGCAAATGTTTGTTTCTGATGGTATCTTCACAATTTGCTGACGTTGCTGGAAATAGTTCGCTTTGATATTATCTTCTGGCTTGGGTCTGCCTCTTTTTGCACTTCCTTTTGGAGTCATAACAGAGTATTTCCGCCACCTTCATTATATGAAAAGGAAAAGGAGGGGTAAGAACTGCAATTTCCTTTCTCAAAGATACAAAAAAGTACCCAAAATTAGGAAAATGGATTGACAACTACTATACGAAATACACAAGTTTAATCCCAAAGTAAAATAAGGATTTCATATTTTTTTAAGATTTATTTATTTTAGAGAGTGAGCGTGAGCATGCAAGAGTGGGGGGGGGGCAGAGGGAGAAAACCCCCCAAGCAGACTCCCGGCTGAGTGCAGAGCCCAACAGGGGGCTCCATCCCACGACCCACGAGCTGAAAACAAGAGTCGGACGCCCAATTGACTGAGCCACCAAGGTGCCCCTCATATTATTTAATCACTACATGGCCTCTGACTTTATTATCCTGGGCCCATCTTTCTCCCTCACAGCCTACATCCAATCCATCAAGCCTATAGACGTGACCTCCTGAATACTCCTCAACCCCATCCACTTCCCTCCTTGCCCCTTCACTACCCTAATACAAGCTACCACCACCTCTTGTCCAGACAGTAGCCTCCTACAGTATCTGTACCCATTTGTAACCATTCACACCTTTCTGCATTGTAGCCACAGTGGTCTTTTCCAGAAAATTAGGATGTTACCCCTCACTACCTGTTTAAAACCCCTCAAAGGCTTCCCACACCTCTTTGAAGAAAGCCCCAATCCTTCCTATGGCCTGTAGGGCCCTAAACGGTCCAGCGGCTACCTACCTCTCCACTCTGCCCCCAGCTCGGACTCCAGCCATAATGGCCTTCTTTTACTTCCTGCAATGCACCTGCTTCCCTCCGGAAAGCGCCTCCTACCCTTTATAGCCTGGTTAACTTAACACCAACCCTTCAGATCAAAGTTCAGTCATCACTTCCTTGGTGAGGCCTTCCCTGGCCATCCAGAGGAGAACGGATTCTCTTAGTATAGGATTTCACTGCACCATACGCTTCTCCTCCATGACACTCATACCACATTATAACTGTACATTTGTGTGGTTGCTTGGCTAATAAGTAATTATATGAAATATATTTAATAATTTGCCCCTTGCCTATAAGGAGCACGAGAGCAGAGGCCAAGTCTGCTTTTGCTCATCGTTGTCCCCTTCCCCTCCCACACCAGCACCTGGCACATACTAACTAAATTTCTAAAGAATCTTGAATTCTTTATATATATAAGGCATGCATTATAATTATCCATTTGGGATCTGCCTTCCTTAGTGGACTGTGAGGTCAGAGATGCTGCATTTTTCCCTCTTGGCATCCTCAGCAACTAGCCCAGAGCCTGGCACATGGTAGGCTAACGATCAGTAATTGTTTAATGAATGCCTGAGAACAGCAAACAGAGGTTTTTAAAATATAAAAGCAGTAGCTCTGCCCACCTCTTGGAATGATCGAGAATTCCAATATTCGTATTGCTCAGGACAATCAATTACCCAAACTTTCTGCAATGCTGTTACAGAAGGGATTTTGTTGAAATGAGTAAGGTGGCCCTGATAGCCTAAGGGTGTTACACATCCACCTACTTGAAACCGCTCCCTTTAGACACATGCAACGTGCCCGGCTCACCCATCACCAATGAAAATCTGTCCACACAAATTCTGATTTCAACAGGAGTCTATCTGTTCAGGAGGAGAAAGAAATTAACTCCTCTGCACTTCTGAGAGTCTGATTTCCTATCTTAGAGTAGCACAGCGCAGTTCCTCAACTGGTTAAGGCCCAGCTTCCTGGTCAAAACGGGGTGAACAAAAAAGAATAAATAAGTAACATTCCACATCATGGTTACCAACCTCCAAAGTGTCCAGTTCAAGGTCCCTTTAAAGGGTTTTCTAAGTCCAACAGGGGCATCCAAATAACAGAGCCATCCACCTGTCCGGGTGTTTGGGGGAGACAGAAGCACAGACCCCCAAACCATGACAACACCAGGAGGCTTATCTGTTGACTGCTGTACAGAGGCTTTCCTTCTTTTGCAAAGCCATGGAGATAATATTTCAACAATAACCGCACATTTCTCCCTGTGGTATAGACACATACAAAATGCATTAGGAAAAATGCCAATAACCGAAATGCTTTTCTCAGTAGCTCTATTCAAGTGAGTATCCCATAGGTGCCACCAAAGTGCATAGCTTTCTGAATCTGGTTCCAAAGGGAGCTCAAAGTCAATAAGCCTCCGTAGCTATCATCCAGCACGACTAAATCACTCCAAGGGCAAACCTTCTGAGTTATGTGACCATTTCTTTCGCGGAGTTTTACCGAAAACGGCATGCCATAAACCAATTTAATTCAAGGTAACCCAGGCTGCTGGATGAAAAGGAGCCCAAGAAATGAACAGAAGGAAGAAAACGCATCAAGTTACAGCATCTTCAATCACACAGAGAAATGAGCACAAATGAACAAACCAAGAAGGCGTCCCAGGACCTCTAAGGTATCGTTCCCAATATAATCCCCAATTCCCATTATTAGAAAAGACCTGTCATTCTGTTGGGGTTTTGCCTTTGAAAGGCGGCTAGCCAAGGAAATTCTTAGCCGACGAGAGTTACACTGTGCAAACATGTCGGTTGGTTCAATGATGTTCAGAGGACATTCTAAGATGCCTTTTATGTTGTTCTCTTGTGAGCCGTGGACAGGAGGACAAGGGAATTCTCCACTCAGAAAATACTCAATTATTTTAATAGGATTACATTTTAGATTGACAATGTTTAAAATAGCCCCCTGAATTTATTAGCCTGCCAGCACTTCAAATAAGTAATTTTAATGCTAGGATCTTTTAAGTTTAAGTAAATGACTGGCAGCGAGTCAAAAAATTTCCTCCGGCTTTCTAAAACACAACACTCCAGCTATCAAATGGGAGTTCATGAACTCAGTAGTAAGGACTTTCACACTGGGTTCTCTAGGCCTATGATTTGCCACATTTTTAAATACATGAGTTTCTCTGAACTTTTATTTTTTATGACTCCTCTTTGGTTTCCAAAAATCATATTCTGGCTTGACAAGATATCAGTTGATTGCAAGGTTCAAAGAACCTCTGACAAAAGTATCCTATTCTTTGGTCTCTAATGCCTTATTATGACTCCCCTCATCACCCCACCCGTCCCCTTTGCTACAGACAAATCATTCAGTGCGTAGAGGACCTACCACATGCGAGGGACCCGGTGAAGCGCTCTAAATCAGCCAAGTGATTTGCATTTCCCTACTCTGCCCAGCAAGGCTCACAGAGACTGGCTTGGAATCCCAGCTCCACTATTTACTGCTACCTTTCACAAGTTTCTGAACCCTCCAAGCATGGTTTTCTCATCTGTGAAATGGGAGAGAGTAGTTCTCCACTCACAGAAATCCGAGGCGGAAGAAGTGAGATCTGTACACAGCACTGAACAGTACTGGAGCACAGCAGGGACTCAGTCATGTTACCAGTGCCCCTTACTGGTAAGCACTGCTTTTCACCCATCTTCCCACTTCAAGCCACCAAATCCCTACCCCAGCTCCAGCTTAAATGAATTGAACAATACTCTTTACAAAGCGATTTCCCCCCAAAAGTTGAGCTCTGATTAGGTTATCAGTTCTGAGGATTATTATGAATGTTTCACGTTTTCATAGTTGCTACCAAATTCCATCCTAATGTGGTAAAGCTTCCAGTTAACTAATAACATGGGTTGGGAGGCAGACACACAGTCAAGGGTCTGGAGCTGGGGCTGGCACACCAGGGCCTGGGGGCCAAATGGAGCCAGAGAGCTAAGAATTGTTTTCCATTTTTAAATGGTTGACAATCAAAAGAGTCCTATTTCATGACATGGGAAAAGTGTATGAAGTTCAGATTTTCAGTGTCCACAGTCAAGGTTTCCTGGAACAACCAGCCACACTCTCTACCTTGTATATTTCCTATAGCTGTTTTCACCTTACAACAGCAGAGCAGAGTCATCGTGGCAGAAATCATACACACTTTAGGCTTGTGGACCATACCCTGTACGGAAAAAGTCTGGAAAAGGTTTCCCAGTCTGCCAAAAGCTCAGCATATGATGATGAGTATTTACGAAATCTACAAAAACCCTCTGCAAACCACACCGGGTACTACTGGAGGATCTCTACAAAGATGCTCCAAGTCAGGACTAACCTATACAACGGTCATGGGGGCTCTGAACTTGACAAAGGTAATGTTCTACTGTTCATCTTACTCACCGACCCACCCCACCCAATTAGAAAAAAGGTTATATGTATATACACACTCCTATAGAAATGCTCGCTTTGGGTGCATCAGACACAAAGACGGCAAGACAGTCCTACATTTTTTCCTCTGCTTCTGAAATCCTTTATAGCTCTTAATTTGGGTTGATTTTGTGGTAGCTTTTTCCAAAAGTGTTCCTGGAAGCATAATTCACCTTCTTGAGCTTTGCTGCTTTGCTCTCAGGTAATAATTGCACTTTTCATACTCAACCCCCACCCATTTCTTGGATTTTGTTTTGGGGTAGAGACCCACCTGGCTTTCTCATCTTAACTCTCTGGCTCTAGGACTTGAGGTCCTTTGTCAAGCACTTGGGACACTCTGGGACTGAGGTAGTAACAATGACAATGGATGTAATTGGTTAGCTCTGTCCAGTGCATCCAAGTCTTGAACTTAATTCTCAGTGGACCATTTAGTTTCTCAGTCCCATGATTTGGCAGTTTATGCTCTTAGTTACCAGAAGAGCCAGCTAAGGAGAGGTGGATAGATGCATATGGATCCATCCTCCTCTGCACCCCAGTGGGAGGAAAGCCAGTGCCTCTCTGTAGGAGGACTTGCTTGGTAAGGTTCTGGAAGGGAGGGACTAATTTACTAATCGCACAATCCCCTTCTGCCGGGCATGGAATGCAGGGGCAACATAATGCATTTTTGCAGGGGGTGGGGGAGCTCTTTCAGTGGTCAGTAAACTAAAGAGCTATTATAGAAAATACCTGAGTCTGATTTGACCTTTGTTCTCCTCACTTTACTATCAGCTTCAATGCTCTGAATAGCACTGGCATTGAAGATATGAAAGAACAATGGAATCCAAGTCATTCTTCTTACAAGGGATTAAAAGGTCTGTTGGGAGAAATCTGCTGAGCAGCACCAAGAATTGTATGCACGAATACACAACAAAATCTGACAGAGTGAGAAGTTCTCAGAGAATGCACATCCTTGAATGGAAGGTTTCTTCCCAGTTGGGTATTTCTACTCCCCAAGACAGCATAATGGTAAGAAACCCAAGCCCTGCCACAGAAATGGAATGGAAATCCCTAGCACATTCTCGAACACATAATTCTGAGCTGGTTCAATCTTTTCAGGACTCGAGAAGGAAAGTCTTTTCCTTTGTTCTTTTCCTGCTTAGGAGGAACTGGAGGAAGAAAGCTAGGCCCAGCTAGGCAAGCATGAGGACGAGGCCACATTCTCTCTGGACTTAAGAAGCTAACAACCATTCTAAGTTACATCGTCAAAACGCATCTGCCAAAATCTGCCACTTTTTGTCTTCTTATTCTGAGTATTTCTACAAAAACAAATGCTGGCTGTGGAATGCTACCCTAATCCAATCCAAAAGCTGATGGATAACCAGCAGTTTGGCAGAAGAGAGAAGCAGAAGCAACAGGAATACACTGATATTGCAACAGGCAAGGCCACATCCCTGAAATCCCCTTTTCATTAGAAAATGTTTAACTCCCAAATCCTAATCAGACTAAAACGAAAACTTCAAAGGCAGAACACAGAGGAGGCGAAACAATAAATAAATGAAACACTTCTTGCCAGCTTGCTTTCCTGCAAAACCATTTTCCTACCACGAATTTTCTCTCTTACCATAAAGACAATACCTGTAACCACAAGTTATGTGGAGAGATTACACCCAACTTGTCGTTGGGGCGGAGGAAAGGAGAGCGTTTGAGGAAATTTTTCTACTTTCAGTCCGAAGAAATGTGTAACAGAAAGGAAAAACAAAACCAGGAGAATCTCCACGAAACACACAGCTCCACAGCTCCACGTGAAAGGAAACGGGACTGCCGAAGACTGGGGGACGCCTGGCCACACAGCAAATGCATTTTAGCATATTAGTTGTCATAGCAAGTCAGAGGGATTGCAGAGCACATTTCTGTTTTGACATCTGGCCCATAACAAAATTACTACTGATTTGTTGTGAGCTTCCAGCAAAACAGTATAACCTAGTCTCAGAACAAAGAATCAACCACTAAGTAACAGGCAATAATCATCCTTTATTTGTGCCTTTGGTCCAAAATCACCTCTTTGCTGGTGTTCTGCTTGGTTCCTTTTGGGAGGAGCTTCCTATTCCCAAAGAGAAGGATCCAGACTTTTTTTTTTTTTTAAGTGGATTTTACCAGTACAGGATTAATTCTGTCTTTCAGGAGGCTGGTGGCAGCCCCAGTAGGGACGCTGACATCTACCTTGAATATACACTTCGGTGTGCTGCAGATTCTAGAAACTGACAGGACAAGCATTATTTTCCAACATCTGTTCTATAGGCAGTAGAAAAAAAACGATGAAACATATCAGACAGAACTGTTCATGGAGGTTTGGGAGGGGTGAAAAAAAAAGAGAATGAAAAAGAAACCATCAGCCTTATGTCTAATATATTTTCACAGCTCTAAAAGAATTATATAGCTAGGTACCACTCACAAATGACACCACTTTCATGAAAATGATCATTTAGGATCTTTAGTGGGCTGTATTTTTCAATGATGTTAATAAACTATTAGAGAACTTTAACATAACGTAGTTTGTTCCCAAGAACCAGGCTCCTTTTCTAGCATGGTTCAGCTGGATGTTGACTATTTGTTGTCCAGACTGGTAAACACACTCCACATTTCAAGCCTGGGCCACAGGCACCCCCAAATACATCACTAGCTTCTTTTTAGAACAAAGCTGTATTAACCATGAAGCTATCTGATGGCTTCTTTTGCCTGCATCAGTCAAAAGAAGACAAACAGTATAGATCAAGTGCATCTGTGCTCTAGACTGCATTGATTTGTTGCATGTGTGGTTAAATCCCGTCAAGCAGCATTAAAGGTGAAGTATGATCAACAGAGCACCCACTCTGAGAAGCCTGCAGTGAGTCAGCGGGTCTCTTACCTGCCATGCAAAGCAGCTCTGAAAAAGACTTTTCAAACCTATAATCGATGAGCCCCCAACCCTACTTCCAGCAAGGGACTCAGTAAAAATGACTTTATAATGAAAAGCTAACCAGGTGTTCGTTACCAGTAAAGAGAAAACTGGCCAAGAGGTAAAGGAATGAGGTGGAGAAAAAAAAATGGGGGGCAGGGGGTGCATAAGGAAGAAGACCACGTTCCCAAATTCTATAGTTGCCCATCTGGGATGTTTTAGGGATGGTCTTGGATAAAGGAAAGAGGTGGAGCAGATAGCTCCTCTCTCCTGGAAACTTCTCGTTACTGCCAACCTCTTTGCCTTCTCCATCCTCCCCTTATTGGTCTGCAGATCACTGATTTGTGGAGATTAATACACTGAAGCACACACATCTCTATTCATGGTCTCGGAGGATGTGGTCCGATGACAGACTGCAGTTTAAAGGGACCAATTCTTTAAAGTTTTGCAGAGATGTCCACATTGCTGACCTCAGCAATATTAAAAGGCATACGATTATTATGCAAAGTCATGAATGTACATTCATTTCAGAGTTATCTATGGGAAATTGTCAGATCAACTTTAGTGACAAAGCACAGCCAAGTGGTGTTTTGAGAGGGGAAATCCATAATACTCCAGTAGCACAGAAGGCCTTTTAATAATATCTGCACTGAGAACATGAACAATTGCTCATTTTTTCTGGTTTATTTTTTCCCATCAAACCACGGGTGTAGGGTTCTGAATTTCTAAAGCAAATCAGATTTTTAATAAATTCTGTTATGCCTTTATTATAGGCTAGTAATTAAAAAAAAAAAATCTGTTCCCTATATTAACAGCTCCACAAATTCAGCTGCACAAATGGCAAAAACTAGAAAACGCAGGGTACGTTTATCCTGAATTTGCCAATGCAGGTCCGCTTTCAAATCCTCTACCCCTTTGTATTCAGGAATCACTGAAATGCCCCAGAAATTCACCTATTTTACTGTCCAAACTCTATTTTAAAATTTCCATCCATACTCGGTCTTGGCAAAATAAATTTGGCATGATCTTTTTTTCTTTTCCCCATCATCTTTCGTGCTCTCATTTGGGTTCCAAATATGTAATCACAGTACTAATATGATAAACAGCAACCGTTTCATCTTCTGACAGGGTCTCTCCCTACACTACCACCCACAATATACTCTCCTTCTTGAAGTGCCTGTAGTCTCACTGGACTCCAAGCTCTTGAGGGCAGGGATCCTACCTGTCTTGTTAACCACTGTTTCCCAAAGGTGCCTAGCACACGACAGGTACTCAATAAATATTCATGAAAATCTTGAATGAAAAATAAATCAAATATAAAGAAATTATACCCTCCACCCTGGAATAAATGCAATAGGGTCTTCTAATGCTGCAGAAACATGAACTGCTCCTCCTCACAGGCAAATATCCATGTACTTGACTCCAGGCAGAAAGCAAAGGGGAATCTGGAGGGCACACACCACCTACTCCAGAATGAGGTTCAGTGGGATCAGGTTCAGTGGGATCAGGAGATCACAATTTGAATAATGATCCCACTGACTCTGGTTCTAGAAGTTTCCCTTCAGAGCATCTGAGAAAACTGTGGACACTAAGTGGCCCTTTGGCTTTCATTCTTCAAGTATCATAACCAGAGTCAGGTTTAGTTTAAGATTTTGTCAGTCACTGCTCTTAGAAATATGGAATAGGAGTAGGTCTTTCTTCCGGAAAAAATAAAATGGCTAGGCCTCAAGTGAATTCAGTTCCTGCTTTCTCAGTTCTGGCCCTGTCGGCACAGAAACCACACACATACACGTTGGCTGAGGGTTTCTCCTGGTGCATGCGGAGGGTAGGACGTATCGTACCTTCCAGGAAGGATGGGGCATGCCAATGAAACTAAGGACTTGTGCCCCAGTGCCTGGAACGTTTGACCATTCAAATATAAAATGGATAAAGTTTAGAGATACTGAATATGCCATTAGACAAAAACAAGGTTAAAAAAACTAAAAAGTTGTCCGATTTCTACCAAGACATTTAATAATTTTGACTCCTATATGGAACTGCAAAGACGAGAAACAATTAAGCCTGGAGACAGTGGGTGAATTCTCATCAGGACATTAAAGATCAGAGGAGGGATTTTTTTTTTTTTTTTTTAGAAAATTGCTCATTTTGCTATTAAATTTGTGGATATGACCAAATTTCACAGAAAGTGAGCAAGATACTGACGCTCAATCATACCAACCACCTGGATGCCACAGGCTAAGATTTTCAGAAAGAAATATTGGCACTGAAGTTAATGACAAGTTGCTCTGGGTCACCGTGAGCATCCCTCTCGTTATTTTACACTCCACAAATTATGTAGAAATACCTCTGGGAACTCTGACAGTCCTGAGAGTTTCCATTGATCTTAAGTTCAATGAGCAACCTGTAGTTGAGCACCCTAAAAGCTACACCCATAGGAACCAACAAGAGAAGTGATCGTTACCTCTACCCTAAGCTGACAGTAACGGGTTACTGAATATATATTGTTCCTAAGAGTTGGGCATTGTACTAGGAACCCAAAATTCTATAATCCATTAGGATCTGAACCCTGCCTTCACAGAATTCACTCGAGCATGGAGCCAGGTGAACAAATAGTAAACTATAATAATATGATGAAGTGTATGCACAGTAGAGGCAGGTGAGAGGCATGTGCCAAGTGGGGAAGGGTAAGGGAGGGGCACGTAACATGGAGAGACCGTGGAACACTCACTCCCTGGGGATTAAAGGGTTGGGGAAACAATGTCAGGAACAGTTGCACAGAGGAACTGAGTTCTGAACTGAATGATTCAATGATTAGGATGTCAAGGAAGGGTCAGGGCACAGCATAGGACAAAGGCATAGAGATGTTAAAGCATTTGATATATAAGGGAACTTTAAAAAGTTCCCCCCAACAGGGGGCCTGGGTGGCTTAGTGGGTTAAGCGTCTGACTCTTGATTTCAGTTCAGACCATGATCTCATCAGGGTTGTGAGGTCAAGCCCCGCACTGGGCTCCATGCTCAGCAGGGAGTCTGCTTGAGATTCATTCTCTCTCTCTCTCTCACCCCCTCCCTCCCTTCCTCTCTTTGCCCCTCCCCCTGCTCACGCTCTCCAAAATAAAATAAATCTTTAAAAAAAAACAACCAAGACTGCACAGTCACGGATGCCACACTAAATGGACAGTGACAAACAAGGATTAGACTCTGGGGTACAAGGCAAGGGACCAATGAGTGGACATCACAGAGGATAATATATGAAAAATAACTCTGTTACAGCTACCTAAAAGTGAAAAGGCCTACTTCAAAGCTTTATGCTAAATACAGTTTGCGGTCTTCCAACTCTGCAATCCTGTGACTCACCAATTCCAAATCCCAACACCCCACAACCCCCCAAAGGCCACAAGAAAAGTTCAGTTATACACAAGAGAACAGACAGACAGAATATCACTACCTCTCCATCGGTGCAGGTACAGTAGCCAAATCCAAGAGTTCCTCCTCCCATGGGAAGAGGTAATGTAGCCTTCAAAACAGATACCTACCAAAGCAGTGATTCATGACAGATCAGCAATCACGTACATGTGTTCCATTGAATTTACTCCTCCTGTAACTAGTAGGGAAAAGAAAGTAGGAAAAACATTTCCAAAGCGCTCCCTGCTTTGCTGTCTGCCAATCTAGACTAAGATGTTCATACTCCCAATAAGCAGCTTGTCTAAAAGGAACCTCATATTACAGCAACTCGGACAAAAGGTCATTTGCTACTCCTGAAGCAGGAGGCTACAGGCATTAACAAGGCTAAGTGCAGCTGTCTCGTCCAGCACCCCTGAGGACAAGATCCAGGATCTAACACCTTGGACTTAACAAGGTTCCAAGCCAAAAGAGCCCTTTCATCAGCATGTTTAGAAGCTTACTTTGCATATTCTAATGCTAGCAGTACCAGATGACAGTTTTATAAACAGATACAAGAGGGTATCATTTCTCCTCCAAGCATATGCCAAGGCATACATCTGAAAAAGATGTTGCCTGGTTGCTCCTAATACACTCCAAGACCTCTTTTATGGAGAACTACGTTTAACTATTCTGATGCTAAAGTCAACCAGATAAAACATGCTCTGGCTCTGAGCCAAAGGCTCCTACCATTTACTACTTAGGTAAATGAAGGGGGAAAGATCTGAACACCAAGAAGGGGAAAAAAAAAAAATTCTATAGGTAGAGATGCAACTAACAGGCCTCATCCACTAACCAGCTTCTCCGAAAGCCAAACAATCTAGCCATCACGGCCACCGCCACTTTTTATATCAATTATGCTTCGAAAATAAATCGCTGACATTTTTGATAATACCAGTAATGGCGGATTGGGCAATCGGAGCACAAAACCCCAGAGCAGTGGAACCTGGACTCTTCTCTAGAACTCTCTTGGTTTGGAAGCCAGAAGGCAATGGTTCTGGTCCCAGCCACGCATGCCTCTCTCTGGAGTTCTTAGTATCTGGCAAATCATCAGTAACCTTCGATCTCAATTTCTCTCACCTGTAAAATTCAAAGACTACCTGCCACATGCAAAAATTTTCTAGATGGAATAAAAATGATTAAACACATGGTCATAAAGGGTTTTAGCGTCCTCGGAAGATAGTGGATCTCAATATTGAAGAATTATGAATATCCCCCAAAAGGGTGGGGGGAGCACTTAATCAGTCTTTCAAAAAATATTTTTTACAAATCCAGTATATACCAAGCATTCTTTTTTTTTTAAGATTTTATTTATTTATTTATTTGACAGAGAGAAAGAGAGTGAGCACAAGCAGGAGTTGCGGCAGGCAGAGGGAGAGGGAGAAGCAGGCTCCCCGCTGAGCAAGGAGCCCGATGCGGGGCTCAATCCCAGGACTCTGGGATCATGACCTGAGCCGAAGGCAGATGCTTAACCGACTGAGCCACCCAGGCACCCCTGGTACCAAACATTCTGCTATGTTTGTGGAAGCAAAGATAAAACAGCCAAATCATAAGGCACCCATAGTCCCCAGATTCCAGATTACTGGGGAACATGGTCATGAGATCAATTAAGTTATAACATATTAAGTGCTACAGTAAAAGAATGCACAGAACGTGATAGGAGCAGAAAAGGGAGTACCCAATTTTTCTCTATCACATCAAGGTAGGAGACAAGCGGTAGTTGATTGGGTTTTATATAGAATTCTATTTCTTACAAGTCACATTCTACAATCCAAATGAACACAGTCTGTAGCCAACATTAGGACCATTAACATAAATCCAGTTGGAATTAAAGAAATATCGCTCCGTGCAATTCTAGTATTCGAAAAACGTAAAAGCTGAAAATGAGTATAGCTACCAGCCAAACTCAAAGGTAAATCCCAACCAACGGCTGAGTGATAAAAACAAAATTCATTTGAAAAAAATGCATTCCAGAAGAAATCAGTAAAGAGTTAATAAAGCCTTCTACAAACTTAAGAGAAAAATATCTCTATAAAAACATACATGTAATAAGGCTACAGATCATTGGTTAGCTGCCAGAAAAATGATGGAATATGGTATAGTTTACTTATTTCTTTTTAATGGCTCCAACATTCCACCTGAAAAATTGGTCCCGGAGCTGTATAATTGGGGATAAAAATTAAATGACAGTTTCCATTTGTCATGATGAAAGCTGATCACTTGTGTTTTTTCATTTATCCACGCTGACTAAAGTGGTTCCTAAAGTCTACCAAGCCAATCTTTTTCCTAACAGCAAAAATAATGCTGTTACGAAAATAAAGGGAGAAATGGAATAAGCTGTTGGCGTCTGAACACACACCTCATTCAGGTTCCCTACTTCTTGGATTTCTACCTCCAAATTGTCTCAAGGTGGGAGCCAGATGACAAGTTCTGGGGTCCCATTAATATCATCTGAGGATAAGCCATTGGACCCATTTTTAAAAATTTATTAATATTGTGAAATTACTACTATTTCACATTATCAACGAAAATCAGTTCCTGTTCACCTTCCTCCTATGTAAATGGCGGCTTAAATAGCAAAGATGAGGTCAGTAAACAGATTAGGGCCCTGGGGGGAAAACAGAACCCTAGATCCTGTGTAGGGTAGGGAAGGTGAGAGTCCAGGGAGCTACAGGCGGTCACTGGGGTTCTGTTTCTGGGGACAGGGATATGGAGGGAGAGGTGAGGCTAACTCTGAAGCATGGAAGAGGCTGGGTAATAACTACAAGAGATCGTGGTGTCAAAGACACTTTTAATCTTAAAAACATAGAAGTTCCATGTGTTTGGCTTTTGCTCACTCTGACCTCAGAGATTATTTGGAAAGGGGAAGGCAATCTCCCAAAAAATGTATTTAAAGGCTTAAAAATAGGTTTCTGTCAAGCTGCCTTGAACTATACACCTTCCCTTTCATTCTCAAAGGGGCTGGTTTGAGTTTGATTGGATTTTCGTCATTGACCTCTGATGAAGGGATTCAAAGCGAGAGTGGAACCAAGTAATACAATGTGGGAGTGAAGAGCCCAGGCTCCTCTCTCATCAGCTGCGTGACGTAGGGCAAGTAATTCAGCACGTCAGTGCCTCAGTTTCTCATCCAGATAATGGAGATTATAAAATGATTAGGAGTATTCAAGGAATCCATATGTGTAAATTGCCTGGAATAATGACTAGCACATAGTGAATCCTTAACAATGTTACTACTATTACTATCATGCCATGTAATAGTGGTTAAAGGATCACGTAGTCAGACGTAAAATTACTAACAGGAAACTTAATAAAATTATAAAGGTACTGCTTGGAGACGGAAGAATATGTGCAATCAAGCTTATACAACTCCAGGGTGATTATTCATATCAAAGTATTTACTTCATCATGACTCCGCTTGGAAAAGACTCCTAGTGGTTGTAAGCATTTCGTGGGATTACGGAACGCCTGTCATATCAAAAGCTACAAGCAATTCAGGGATGACTAAGACAGGGCCCCTGCCCTCAAGGAACTTACAATTTGTTATCATTTATAGAGCACCCACTCAGTGAGAGGGACCATACAAAATGCTTTATGTGTATTATTTCTCTTGCTCACACACGAACGCCACGCATCCTCATTCCCATTATACAAAGTAAAAAGCTAGGATGTGTTCCTGGCTATGTTGTTATGAAACAGCTAAGATGTGATGCTAAGAAGTTAACCCTTGTGGGTCTGCCTTCAAAGCCATATTTCCACTAGTCCATCACACGGTCCTCCATTTATTTGTAATTCATCAACTACTTGCCAGGGACAGGATCGGGCAACTGAAAGCTCACATGTTTGGAACTGCTGCCAAAAGATATTAAACTAGATATGGTCACTGAGTGTTTTTGAGCTGAGAGAAGCTTTAGAAAGGCCATCCCCCTTTATTGATTAAGGGATGGATGAAAGCACTAAGCCCCAGAGAGGTTAAGTAACTCACCCAAAGGCAAAAGATAGTTTCAAAACTCAGATTTTTGTAAAAGAGGTGTCCTCTTCGTACTGACTTACACTATCATTTTTAAAACTCTTATCCAAAATGAGGTAAACATAGGAAGCCTAATAGGACCTCAGAGGCTCTGAAAAGAGGGGGGCTGGAAATTCAGACTTAACCAGGAAACAATCAAGTACAGGGTGCCCTGGAAAGAAAGTCTTGGGGTGGGGGGCGGTAACACTCACATCAAAAGCCAAGAGCCATCATTATCTTCTGCCCTGTCCTTCAGAGAGCTAGCTGTCCAACGGCCAAACAGGTGTGGAGCCGGAATGTGCTAAAGAGCACGACTAAGACACAGGTAAAAAGAGGCTTCGGGGACACCACTAAAATAGGAACTATCTATTCCTTTCAGTTTCAAAAGTCAGATCATCTGTGGTAAAAGCCGAACAGGCAGTTGTCCACGTAGCTCCCCTTAGCCTTCGGACCAGTGGGGAAGTATACTGTAGGATGAACGACACGGTGGTCTCAGTTACAATGTCTGGACGAGGGCATTTGGTGCAAGTGTTAGTGTCTAGTTGGACTATCAGTGTATTTCAAAGAGGCCAACGGAGAGCACAGGGGTCTTAAAACTACAAGTCTGAGTTTGAAATGTGGCTCCGTCATTTATCAGCTATCTGGCCCTAAAATAAGTCATTTAATCTCTGAGCGTAAGTCACTTTCTTCACCTGTAAGAAGAGAAACAATACCCAGTTCTGATTTCTTGAATAAGAGGCCTAGATTCCCTTGCTAGTTACTGGCCTCTTGCCTCTCAACTTCAAATTCACCCTTTATGCCTGCTCTGTGAAAATGGATCTGGACCCTTTAAATATTTTCCCTCAACACACCGCACAATGCTAAGCTTTGTCAGTAGAGGGCGCTAGAGGGACACTGCAGAAGGAACAGCGCCTCCCCCCACAAAAAACCGGACCAAGTCCCAGGTCCCAGGTCCTACAGAGCAGGGCAACCAGGAGCATACACAGCCTTGCAGCTCCCCCAACACCCGCCTCAGGAGATTTTGTATCAGAATGCCTCAAGGACCTTCTCATGAACCGTTCTGCCCAGCATCCCAGAGGACAGACTTCCAGCAAGTTCCATAACACCACAGTAGCTTCTCTGCAGTGCTGAGCTATGGCCGTGTCCCTCCCCCCCCCCAACAGTCTGGCTCTCCGCCTGGGTTAAGAGGAAGGGGGCTGTTCTTTGGGTGCCCTAGCTCAGCCCCAGTGTCCTGGCTGCGTCTTGCTGTATCTGCTATTTCTAGATTCTTGAGTTCTCGTTGCTTCTTACTAGCAAATCCCTTGTTATCCCAAACGGGGAGTAAGTGAACTTGCCCTGTTCAAATTACTGTGTGGTTTCTCTCTTGATTGGACCCAGATTAATACAGTTTCCTCCACTAGAGTCTGATATATAGTGTTCAATAAGCAGCATGTATCATAATAACTATCAATGCTGGGTTCTTCTCATCCCGATTCTTAAAAGGCAATCCCTTCCCTTGCTCATTCTGCTTTGACCAGAACATGAACTTATTGTACTACAAAAATCCCTATATGGTGTAAGCCGAGTAATGAATAAGAAAAGAATGTCCCAACACATTCTACTTTCTGATTAGAGAAAATGAAGGCTGCCATACAATTAAGTGTCCCCTTGTTCAGTCCGCAGCTTCGAAATTTCTTTCTGCAATTTCCTTGACTGACCGAAAAACAACGCGACAAGGTGTGAAAATGCCTTCTTGTACTTGCCAAGGATATTCCCAAAATGATCTAGAGAACCAAGTTCATTAGCATATGAAACTTCCAACAATTTTAGTAACCATTTCATTTCCTCCTTTCTCAAGTAAATAAACCACAATATTTTGGGGGGGGAAATGCTAGAAAACATGGACCGTTCGTACCGATCTAATAACTGCAGAATGTGTTAGGAGACAGGCAAGAGTGCCGCTCCGGGGGAAAGAAAGAAACAGAATGGGTTGAGTAGCAATATTACAAAGCCAACATTTCCTCATCTTGTAAATGCGCCGGATTAATTCTTGGGTAAGGAATATAAAAATACATTATTCAAGATGTCATGTATTGTTGGCACATATCGTGAAATAAAATTACAACAAAAATATAGAAGATCTCAAACGTATTAAGGTTCTGTCTTCAAATTCTTTTATTTCCAATCCTCCGAATTATTCTTCCCCTGCAAGGAAAGCTGACAGAATCCCATGTCATCTGTATTTCTACTGCTGTCTAAAAGTCTCGCCTAATTATCAATTTAACAAGGAGCAGAGACCAAGGAAGGGGGGGAAAAAAAAAGCTCATCTTTTAGGCAGGCACCTTGTCCAATTTCAAGAGCTAACCCCCACCTTAAAACACACCAAAATAGATACTGTGAGCCACCGCAGGACCCCAACATAAAGCACGGTTCCTCATTAAAAGTTGGAACGGACCCTGCCAGGGAAGCCTGCCCAATAGCACTTCTACCCCATGCCTTTTCTGACCTAGATTAAATTACTGACAAAACAGACAGACTACCCAAAACTGTGAGCAATACATTCTGCCAATGAAAATAATGATTGTGCTTGGGACAGCACACATGCTTTCTGCTCAGCTTGTCAGCATTTTCAGCTAAGGGGCTCAATGGTCTTACCAGCCAACCCTTTCCCTGCCAAAACCAATAAGTTACCTTCATTTCTTAAGCCCCCTCAGGGCTTTGAATTACTATCCGTTTTGCACTTAAGGTCAGTCTTGTAAAACTGTTTCATCCCCCCTGGAAAAGCCATAATCAGAAACAGCCCCTACTTAAAACTCGGGTGGAGAAAATTCAAGATTAGGTGAGCTTCGTGAAATTTCCAAACATTCTAGCGAGTTCAACAATCCCATATATTATAGTGAAACCCACACATACACACAACCCCTTAAGTATGCATTTTGTTGGATTTTTCGTTTTATACCAGGAAAAACAAGATTCTGCCAGATCTCTCTACAGCAAACAAAACCTGTCCAAAAAACAAACAAACCTTGGCACTTACGTGGTTTTCATTCCTCCATTCGCTCGTTCATTTAACTCATTTGTTTATGGAATAACTTCCCACTCGGAAAAGCTGTTAAGAACTTTAGGTAGAAAGGAAGCTTTTTTTTTTTTTTAAATACACCCCGACTACGTGTTTCCATACTACAGGGGAATCTGACATCATCCCTCTTTGTGACCTAGCCAATTCAACCACTAAATATATGGTCCTTTGCCCTAAGGAGGGGCCTGACAGATGCCAGTTTCAAGAGATAACTTTTCAGGCCTTAATGGAAGATACTGACAAGAGCATCATTCTCATAAAATGCTGGTCCCCGAAGGCCCATCCTTCTGTCAGTTTCTTTCCACCTGCATCCAAGTCTGGGTTCCCAGGCACACTCTCAGTCCCCGGTCTCCTCTCGCCTCCAGGCCACCCACAATTCTTACCTTCCTCCGTAGTTTTTATTCCTCGTTCTAGACTGTGCTTCCACTCCAGTCATATGGTGGGAGGAGACCTGCTAAATGCATCCTTGATGCTGATGGGATCTTTCCAGTTATTGAATGTCTCATTGAATTTTACACTATACAACTTCAAATGCAGAAAGCAGCCGATTCATTTTGCTAACTGTTGTTCAGTATAGATAGCCAGCTCCATAACTATACACTTTGATTTGGTACATGAGAAAACGTATTTTTCATTACATCCCTTATCCTCCTAATGACATTTCCAAACAGGATTTTAAGAACTGTGAAGCAGAAATAAAATTATGCTCAAGTTCCAAATTGATCTCATGGAATGGAAAATGGCCATCACTGCCAGTGAGTATTAACAGGACCAAAGCTAGCAAGTTTCCAGTTCAGAAAAATTTCTCGAGTAACGATCATCTTTCAAATGCCCCTTCCATTACCCATCACAACAGAAATTCTTTGAAAGAACTGAAGAGCCTAATGCGTTCCCTCCTCCACCCCCAATTCCTTTCAGCCCCACGAAGCCTCCACCATCAGCTGTGATGTGCCTCCTTCCTTTTCAGTAACAAATCAGGGCTAACATTTCAGTTATCTGGATTTACACAAAAACCTAAAGGAGCCATGAAATTGCTTCTGTAAAGCACGTTCTGTGGTGACTTTTAAATAGCTTTAAGAATAATTTGGAAATAAAAATACTGCTGTAGCAAGTTTTATGTCTTCTGCACACATATGCTAGAGCAATTTCCTTCTCCCAGAGATAGAAGGGAGGGTGACGTCTAAACTTCGTAATACACAGCCAATCGCGGCCCACTGTCATCTTCGTTGTATTAATTATCTGCCTTCCCCAAGTTATCAAGACCCGAGAGGACCCTAACAGCCGCTCATTTCACATTGTGGCTGTTTCACTATGGGAAGGGTACTCATTTATCTCTGGGCCTTCCTGCATTTACACAGGTATGTAAAAATTCAGCACAATCCCAGGCGTTTCCCAGCGGGAGCCATCTGGAGATGTCCGTTACTCAGCCACAGGGCTCAAGTTCCCCGCTTGGCCACCCTGCCTTTGCTGGGGCTTCATAGGGCGCGCAGTGTGTGTTAGGATTTCAGTGGGGATCTGCAGACAAGCCCTCCACTTCGGTGAGGTACAGGAGACAAAAACATCACAGGATTCTTCACAGAGCCGCACAACTAGGATTTATTCAAACGCCCCCCACAGACCACTTACGGTGATGGACGACTCAGCCTAAGACGCGAGCAAGCCCAACAAAGAGGCTATTCTTGAAGTGGCGAGCCCTTGACCACAAAAGGGCAGGAAGCACAGGGCCATGCTGATTTAGGCAGAAGACGGGGGTTCCTCCCCAGGCTGGGCTTCTTTCCTAACTACAGGTAAAGAGTCAGAGGAGTGCATGTGTATAAAGACTGATCCGTACATGAGGATTACGCTCCAGAGAACATTCAAAGCCAGTCCCCTCAAGAGGGTCCTGGGAAGAGAGGACAGCATCTGGTGCTAGAAGGGAACAAAAAGGTGCTCAAAATAGCCTCCAGGCAGGAGGGAAGGGCCCGAAGCTAGCTGTGAAGGATAAGAAAGGGAGGGAGAATAAATCCAGTAGTGAACGGTGTTAACTTTCTTAACCATGTTCATTTCTTACTTAACTTTCTTAGTTCAGAGGTTTTCTAGGGGAAATCGTCCCCAAAGACAAGCTGACTTACACAGGGAATAAAGTGAAAATCTCTGGTTTTGATGCTCTCTTGTCCAGGTGACCAAAGGTTTCCTCTGATTACGTGAACTAGATTTCCCTTCTCATCCCGTTGGCCAGAAGCTATGAAATCCAGCTGAATTAGAGCTCACCAACCGTTCGTACTTTAACCTGCAAACTAGAGGTGAAAGCCAAGTGCTTTATCTGCTCAGACAAACAGCTTCTCTCCAGATCGGGAGTATTTTAATGAAATGAGACTTAAGTGAATTGTTGACATAAGCATTAAATGTTGTCATTTAATATCAACAGTATGTTTGATTTGTACACAGTTATGAAATGTCATTCGGACCAGAGAGTTATATTGAGGTTTACCACATTATAGGAATGGTTTTCCAGAGGGAAGTGAACTGATCTGTCTCAAAATAAAATGTGTTTACATTAACACTTGGGGGAAACAGACGGCCCTACAAACATAGATGGAGAGATAAAAAGAAGACCAGCACAAAACTCAGCTTGGAAATAGAATAAAACACAATTTCTGGGCTCCGTGCATATGCAGTATTTCACTAGATTTTGCAAAAGATCAAGAAAAATGTAAACAACAAAGTTTATACAGGAAAGAAAACAGCACTACTGGGAAATATTATACTTCAGTCTCCAAAATAATTTCTAAGGGGGAGGAAGATGGGAGTGATGAACACGGAGATGGAAGAAATGATTCAGGAAGTAGCCTCACTTTCTTAAAGGGGAAAAAAAACACAACTTTTAAGCATCTAACATTTGCATGATAAAAATGACATTCATTAGTTGGATTAATTTTTTTTTTTAGAATTTTTTTTTTAAATTTATTTATTTGAGACAGAGAGATACAGAGAGAGAGAGAGAGAGTAGGAGCAGTGGGGAGAGGCAGAGGGAGAAGGAGAAGCAGACTCCCCGCTGAGCAGGGAGCCTGATGCGGGGCTCGATCCCAAGACCTGGAGATCATGACCTGAGCCGAAGGCAGACGCTTAACGACTGAGCCACCCAGGCGCCCCTAGTTGGATTAATTTTATCTAATTACTTAGTAATTAGACAAAGAGGCACTCATCATGGGGCACAGGCCTTGAACGGTTTCTTCTCAGATGTAGTTAAGAGTTACACCAAAAACTCTTTCTTCTCACCGATCCAAGTCAAAGAGGCAAGCCCTCGTGACCATTAAAATAAGTATCCACCTCCAGCAAACTGCAGCCTGAAAGATGAAGTTTAAACGCTGTAATTCCTTAGCCCCAAGATTAACCGATTGAGCTAAACAAAGACTGGTACATTCCAAAATGCATCAACTTATAGAGTCTCCTAGATCTAGAAGGCTCTCCACCCACATTTCTTTAAACGACTACATATGGCTTAGCATTTTGATATGAAAAAATAAAGATGGAAGAGAAGTAGTCCTTTATTGCTCAACTCTTCTAGAACGTTCTTTAAGAAAAAAAAAGGCCTTGCGTCTCCAAGAATGTGGAAGCTGAACTGACACAGGTCTCTCTCCTAGAGAGAGTCTAAGTCTTCCAGTTCTAAGCACTTAAAGTTGACTCATAGGAAAACCTGAAGGAAGATCTCGCAGAAAAAAAAACAAACAAAACACAACAACAACAACAACAAAACCAATGCTGTGATGAGCTTTTGTTTACAACAGATCTTAATTCTTTATCCTTTGCTTGAGGAAGCTGTAAGGTCTTTGGCACCTGGCTAAAAACTGCAGAAATAAAGTAGGTGACAAAGATGAATGGCTCCCAGAGACACAATTCAAAGCAGAGGAATTTAAGAAAAACTTCAGCAGTGTCTGCAAGAGATACTTTCCTGCCCGGTAAGTCAAGGTGGAAGCAAACTGCTCCTCTTGGAGAAGAATCACAATTTGCCAGGCTGACATTTCTCTTTCAGTGTTTCATGTTCACTTCTGTGCTATATTTTAAAAAATATTTTCAAACCCTAAGAAGCTAGTTTTGCCACAGGGTCAAGGAAAAGAGTTTCAGTGTAACCTCATAAAATGGAAAGACACTACATCATAGCACCTTTCAAATTCTTTGAAAGCTCCTGGCAAAATGACAAACCAAAAAGCACATTAAAATCCAGTAAGACATGGGACATAAGGTACATGCCTGCCATTCCTGATCGAAGGGACAGGGTCTCCTTGCCCACTTGCCAAGGCTACACCTCCTCTGTGAAGTTGAGCAGACTGGGTCCTTCTAGAGTTCATTTTAGGTCAGGTACCACAAGAGAGAGTCAGGGATCATTCCTTTAAGCAAATCTCAGCCTAAAACATATGCCTCTTAATGGTGTTTATATTACAGGTCTGTCCACCTGTCTTAGGGGACACGTCTTGCACCCTATCTTCTGATATTTCTGGAAGAAACTATTTCCCTGCCCCTCTGGGCTTTCTTGCTGGCTCATGATTTAAGAAGGCACTTAGAAACTCTCAGCTTCTTGGGATTGAACTGGAGAGAAAGTTTCAGACCTTCCTTCCATCCCATGGGGGTAGAGGAGCTTCTCTAACCAGTGAGACTGGAAAAGGCTTCAAGGGAGGGAAAGTCAGCTCTTTCTGGGCTCTCTTTTTCAGACTATTAAGATCCCTCTTGCACCTTATCAGCTATCGACTTGAGGTCCCTTTGTTTTTTTTCACAATTGCAAAAGTCAAAACACAAATTTAGAAAGTCTCACTCATACACAAAGCTCCAGAAATCATGAGCAACCACCAATTAAAAGTTCAATCATTTCTTTTCCAAATCTTCAACGGATTTTGATAATAAAAGGGGGGGAGGGGGGAGGAGGAGGGAGAAGGAGTATCTCTTACAAGTACTTCAAAGAAAAAAACGGGGAAAAAAGAGGAAAATATCAAGACAGTGACTGGTAGGAAACTCTGGGATGTACTCGAAGATCTCAAAATGTGAACAAAGGCCCTGGCACGTTCAAGGACTCAACTGTGGAAAAGGTTCCAGCAGAGTCAAGACCCTCAGGAAAAGCTTTCAGTATTCCAGGGAAGCCACACGAGCTCTGTGACCAGCACAGCCAACACTCATACCTGACCAGCCTCTTGCCTCTCTGAAAGGAACACCTTTAAATTCTCTTCACGGCAAAACCAAAAGAAAACGGTCCTTTCGATGCTCTTCCTCACGAGAGGAAAAAACCTGCTAATTTGTTGTGTGCCCAACATAGTGAAGATTTCACAGATCGCTAGCACAGGGGCATTTCTATCTATTCACAGTAATTTTGGATCCAAGGATCAGGTTGACAGCACATGCATGCTCTGCATTCTTATTTGGAAATGCCAATAACTGGCAGGGTCCAAAAGCAACTTCAGAGTTCAAGTTAAGTATTCTCTAAGAAGTGGAGCCATGCCTTTGTCTTTTGTGTTGAACATCCTGCAATTGGAACGGGGGAACAGCTCCTGGACAGCAAAGAGAATACAAATGGTGGTGGGGGCGGGGGGGGCAGTGGCTGTTTCTCGTTCATGCATTTGCTTTTGAAAAATCAATGATGGCAAAAGAGCTACAATCCTAACAGTTTCAGCAAAAATCTAACATGTTTAAATCAAGTCTAGTGAAACAAATGTGGGCCCTTAGAGAGAATACTACCCCCCAAAGATGCACTGTTGTCACTAATGGAGAAGAAAGTTGGAACTGGGTAGCAGATCTGTATGAGCAGGGATTTGTCCAGTCTGTAAGGCATTAGAAAACATACTAATACAAAAAGGAACCGTCACTTAAAGTAAAATTAAGAGGTGAAAATTGGACTCTACAATATGAAGGCAGAAGGGAGGATACAACTACACCTTTTTTTTTTTTTTAATTACAAGGTCACAAGTGATGTACATTTGTTGGCTAAAATACAACCTCAATTTGATTTTGTATAATTTTATCTTAAAATCAGAGGAGTTTGAGTGAAAATGTTTAAGCAAAAAGAAAATTCTTAAAGTCTCATTAAACTATCATTAAAGGCTTAGCACTTGTGTATACAGAGAAGACATACACTCCATTGAATGTTACCGTAGAAAGAGCATAGGACAGGAAATGCAAAAATCTGAGCTTTGATCCCAGTTCTTCTACTACCTATGATTTTGGGTAAATCACTCAAATCCCTTATGAAATAGGGACGGTAATCCCCGCCTGCCTCATAGGGTTTTTGCAAGGATCAAATGAAATAATGGATGTCATGTGTATTTTAAACCTCAGAAACACCGTATCAGTTTATTATTTCCAATTACAGTAATGTTAAGATTAGGCACACTGGAACATTAGCCAAATAACCAAAGGACTTTCATGGCTCCAAACCTACGTCTCTGCTCATGCTGTTCCCTCTGCTTAAAATGCTTTGCCACTGCCAGGCAGTAAGGACAGGAACCTTGGTCTTATCCACCTCGGAACTCCTCAGAGTTGGCACAGTGCCTGGCACAGACTTCATTAGTTCCTACATACTGAGTGTCTACTAAATGCAAGCTACTAAAAGGGCTTTTGCATACATTTCCCTAACCCCCTCCCCAACCCTATGAGGTGGGCTCAGAGCGGTTAAGTAACTCTACAAAGTCAATGGCAGAGACACATGGATGCCAGGGTCAAGGTTCCAAACCCAGGTCTTTCAAGTTCCCAAACTGTTCTTTCCACTCTGATACTCTCTTTTCACATTGTAGGTGCTCAACAAATTGAACGTGATAAAGGTCTTCATTTTAACCATTAACGTTACATTAAAAAGACATAACTTGAAGTAAGCACTGGGGTATCAACTAAAATTTCAAACTGGACTTTTAAAATCCATGGGCTTCACCTACGTAAGCGCTCCCCCAAAACAGGCCTGGGATTTGCAGATAGATCAAAACGCGACTGAGAAATTCATTCTTAGTTGGCCAGCGCAAAATGGGACCAAGAATTCTGAGTAGAGGGGTGGGAGGAAAACTCCGGAACCTTTTGTCTTGCCAGAAAAATCCTTGAATAATTCAGCTCCCGTTTATTTAAATAATTAAGCAATTGCAACTTTATTTAAAGAGCACTTACATGAATCTAAATGTCTAGGCTGCCAAGAAAAGTGGAACAGACTTTAAAACCTCCCCCCAAATCTCTTCTCTGAGAGGAAAACCAGCCTAAGGAGTTTCAGCCTGATAGGTAATTGTTTTGTAAAATTAAAAGCCACAGAATATTGGAGTTTAGAATGGAAAATGTCATCTCGACCGTAACACTAATAAAAACAGCTAATGAATAAGCACATTCTGGCAAGAATATATAAAAATTGCAAAGCCCAATGTGGACAGTGCAGAATACAGAAGGAATCCATGTGAGGAAACATCAAATGAAGGATTATCCCTATTTGTGAAGAATCCATTCCAGCAAGAAATTGAAGTAGAGACCTTTTGCATCCAAGAGCAGGACTACCTGTGGCACTCGGAGAAAATAGTTCTGGGTGTGCTCTCCTCTTTCCCCTGGTCAGTCTTAGCTGGAAAAGCAACAAGCTGGTCTTCCAGGGGTTCCAGTCCCCCTCCAAGGCGCCGCAAATTCTCTAAACCATGTCAACCTCCCATCTTCCAAAGTATAAATGCTTATATGTAGTGAGGAACAACAGGACTGAAATTAAAGGCATTAGAACAATGAGCTAGGCTTTCCCAGGATGTTCTACAGCAAAAAGCATAAGCCGGGCAAGGCCTTCACAGTGAGAGGCTACTGGGATCAAGGCCCAGCTTCATTAGCTGTGTGATCCTCAGACACGAAAATGAAGTAATCCACCCGAGACTTGCTTTCCTCATCAGTAAAGTGGGGATAACAATAGACACTAGACAGGCTGAAGTCCGTGAGACAGTGCGTCTAGAATGCCCGGCAGACAGCGTGTGTTCATATATGTTAGTCGTAACAGCGACAGGATGATACACCTGCCCTGTCATGCATGCATTTCTTGCAAGTCAGAAAAACAGTCTCTAGCCTTCCCCTACAAGTCCTCCATAAGGTCCCTTTTCTCCCCCAGCCACACTTAGCACTGCTCTCATTTATAGGAGTTCAGTAACCACACACCTCTTCAGGAACACCGCTTCTGAAACTCCCAACCTCACGCACACACCGCCAACATCCCACCAGACGTCACTGCCTTTAACAGGTCCTCCGGAGTAAGATAAAAGACTAGCCCAGATATCAACCTCCACTGCTATTTCCATTTTCTAAGTGAAGGCATACATACTCAAAGATCTAATAGATTTTTTTAAATTAATCAAAGCCCTTCAAAGTTAGGGCAGAGCAGATTACCCACCCCCCTTCATCTTTGCAGATGACGCATAGCAAGACTCCACAATTCAGTTAATCACTCATCATGTAAACAAAGAAACCTCTCGAGAGCCAAAGAGCAACATGTGCATGGATTCAGGATGCAGAAGGGTTTTTTTAAACAGGAACAATGCAATCTATTCAGTAGAGCAGAGGACACCGTGCCAATTAGATATGTTGGGTCCCATAATTATAACTGCAATAATGAATGGAAGGGAGTGTTGTTGCTGCACAATGAATGTCTGTATTCCACTCAGCGATTTGTCTCTAGTCTGATTCCTTTAGATTCTTCCTCTGATTAGATCTTACTGCAGATTACGCTCTACTACGAATGTCCTCATTGCCTGTACTCCCCCCACGCCCCATCCCCCATAAGGCCTAGCTTTACCAGAGAACTTGAAGACCCCCACCCCTCAAAAAAAGCATTATTCTCTGGTCATAGTCTTAGACTTTTTAAACATAACATTTGTAACTATGGTGTCACAATTAACATTTTCCCCGGGGTGAAACCAAAAGCTAGGGATAAAATTTTCAGACCTGACGCAGGGCTCTCCTCTACTCCCCCCGCACCCCCACCCCCACCCCGACAGCAACAGCAAGAGCCACGCTGAGCAGGGGCTTATTTCCCTCCTGGAAGGTCCAGTCTATCGGGGGCGTTGACCAGCTGTCTTCCCACCACTAGTGAACCTGAAGAGACTAAATTGGAAAGACTTTCACACACAAAGTTAATTCAGAATGGCTTAGTCACTGGTTGCAACCATCTCGGAAATCTGAAGAATTTCATTCTGGACCATATGTGCATATGGTTTCTCTTATCCTCACGCTTATGCTTCAGTGGGTTCAATAAATTTTAGAAATAAATTACCTCCTAGTACTTCACCGTAACATTCAGACTTCCTGGCCTTTCCATACTCAGGCCAGACTTTCTGTTGTGTCTGTGTATAATTTGTTTAACCTTCTTTTAAACCCTCTACTGATTTCCCACAAACAGGATTTAAATTTTGGAACCACACACGTCCTTAGGTGCTTTGGAACCACTAGCACCTTTTTCTCCCTCCAGTTGGCAGGTAGGCTCACAAAGAGGATTCTGTTTCTAGAGAAAGCTCCCACCAAAGCTTCGGCTTTTTAAGCGGCTCAATCTTACCTCCTGGCAGCAAATGCTATGGAGCAGCCAGTCTACGCAGGGTTACAGAAGGTACACGCCCGCTCCCATTCTTTTCATTAAGGTCTACTCCCAGGGCAAACCTTTTCCCTTGGGCCACGGGTATTGGTTTGCCACAACTGTAAATAGCTCTTAAGATCAGTCCTGAAGGCCAGGCTTTGCAGGTGCTGCGAGTGTGTGTCACACAACACAGTATTTACAAATAGCCCGAAACAATACAACTCGGCTACATGCAGCTTTACTGGGAAGTTTGACAAAATCCTCTCCCACAAGTAACCAAGTGCTGTAGAAACAAGTCTCAGGGTCTAAAAGCCATGCATTAACTTTGCACTCCTGGGCTTTCAGAATTCCCTCCAAAGATCTTCAAATGCACCATACACACAGTGGACAATAAAGGGTGAAAACAGAATGGTAACAGCAGTAATGAAATTGTCCGAGTAATTAACACGGTCAGGCATTGCACTGCTTTCCCTGATGTATCCTAGCCCCTCTCCTCTCTGCTCTTTTAACAGTATTGCTGTGGTTCTGGCCTGGGTCACCGGAGGAAAAAGCCACCCTATACCGTCCACATGCCGGAGAGAAAAAGAACACATCACTTATAGCGACATCTGGTCACTGCTGTCCCCCATTTTTCCTTTACTGAAACCCTCATACAACCACAGCCTGGTTACTTTCAAGTATATGGATTAATTTATTTCAGGTTCTGAGCCTATGAACCCATGCTAATTTGCATGGCCAAGCAGAAAGGCTCCAAAAACAATTAGATAAGAGATATTTGGTAGGAACAGATCTTAACTAACTTTGGGGTAGACTGCTAACCTAAAGTAGAATTTCAGTGTGGGAGTTCATTAATTCCTTCAATAAATATTTATTGGCCCCCTAACCTGTAAATGGCACTGTGCTAGGTGGCATACAAAATTACTATATATACATATATATATAATAAAGCTCCTATTCTGTCAGTATTTATAGTTTCGCAGGATAAAATGGACGCAAATAACTAATCAAAATGGGATATAGTAAATCTCAAGAATAAGGAGTTCAGATAAAGCCAAGGTGATCAAGGAAGGCTTCATCTTCACATAGAAACTTCATATAAAGGGGAAATAATATCTCAATATAAGGATATGGAAGAAGATAAATATTAGAGTCTTAGGGGGTAAGCGGCTGCAAACAGTGGATGACCAACTGGGACAAAGACTGACATCGGGGAGCAGTTGGGGAGCCCAGCAGGCCAAAGAAATTGGCTTTTAGGACATTGAAGATTTGGAGCCAGGAAGTGATCGCAACAGCGTTAAGGAAGATAAATCGGTCTGCAGAGCATGGGATGGACGGGGTCTGTGTGGACAAAAGCCACAAGGGAATAAATAGCTGACCCTGAGTCATGGCAATGGGATGTCGGACGTAAGAAATGTTTTATCAGAAAGGTCAAGAGAACCTGGGGACGACTGGCCCCTGCGGCAGGGCAGGAAGATGGAGAGGTCTGCGGAGACCCCAGCGTGGGGCTGCCCCGGAGGAGGACCGCGAGCTAGGAAAGGAAAGAGGACGAAAACACGGACGGCCGGGTTTAGGACGACCGGACTTTCCGTGGGTGGCAGTTGCAGGGGCAGCTTTTCTTTTCTTTTTTTTTTTTTTTAAGATTTTATTTATTTATTTATTTGAGAGAGAGAGAGAGAGAAACAGCATGAGAGGGGAGAGGGTCAGAGGGAGAAGCAGTCTCACCGCTGAGCTGGGAGCCCGATGTGGGACTCGATCCCAGGACTCCCGGATCATGACCCGAGCCGAAGGCAGTCGCCCAACCAACTGAGCCACCCAGGCGCCCCAGGGGCAGCTTTTCTAATTAGGGGTTCTGTCTTTTTCGTGTATTTGTATTATTGGTTTGGGAACGGAGACCAGCAATGGCTGGAGAGAAGTTCTGTTTCATACAAGAGGAGTTTGGGGTGGGGGCAGTAAGACAATGCCAAAAGAGCAGGCAGTTGACAATGCAGTTCGGGTTTGTTTTATTTTTTCTTTAAACAAGAAAGAAAAAAGGCGGTGGGGGCGGGCGGTCAGGCTGGAAAGAGCAGCCCTTGGAACTGTGGGAGTAAATGAGGTCTAGAACACCAGAGCGGGTCTATGGAAATGAGAGAAGAAAACATCTGGGGACAAAACACTGGGAAAACATTTAGCTGGGAGACTGAAAGAGAGTCTGCACCGGGCTCTTTCAGCACCACCCAAAAGAAGCCAACCCAAAAAGACGGAAGCTTCGCTGCAGAAGAAGTGGAGTTTTTAAGAGGCAACAGGAGTTAGGGGCGCCACATGCTAGAAGGCAGGTGCGGGAGAGCGTGCTTAACTGACCTAAGGGCCACGGGTGCCTGGTGACCTTGGGCAGCATTTCGGGGCGGGGTAGGGGCAGAGGGGAAGCTGGGGGACCGCTCTCCGAGGGGGGAGTGCTTTGGCTGGGGCAGTCAGTGGCTCCGGAGCAGGAGGCAGGCAGTAGTCGAGCCGGATGTTGTGCAGTCTCACAGGCCACCTGCACAGCATGCGGCCGTGGCACGTGAGCACCCCGGCTTACCCGCCAGCCCTCCGACGCCGCAGCATGGTGCTCCCTCTGCTGAGCCACCCAGTTTAGGTTTGCAGGTCCCCGTGACCCGGGCGCAGCAAGGTGGACCGGCGTCACGGGCGGCCTCTGTGACAAACGCTGCATCTCATCTGCTACAGAATTAAAACAGAGAACGCCGGAGCACAGACCCAGGAGCCTGTTCAATATTCTACAAGTAATTTCTTTTTGGCGTGCAGGAGGAGGAGGGGGGAGAGAGAGGAAGTTAGAAAACCCTCATTATGTTGGGAAATGGCTGAGTATCAATAAGGTAAGGGGTATAATCAAAGAAGACTTAACTGTTCTGTGCCTGCACAGACTTTAAGGCAGGGAGGGCGTCAGGAAGGCCCTTCAGGTTCGGGTGTCGGTCAGCAGGACTCGCACCTACATCGCCCCTTTTTTCAAGGGGTCACACATAAGAGGCGGTGAAGGTAAAAGGGGCAGAAATGAGGCAGGGGACCTCACTCTGCTCTGCGGGAAGGTGCAGTGACGGGGTGACGTGGGGGGGATGGGGGGAGATAGGAAGGGAATGACCTGACCTAGAAAAGTTCACAGTAACCTGTAAAATAGGCATTAAGACAGTTGACGGGAGATTTCGGAGTGCCAACCCTTTAAGACTTATTAAAACACGGATCCTTCCAGAAAAATGCACACAGAGCATGGCATGCAAAATTTAGAAGACTCACAGACCTGCCTGAAGGCCATCCCTGCATCTCCGGGGTGGGGGTAGATCACGGACTCAGGCGGTAGCCCCTTCTGCTTTATCTCAACAGCTTCTTCTGACCACAACTACTGAAATAAGTCTATCCCTGCCTCAGTTCACGATCACCTCTCCTACAGAATAGCAGAGACTAACTCCCAATAGCAACATTAGCCACAATATTTATATTTCCTGGTCTTGAGTCATCTCTTAACAGTCCTTAGCAGTCTCCGACTAAAAAAAAAGAAAAAAAAAAATTCCAAAGCAAAAAATGTCGCTGTCAGAATTACTTTTCACCTACATACAGCAGCCAACCAAACTCTAAATGAGAATGAAGTATATATGTACATTCATGTTTCAGAATCCTATTATAGGAAACTTAATACAGATCTGCCCCTTCCTTTGTAAAATTCCAGGCACCTGACATTTCACTGCCATGGGGTACTCTCGGAAAGGTTATGTTTTTATAATGGAAAAATTCTCACTGAGCCACTGGGGTTTCTACTTCCTCATTCATCAATTAAAATCATCAGCAAATTTCAGCTTGCTTTAGTGAAGTACAGGTAAGTGTCTTAAGGCTCCCCACCTGCAAAAGGAGAGGACATTGATGAAAAGCCACAGCCACCTGGTCATTTACCAATCTACACCTGAAGCTTGAAAACAAAAAGCTTTGAAAGGTGGGGGGGAAGCCAAATTTTCTACAAAAAGGAATACTCAGTTTTCCAGCTCCCAGGTGCATGTGAATTCTTCCCCCTCTTGGGCCCATCACCCCTTGTAAGAAATGCTGTATTATCCTCCTAGATGAATCATCTTCAATTCAGCCTTGCTGCAGTCTTGTTTGCTCGAGTCTGCTGACGGAGGCCGGAGGCACTCCACATCTACCCCTTTTCCTTTACACCGAATCAATTAGCAATGTTAAATATTTAACACATTAGTCTTATTTCGCTGAACAAAACAATCCGCAAGCAGCCTGAGTAGTGGCAGCGCAAGATAGGGAATGGACCAGACGTGGAGAAAACTGAACGAAGGGACAAGTATGTTTTAGGTGAATGTGTATTTTAAAATACATAAAAATCTATTCACAATTCATTGAAGATGGATTGCTTGTTTCTTTCCTTTTCCTGACAGGTCCTGAATCTTTATAGAGAACATTAAATTAAAGCGCAAAATGGGTTTATGTAGCGTAGTGCACATTGGAGACATTAGTCACGTCCCTTAAGCATTTTTCTCATTTTCTAAGCCTGACTTAAGCCCCATTTCCCCATTGATGAGGGAAGTCCATATGAACCCACAGACCACATCTGCAGTCTGGTGTGCCTTTTTTTTTTTTTTTTAACATTTGGTGTTGTCAACAGAGGCTGTTGTCCCGCACTCAAAATCATCCCAGATTATTACATTTCCAGAACAGTTTACAAGAACCAGTGAAAAGCTAATAGGGTCATTCTAGGGAGACATTGTTTTGTTCTTCTCCCACCCCTCTTTGAAACATCATGGCCTGAAGTGGGAGGAAAAACCCCAACTCCGAGCCGTCCTGCAGAACCCTGCATGGTTGAGTTAGACAATTTCTCCTCCAGCACAAAGGCCAAATCCGCATGTAATACAGCTAGAAGCTCAGAAGAAGCCCCAGGTCACTTAGGGCTGTGTTTGTGAGGCCCCGTAATTCTCTGCCAGTATCAGCATACTTTATCAATCTCCTAATCTGGTATGATGCTTTAAAGTGATTACCAGGAGGCACTCCTGTCTATCCAGCATGGAGCTCACAGTGTTACAGTGTCAGGCTGACCCACGGAAGTGCTCTTTAAGAGATACCCAAACCGTACAACTGCTTAGCAGGGCAAATCTGATGCTAATGAGGAAACTGAAAAGAACCGGTTGCTTGCCATGTAGCTAGATTTCATTAGCATTATACCAACTCCTGCATCATATTATTTTTACTGTGAAATGATTAGAGCCCTTGATCTCTGCCTGGGAGCACTACTACCCCAGTGCACTATGTCAGGGCTTGAAGGAAAAAGGCATTTTGATGGGATTCAAAGAGAAAAATAAGACTTTTATAGCAAGCTTCCACAATAACGTACTGTAGGAATCTGGGGGGGTAGTCTCATCATATCCTTATCAAGTACTTTTTAGTGGTTCTAGACAGCTATGTTCTGAGTGACAGGAGAGGCTTTTATAAAACTTAAAATCAGCAGAAAGAAGAGGTCTGGTTAATGCCTTGGCACATGAAGCCCCCAGCCTTCCCATAGGAATCTCAAGGAGGAAATAAACTTACTTTGGTTACAATAGCTAACATTGACAGAGCCCTTACCAAGTGCCTTATAACTGCAATAAGCATTTTATAGATCTAAACAGACAGACGTAGATATATAGATATTCTCACACCCTCACAAGGGAGAAATTGTTCTACAGATAAGCAAACCAGGGCTCGGACAGGTCAAGTTACCAGGCGCAAAATCACACAGCTGGTACGGGAAAAACTAAATCCTAATCCTGAAGATCCTTATTCCAGAATCTGCCTTCTTCACTGTGCTATTTCCTTCCTGTATTCGAAATCCTTAGATTTATTTTTTCCCTCCAAGTGGTCAATTTTGATCAAACCGTCTCAATAACGTTTTACAGGAATGAAAAGTAGGACTGATGTTAAGTTTTACGGAAGGAATTTAAGATGCATTTGCCTGGATTTCCTTGGTGTTCTGATGAGCCCATTACCATTAATTCTAGAATAGGTTTCTGCTGCGATGGGTACCAAGTAATTTACTGCCTTCCAGTTCAGAGTGGGCAGCAAACATGATTTCCAAGTATCCAATCCATAATGCATTATGGGACTCCAGAAATACAACCAGGATTTTCAGAGATGTTCACTTAACATATAAACTATTAATTACCTGTACGGTTATTTACTTGCCGGTAAAGACGTTAAGAGCCACAAACGCTATGAAAAAGCCTCCATCATTTCCACCACCTTAACACCAGACCCGTAAGGACTCAACACCTTATGTCTACAAAGGTTCTTGGTCCACCAGAGTGAATGAAGGCAGAACTAGTTTGACATTTCCTGCTGACTGTGATTAGAGCATCTTTTAATGAAGCTCACTTCAAATCATTTTAAATCCATTTGCTCATGTCAACATCAATGTACTCAGCATTATCTACCAATTAGTAAACCGGAAAATATTCTTTAGATAATCTGAAATCTCAGTAAAATATTCAGCATGCCATTCATTTACTATAAACTGCCCTGTAAAAACAAATTAGCAAAACCAGCTGTCACAGGACAACATAAACATCCATTAATACAGCCAACTACTTCAGTCTCCGGCAAGATTTTTAAGGAAAGCTAAAATGTGGTAAAAATGTAAGGCAAAAAGAATTTCAAATGCTTGGCACGCCTTTGTGCCAACATGCTGCACTGATATGAACGTGTACGTTCATCTTCCCTACGTGTGAGATCAAACTTGGACTGGAAAGAAAGGGGTTAAATGAAACATTCTTGACAATTCTTTCCATGAGGAGCCCAAGTCTTGGTGCGTTGGTAAGTCTAGAAGGCCAACAGAGTTCTAACGTATGTCACGCTTCATAAAGGTCAGAAATGGCAAAGAGCATAAAAGCTGGCCCGAGAGAAATGTGATTATGAATATGCAAATGAGCGATCAATTCAATGGCAAGACCCAGCTTTGCAGGACTCCCTTATACAACACCACAGAAAGCACCTTCCAAACTTACAGGAAGCCAGTGAGTGAGTACCTCACTTACCAGCCAACATCGACTTGTCCTTTCCACAAATCAGCCTGACAAAATTCTATAATTTAAATATGGCAATATTTCAATAGCCACCTTCCACTTAGGACTCTCAGTATTTTTCATTTTAATGCATTGGTTATAAATAAACTGCGGCAGCACCTGTTAAGAGGGATTAAAAACGCTTTTATATTAGGAGAGACCGGGTGAGAGCTTGTTCTCTGATGAACACACTCGTGATATGCGGAAGCCGTGGAAGAGCAGTCTTCTTCAACAATGACTTCGATTTAAGAATCTAAATTAGGCTTCAGTCACTGATGACTACTTCGACCTTCTAAACGACATGGAACCCTTCAGAGTGCGTATCTAACACAAAGGCTGCCGATCACGGAATGGAATACACTCGAACCTGCAAACCCAACCGACTGAAGGTAAAAAAGCTGGAGGACGTAAGCCTGCGCCTTCCTCCGAAGAGCCACGATCCCAAAATGATGGGTGGAGACCTGAACCAGTAGAGAAGATGCCCAGTTTTTCACAAAGTGTTTCCTAAATGTTCACTAGGCCACCCAACTTTCTAGGACGTCTCCATTTTGAGTTTTACTAAGTATACCAAGGCATTAAGGGAAACATTCTAAAACAGGCTGTGAAGCATGGAAAAAAGAGGAGCCATAATGGGACCACGTGGACCAATACCATTGTAATCTTAAACACTTTTCAAAAGGAGGAAAAACATCTAAAATATTCTCATTCGTTCAAGAGTGAATGTGTTTACAGAAACGGTAGCATTTACTCCTAACTCTACAGCAAGCCAAGGCTAAAACATAAGGACCTTCAAACAAAAGGAAAAAAACCATTTTCTTTAAATCATAAACCAAGTCACATCTATGCATCCTCTGGAGAGAAAATCATAAACTTGTCTTAAGTTTACACTCTCTTCTTGACATTAATTATTAAGAAAAGCTTTTCATCTTGATTATAGCCATTAATAAATTAAAAGTGAATATATTTCTGTAAGTATTTCATTTCATAACCAGGTGCTACACTCAGCCTGTGGGTTTCATATACAAAGAGACTCATTAAAAAACATTCTGCATATGGTATCCATAAGAAAGTAGAAACGAAGAACTTGCAATCTGCAAAGCTCTCTACTTCCAACATTTACCAGAATTTAACATTTTTTCCATGTTTTGTAAAATGGATACATGTTCACTGAAAAAAAAAAAAAAACCAAGCTACACATAAAATTACAAATAAGACTGTAAAGCACATTATGTAAGATGAGACAGAACTGGGAAGCCACACCAGGGCAGCCAGATTTGGGGCTTTTGCTACAATAATGAGGGCTCTCCCAGAACACGTGATTTGCCAAATCCAGGAGAACAGATAAATCTTCGTAAATAGGATATTTGTTACACTTGTGAGAAGACTAAAATTTCTGAAGAAAGCAATTAATAACTTAGTTATCCTGGAAATGGCTAAAGTACCTTATATCTCAGGGGGGTGCGGCTCCTTCAGAAAGGCCAAAGAATCTGCCAGTGGGGGGGGAGGGGGGAAGGGACCTTATTATAGTTCTCTTGTGGGTTTTGGGGTTTGAATTTTTAAAGACAGAAATCAGATGTGCCACATTTTCATTCATCCCAGGGTCAGTCAATGAACATAAGTCTACAGGAAAATCCGGACGGGGGCAGGGTACCTACCTGAAATGCAAAATATATATTCTACCCTATTAGAGGCTGGCTTAAGAATTAAACAGTTCTGTCAGAACACATGCTTATGTAAGCTTGGATTTCCACTTCTATAATTAGAGTTATGTCTAAGTACAATCACTTACCTTTCCTAGAAGGCACTTCAACCACTCCACTATAATAATAATAGCTAACACTTACCCCGTGCTTACTATGTCCTAGGGATGATTCTAATGATTTTATACATATTAACCTAATTCAACAATTCTGTAAGGTAGACACTACTGTCCTATCTTATAAATGAGGATACTGAGGTCCAGAGAGGTTAAATGACTTGCCCAAGGTCACAAAGAAAGGCAGTAGGAGGACCAGGATTGGAACCCCAGGTGGCCTGACTCTGGTGCCAGGTTAACAAGGTGTGGAAGACATGGCTTCTGGATGGCACGAAACTAAGTTGTCTCTTAACCCATGAGGAAGTGGAATGGTTTAATTATAACCACAGCATCCTCCATTTCCAGAGCTTTTGTCCAAAGTTACAGAATTGGAAGGTAAAACAAGTCATGAATCTGACCATCAGTTTTCTGCTCAGCAAAATTTAATAATGCCTACTTCATATAATGTTGGAAGATACCACACAATGCACGTTAAAGTACTCTGTAAACTACAACATTTGTCTGGATTGTGAGTTGCCATTATAATGATGAAACTTTTCATAATGTCATCTTCTTACCTCCATGTTAGACCCCTGGACAGGTCCATTAATTAGATGTGTTCAGAATAAAAACTAAATAAAGAACCAAGTGCCAGAGTAGCTTGAAATTGTCTTCAAGTAGTCCTGATTAAACTAGCCATTGACAATGAAACAACATTCTTGGTAGGGCATTGTGTCAAAAAGCCCATTTAGCTAGCCTAATTTATTCCACTGGAAAAAAACCATGAAAACCTTACAGATACTATTAGAAAGTAAGCTATCATCCATTAAAACTAAAGTTGAATGGGAAAATTTTAAAGAAATGCAATACATTTGTCAAAAAGTCAAGTAATATTTCTTGCCATTCATTAACAATTATAAAGCACTAAAACTTCAAAGCCCTGTACAAATTAGGATGCCCGCCACAGAAGAGAACCCTGAAATATTATATATCACTCAATACCTTTACTAAGTGCCTACTATGTAGAGACTAGAACTGCTTTGATGCAAGGATATTTAAAAAACCACAAAAAACACAACAGTCCCGTGCAAGTGGAGTTAATAATAAAAGGTACCATTTCTAGAGCCCTTAATGTAGGACAGGGATTGTGCAAGTACATTATCTACCAAATCTTAATCCTTGCAATCCAACAATCATATGAATAGGCAATAGGATCCTAATTTTTTTAAAGATTTATTTTTAGAGAGAGACAGAGAGAGAATGGAGGTGGCGGGAGGCAGAGGGAGAGAGAGAATCCTCAGACTCCCCTGCTGAGCGCAGAGCCTGATGCGGGGCTCAATCCCAGGACCCTGAGATCAGACTGGAGCTGAAATCAAGAGTCAGATGCCTAACCGACTGAGCCGCCCAGGCGCCCCAATCCTACTTTTTCAAAAGAGGAAACACAGGCCAAACATGTGCATCGGTCACTTTAGGATCTAAAGGACCCAAACATCAAAATTGGCCTGTCTGCTGTGCAGGCTTCCTTTGCTCACAGCATCCAAAGGGTCTCAAACTTCAACCAGAACAACTCTAACACCAGCGGAGAGGGAATGAATGAATACACTCGGGGCCTTAAGACCTGGCCAGAGTACAGAACACTGCCAACCTTAAAATGTTATGCCCATTTTACATTCTATTCTACACGGTAATATATTTATGGTTTTTATTTTTAAGTTTTTTCTCAAATCTTCCAGCGAAATTGACATACCAAAAATGTGTACCAAGTGTATCCTATGCTAGCTTAAGGGAATGCATGACACCATTCTACCAACATACATATGGCAAGTGAACCAAAGCCCTTTCGGAGCAGCATGACCAACAAGGAGAAATGAGGAGAGTGTGCACTGAACCCCTGTTACTCAGAGAGTAAACTGAGCCTTTCTCAAGGAAGAGAATCTTGAGCCTGATATTTTTTTTTTTTAAAGATTTTATTTATTTATTTGAGAGAGAGAATGAGATAGAGAGAGCATGAGACGGGGGAGGGTCAGAGGGAGAAGCAGACTCCCTGCCGAGCAGGGACCCCCCCCGATGCGGGACTCGATCCTGGGACTCCAGGATCATGACCTGAGCCAAAGGCAGTCGCTTAACCATCTGAGCCACCCAGGCGCCCCGAGCCTGATATTTTAAGCGAGGAATTAGAAATGGCTACAAAAGAGAAAGACGTATTCAAATTGAAAAAAAAAAAAAAAAAACATGACAGATGCTAAGAAATTGAGTAAGCTAAGAAATAGGGTAAGGCTACCCAGCACTGGGGAAGAAGTACGTAGACCTGGCCATAGAAAGGGCAGTGATTACCAAACAAGAAAGCACCTGAAGAACTTGTTAAATGCACATTGCTTGCTGCCCTTCCCCCCACCCCACCAAAAGTCTCCAGTGCCACAGGTCTGGAGTGGGGCCTGAGAATTCGCATTGCTGAGCGTTTTCAGGAGACGCTGATGCTGCTGGCCTGGGCCATGCTGGTTGTGTTTCAGGGGGATCAGAGGAGGGAGAGAGCATGCCCACCTGCAGTGGGCTGGAGGGTCACAAGGAGGAGATGGCAACTGAGTTATGCCCTTATGAATCTGCAGAGATCCTGGCTGAGAAGGAGAGAATTCTGGACGGAATGAGGGCACGAACAGGGCTAATAAAACAAGATCTGCTTTGGCGTGGGTGCCTGGGTGGCTCAGTCGGTTAAGCATCTGCCTTTGGCTCAGGTCACGATCCCCGGGTCCTGGATCACCAGGTTCCCTGCTCAGTGGGAAGTGTGCTTCTCCCTCTGCCCCTCCCCCTGCTTGTTCCCCCTCACTCTCTCTCCCTCAAATAAATAAATAAATAAATAAATAAATAAATAAATAAATAAAATCTTAAAAAATAAAACAAGATTTGGCTTGGCATGCATGGGGTTCACGTACAGGAGCAGGAAGACATTGAGCTAAGCGGATGGTTGTAAATCGGGAGGAGGAAGAGGACGAGGAGCCATGGAGGCACGGTAAGGAGTGAGAGGAGCTGGGTCCAAACCAACTATATAGAAACAGTCAGCAGAAATTGGCTATGCACTCACCAGACGGAGAGGTCAAAAATGATTGTGAGGCTCCAAAGAGGAAGTCTGTCTTCTAGTAGAGGGGAAAGTGAGAATGGTTGGTTATCTGTAAGGGTGAGGAGAAATAGTTTTGGGTCTAAGTTTGTGGTGTCCAAAGGCCATCCTGGTAGTTGTATCCCATGGTTAAGCAGACAGCAGGGCCCACAGAGGGAAAGTAAGTTTAACAATGGAATGTAGATAGGAATTTCAGAGTCCTGGGTCTTTTAAAGAAAGTGAATAAATAAATGGGTTCTCAGAAGGAAAAGCATATATAAGAACTGAGTGCCATCTTAAAAGTCACCACAAGAAGTTGTGTTAACGGTGACAGCTAGACTCACTTGATTTCACAATACATACAAATCTCCAGTCATTATCCTGTACACCTGAATGTAAGGTTATAGGTCAATTTTACCTCAGCGAAGGGTGCTGAGGCTACAGTCATTAGAGAGGACTCTCAAAATGTATATTTAGAAGTTTCTACCACTATATATAGGTATATGAGTGTCTAGTTATTAGCCTATCCAAGGACAAGCTTAGTTTTTAAAAATGAGGAGTAAAATATGGCGTTCTTCAAAATCCCCCAGTTTGCCAATATTGCAATGTTAATTTATTATTCCCTGCTACATTAGTGTCACTCTCTCACCTCTCACCAAGTTCCCCGCATAAGCCATCTGGATGCAAGTCTCTCTTAGCCCATCTGTGTTCTCACATTCACAAATCCTAAACATTCTTTTCTTACCGTATAAGGAACACACTTCTATTGCTATTGCTCTCTTTAAAAATAAAAGGAAAATGACAGACAGCCACCCTAGATTGAGAAGAGAATGTTATACCTTGTTCAAGATACTGATAACACTGTCTGGTAATTAATAGCCTGGATGCAGGGGGAAAAAAAAACACAAAAACTGATTTCACATTTCAGATAACTCTAGGAGATCCACTCGTCACATCTCTTCCAAAGACATTTCCACGAACCAAAAATTTCAAGCAGGAGCAAACTACAAGGAGGACAGGTGCTAAGGTAACTTCCCAGCATAGCGTCGGTTCCAGAGTTGGAGAAGCACTGGTCGGAGCCCTGGGTCAATCCTGGGCCCGTGGAATTATCTCAGGCAAGCTACTTAATTTGACTACGACTCAGTCCGCTTCCTCGTCAGTAATCTGAGGTTTAGAAGTATCTACCTCAGCTGGCAAAAAGACAGACACATCAATGAAACAGAAAGAAGTCCAAAAATAAAACCACCCGCCTAGGGCCAATTGCTTTTTGAGAAAGGTACTAAGGTCATTCCAAAAAGAGAAGATAGTCCTTTCAACAAATGGTTCTAATAAAACAACAGAACATTCATAAGGTCATTCCAAAAAGAGAAGATAGTCCTTTCAACAAACGGTTCTAATAAAACAACAGAACATTCATATGCAACAAAGATAAACCTTATACCTACTACCTTATAAAAAGTTAACTCAGAATGAATCACAGACCTCAATGCCAAATGCAAATCTGTAATATTTTTAGAAGAAAACCGGCCAGAATGATCATAACTTTGAGTCAGGCAGGAATTCCTCAGTTACTTCATCAAAAGTATACTCCGGAAGAGACTGAATTCATCAACTAGCCTTCATAAAAATCAAAAACTCCATGAAACACACTCTGAAGAGAGTGAAAAGTGAAAAGACAAGCTACGGACCGAGAGAAACAATGCAAACCACACATCTGACAAGGGCCTTCCCCCTCCCCCACCCCCCGGACTCTGAGTACTCAACAGTGAAAAGACCCAATTTTGTTTTAAAAGAGACAAAATATTGGAAAACACTTTAGCAAAGAAGATACGGCAAATAAGAACATGAAGCGGTGCTCACGATCACTGGTCATGAGGGACACACAAAATAAAGCCGCTGTGAGAAGGTGCAGGACAGTCTGTGAAGCCTCCTCCAGCCGGAGAAGAAACTCTGAAGACGGGAGAACAAGGCCAGCCACTCCAGACCGCGCACAGAGCTTGATCCGGGGTCTCCTACTGCAGGGGGACGGGGCGGACAGCAGAGCCAGGAGGGACGCTGCCCCTCTCTGCAGCGTTTCTGGTCCAGTGTGAACCTTAGTCCTCAGCTTTTCCAGAGCGAAGGGCATGGGGGTGAGATCACGGGGTAGTTACCCAAAGCGGGGCCTCTATGCGCCAGTCATGTCTACCAGTTACCTAAAGTGGGGCTTTCTGTGCACCACTTTAGGGAAGATGAGAACAAGCCTTCCTGCATTCGGGTCAGGGCACACATTAACCTCCAAGGGGCCTAGGACACATAGCCCCGAGGAAGGTCATTTGGGGCAGGAACAAGGTGGAGGGCCAAAGCTGGGGTCAGTGTCGTCAGCCCTCGTAACACCAATAATGAGATACCACTACATATCCATTAGATACATAGGTATAGACTATACAGATCAAGGATTAAAATTAAACACACACACTAACATATTAAGTGCTCACAAGGATGCAGAGCAAATGGGATTCTTCTGCATTGCAGCAGGGATGAAAAATGGTACAGCCACTCTAGAAATGAGTGTGGCACTTTCTCTTAAGAGTTAAACATGAACATCCTGTATGACCTGCCAATCCTACCTCTAGGCATTATACTCAAGAGAAACGAAAACTTACGTCCACAGAAACATCTCTACACAAATATTTACAGCCACCTTTCTCTGATTGCCCAACACTGGAAACAGCCTAAATGTCCTGGGATAGATGAATGCATAAACTGGCACATCCACACAACAGAATACCACTTAGCAATATAAAGGAATACACCATGCAACAACACTGATGAATTCCAGATGCAATATATTAAAAGAAGCCAGGTTCAAAAGGTTGCAGCCAGTATGATTCCATCTGTGACATGCTAGAAAAGACACAAAAGCAGGGGAATGGAGAACAGACTGGTGGCTACTTGTTTCAGCGCCTCACGAGTTAATAGTTAGTTGGACTAAAGCACATTCTCTAAGTTCATACTGAAGGGCTCAGATGAATAAATGTAACGCTAAAGGAAGTAGACTTTCTACCCTCTTTAGAAAAGATGCAGATATAAATCATGATAAATCACAGAACTCAAAGTATCAATTCAAAAGATGTCAAAGGATATTTTTAAATCTTTTTCCTTCACTCTAGCCTTGGCAAATTTACTAAACCCTGTGCATAAAGAACAAAATAAAAGCAAGGCATACGATTTTTTTTTTTAACAGGCAAGCCTTCTGGATGTAAAATGTGAATTTTTCCTCTCTCTCTTTTTTTAAGTAATCCCCACACCCAACATGGGGCTCAAACTCATGACCCCGAGGATCAAGAGTTTGCATGTTCTACCAACATAGCCAGCCAGGTGCTCCTGTAAAATGTGAACTTTTAATAACAAATTCTTTATATTTTCACTTTGTGTCACTGCAAAATTTCAGACTCACATTCAAAATGGAAGTTTTATTTTACAAATTATTTAGTTAAATTCCATACATCTCCCATAAAATCAAATTAAACTATATATTTTTTAAGATTTATTTATTTATGAGAGAGCACGCATGCGGGCACACACACACAGGGGGAGGGGCGGCAGGAGAGAATCCCAAGCAGACTCCCTGCTGAGCACAGGGGGGGGGGGGGGCCTGGGGCCCCATCCCACCAGCCGTGAGATCAGGACCTGAGCTGAAACCAAGAGTCAGTCGCTTAACCGACTGAGCCACCCAAGCCCCTAATCCATAAAAATATTTTTAAGAGCAGAGGAAAGGTTTGGCTGCAAAAGGTGAGCATGAGAGGGTCTGGGCAAGTGAGGGAACAGTACACTGACCGAACCAGACAGTCATATGCCATGGAGTAGTAACCCACTCTGGGCATTTGTCAAAAGTTACAGAACTGTACCCTCAAAAGAGTAAATTTTAGTTTATGTAAATCTAACAACAAATTCCTAAAAGCATCAGTTAAACAAATTTTCACTAGAAACAGTACCTACTTCACAGAATAGTTGCGCGAACTCAATGAGATGATGGATTTAATGTGCTCAGAGTAAGCACTCGGTACATTTTAAAATTATTATGGTATTACCACGGTCTCGGCGTTTCATATGCAATTCACATTCAAATCAAATCAATTCATTTATCAAGGATCAATCTTGCCCTGGCACAGAGCTGCCTTCTACAGTAAATAAAGACATATATTTATGTCAGCTCTCTCAAGAGTCTCAATAAGGTAACTTATGCTCTGGTCATATCATCTAAAAACGAAGGTTAAAATTCAGTTAATATTACTCAGGAACAAAGTCAACACTAAATTATTAATAATAAAAGATGACCAAGGCCAGATAAGTTCCATGTGGGTTTTAAGTATACTAGGTGCTTTTTTTGCCTCGCTTTTTCTGAGGCAGAACCACCTACCTCACCTTCGAGGCTCAGACCCAGAGCCTGAGGCCAACATTACAATGGGTTTGAATTCTCTAGGCACGCATCATTGGATGGCAGCCGTAGGGGGGCCAGGAGCCGGCTGGGTGACAGGAGAAAGCGCCCAGGGGAATTAAACACTTGGTATGCATGATCGACACAGAGAAAATGCAGACTTTATTAGCACCACTGAATACTCAGACTACTCAACATTTACACGATAAAAGAGTCAGGACGATAAAGATTTCCTGGTTCAAAACTCTCCTGGAAGAAAGAGGGCTTAGAAATCAACAATTACACATCTCATACTGAGGTAGCTTAATTTGGGCATCTTGCTATGCTGGTGAACCACGGGATAGACACTGTAACTAAAAGTTAACACACCCACTTCTACAGAAAATGATAGACAACACTCCAAAAATAAATATAACATCCAAGCCCTTTGGCAATCTTACTGATTACAATCCGCCATCATTTCTATCAGTGATTTTCAAATGGTGGGTCTTAACATAAATGTAATAGGTCCCGCCCTGCATTTGTTTAAATGAAACAGACTAGAAATGAAAGGACAGAACAGAGTAGGGTACAGTAGGGTGGGTTTGGATACAAAAATGATGGACAGGATACAGTGGATGGGTTTGGATTGATAGAAAAGGGAAAGGAAAGAAATATGAAAGCATACGGCAAAAAAAATAATAAAGACACACTGAACATACTAATTGTGCATATGGTTGCATGAGTCATGGTCAAAACAATTTTTGAAAAACATTGACTTAAATCTTAACCCATGCAACCTCTTATCTAAAACCACTTTAAAAGCATGTTTTCATGCTGTTCCCAAGGACAAGAATCCAATGCTTATTTCCAAGAAAAGGAATTCCCTATCCAGCTTTGTGTAACCAAGGCAGGAGAGAAAATCAAAAATAAAAGCCTGTTTTCTGAATTTGTATTAAGTCACCAGATGCATAAAGTATATCCACAACGTCAGTCCTGTGACCTAAGATCTACCTCACTTTATAGCTTTCTTCTCTGTATTGAAACAGTCAGCCTCACGGCAAGGGTCTGAAATAGTGACTCTTTTCTGCTTCACTCTGTGCTAACAAACTATGCTATACACTGAGAATGGCCATCAAGAGCTGCCCTGTGTACGCGGTCTTCCTAATCCTATTTGCATTGATGACTCCTCTCGAAAAAGACAAACTGTACCTCTGGGAAGCCTCTTCTCCAAAGTGCTAGCTATGGCAGTTGGTTGCGGGAGAGGAAGACGCTGCCCCCCCCAAAGCACCTTCCCTCCCCCACACCCCACCCCCGCCACGCGCACACACCTCCCCACCTATACATTCAGCACAACAGAGTCAAGATCTAGCAAATCACAACCAGATGAAATCCTCAAGACCACAAATTCCATTCCTAAACTCCCTGGTATGTAGGGTTTATATAATGTTTAAAATAAATCCAGTATTTGGGCCACCAAAATTTCTTTTAACAAAAAGCAAAAAAATCCATCAAACCATAATTGGTAGCAACTAAGTGACGGAAATAAACAGGTTACCTTGCAAGTGATAATCTAAAGAAAAAGGTATACTGGAAAACAAAACGTGGGCGAACAAAACAACAGGTAGGTATCTAGGAAAGAGTTAAACACCTGTCAGCATAAAGGGTGTAAGAGACATAAATATAAACACTTCTTCAAAGTCCAAGGTATCCAGACAAAAACAAACAGCAAATAGTTTCTACAAAGGCTAATGTATATGCATGCAACACCCATTTCTTTCTTTTCTTTTTCTTTTTTAAGATATTATATTTAAGGGGTACCTTGGGGACTCGGTTGGGGGGCTGCCTTCAGCTGGGGTCAGGATCCTGGGCTCTGTGGGAAGCCTGCTTCTCCCTCCCCCTCTGCCTGCAGCTCCCCCTGCTTGTGTGCGCTCCCTCCCACGTGCTCTCTCTCTCTCTCTCTCTGTCAAATGCATGACTAAAATCTTAAAAAAAAAAAAAAGGATTTTATTTTTAAGTAATCTCTACACCCAACAGGGGGCTTGAACTCGCAACCCCGAGATTGAGAGTTGCATGCTCTACCAACTGAGCCAGCTGGGTGCCCCAATGTTTCTTTTTTTTTTAATGCACCATCCATTACAACCAATTTTTTTAGACCTTTTAAATGGCAGGCTTTGTATCTTTTCTTTTTCTCTAATTACAAAGGTAACCTATGCTCATTATGGAAATTTCAAACAATGTACAAATATAACTTAGAAAGTAAAAGTCCTTCATAATCCCCCTCTCCAGGGATAACCATTGTTAATAGCTTTGTTTACTCTTCAAATTTGGAATGAATATACTAATTAGATTGTGTGCATTACAGATTTCTTATACATAAAGTAGAACGTTTTTAAGAAAAATAGAATCATTCTACATATATAGTATTCTGCAAGTTGCGTTTCTTCAACCTCCTGATATATATCTTGAAAATCTTCTCCTGTCAGTAGACCTAGATCTACATCACTCTTTTTAATGGCTACAAAGTATTCTATTATATGGACAGATCATAATTTATGTCACCAGTCTCTCAGAGATAGACATTTGGGTTGCTTCCAACTTTTTGCTACTAAAAAAATGCAGCAGTTACATCCTTCTGTATATATATTTAAAGTATTTCCGTAAGCTGAATTCACCGTGAAACAGGTTTTTGTTCGGGGTCATAGAATATGCTAAACTTTTTTTTTTTTTCAATTATCCACTTAACTTTAATTCATACTACCAAAAATCTTCAAGGTAGCAATTGCTGTAATTGCTTAATTATTTTGATTTTCATCTTTAATATTTTTTGAAAATAATTTACTCTACTCAAAATTAATTGCATAGGTATTAAATCAGAAGGTATGTTTTAACATATTCCTGACTGCTTATTAGAAAATAATGCATTGTCCACACTCTACATAAAAAGTCAGTTTAAGAAATTTCATGTATCCCAAAAATCATTCAAAAACTCTTAAACCCCACATTAGAACCTGGAAATTCTTCTTTGACTTAAATAGATTCACTGTAATCAGTTTTCTGTTTGTCTTCCAAAAGAGGGGAAAAAAATGCAAGGATCCCCATCACACTTGCAGCTTCAAAATCCTACCCAAAAAACCTACCAAATTGTCACTCCTAAACGAGTACATGAGAAACTCAAATACAAAAAGTCATGACATTCAGAGTCTGATTTCCAGTAAATCACCCAGGACGCATTTCATGGCAAACAAAATACTTGCTGAGAAATATAGTTACCGGGGCAACCATAACTGACCTTTTATGTTTTATTTATCAATAGTATTGCTGAATTACTCTCATTCTTGGAAACAAAGGAGAAAAATGTATTATAAACAATGATAATTAATTAAGGGTCCCCTGTTCCACAGTAAATCACTCCTGCCAAATCTGTGTTTATCCAACAGACGTGCTGTTATCTGCTTCTTAGTTCTTGTCTAGGCTAAGGATGGAGATGGCAGATCCCAAGAAGTCATTCACAGGTTACTGATATTAAACCTGATACTCTACATGGAAAGAATGGGAGAGTCAGTTCTCAACAGACATTGGGACACATATGGGAATTCTGTGCTACTGTCTCACAACACAAGTCTAAATACCTCGGGTCATACCACAAGTCACTTGGTAAGTACTTGCTCGCAAAATAGGGAATAAATGAACCTTAAAATGAACAGATGCATGAATGAATAAGTCCACCTATCTTTCAAATTAGTTTATAAGGTAGAAATTCCAAACATTTCACCATTTAAGATCTACCTTTTTATGAGTCCCAAATATTCTCATCTAATCAATTATCTCCATTTAGAAAAACATACTTTTTGTTTTAGCATCCTAGCATATGGTCATACCTGCTTGAACCTGACGAGAGAGAAGGGGAAAACAGTTGGAAGAGAAAGAAAATCATATAGAATTCCTGGTGTCCAAAATAGGACATTAAGAGCATTTATAATGAATTGGATTTATTCATAATCCTTATCAAGGAGGCAGCAGGGTACAGAAAAGAGAGCCCTGGGCTGCAAGTCAGAGGCCTGGAGCTGGGTCCCAGCCTTGGATTTAATGAGTAAGTCCCTTCAATTTTCTGAGTCTCAGTGCCCTCATTTACAAGATAAGGAGGTTAGTCTGTGTGACCTCCCAAGGCCCTCTAGCTCTAAATGTCCGTGACACACTGACCTGCCTTCCCTCTAAGAGGGAAAAAGATATCAAGGACACCTCAGTAGGGAAGCATCTATCTGGGAAAGGGGAGCACTCAGTCCACTGCCCAAGTGAAGCCAATGGGCAGCCAAGGGGACTGCGATCACTACAGCTCATGACCCGAGGTATTTAGACTCCTCCATGTCTCCATCCACCCTCAGCAGTCACAACCTGGGCCCCAGCTTTCCCAAGGAGATGCTCCCACGTACAATCTAACTTTCACCCATCCTTGTTCTCAAGGCCCTCTGCATTCCCTCCATCGCAGGAGAAAACATGGTCTCTTCTCCCTCCTCCTGGCCTTCATCATGGTGCTTGCTTCCTCAAGCAGATCAACTCTCAATTTTTATCTTTTCTCTCCCTTGGCACTATCTCCTCTGCTTTTTTTAAAGATTTTATTTACTTATTTGAGAGAGAGAGAGCACAAGCAGGGGGAGCAGCAGAGGGAGAGGGAGAAGCAGGCCCCCCACTGAGCAGGGAGCTCGACTTGGGGCTCGATCCCAGGACCCTGAGATCATGACCTGAGACGAAGGCAGACACTCAAGCGACTGAGCCACCCAGGCGCCCCATTACCTCCTATTTTTTTATACATGTACATATTTTCAAGTCTATTTTAAATACATATTTTTTAATCTCCCTCAATCCTATATCTCCCATTTCCACTTCTTTCTCCCTTGCCCTACCTTCACCAGCTAAGTCTCTTAAAACGCTTGTCTAGACTCCCGCCTCCCACTCTGCACTCCCCGTTCAGGCCACCCACCGCCATCTGGTTTCCACTCACCACTGCGCTGAGCTCCCCTGTAAACGCCTAAATGCTAGGTCCCCGAATGGCCGTCTTTATCTAATCTTACCTCCCTCTAGCATTTGACAGTGCTTCTCCCCCACCCTTTCTTAGAACTCTCTTCTCTCTTGGATGCTAAGACACAGCCTTCCTGGTTTTCCTCAAAAGCTGACAGTTCCTTCTTGGTTCCTTTCACCAGTGCATCTTCTGCCTTTCCTTTAAGGGTTGACATTCCCTGAAGTTCTGTCCTTAGCCCCTCTCCTCCCTGTACCTAGTGTGTATACATTCTTCTTAGGTGAGCCTGTCCATGGCCAAGGCTCCAAATGAGTGCTGTCGAACGCAGCTAGACATCTCCACGCAGGTACACCACAGACCTCGCCAACACTGAGGGCCCTGGCCCTAATCCCAGCACTACCTGGGATCCTAAACTCCCTGGCTTGGTTAGTGGACTTATCACCACTTAGATGACCCAGCCAAACGTGATCATTAACCTAGGCTCCTCCTTCTCTTCTCAATCCCACATTCAGTCATGAAATCCTATCCGCATAAATATATCTTGAGGGCGCCTAGGTGGCTCAGTCGTTAAGCGTCTACCTTCGGCTCAGGTCATGATCTCAGGGTCCTGGGATCGAGCCCCACATCGGGCTCTCTGCTCCGCAGGAAGCCTGCTTCCCCCTCTCCCACTTCCCCCGCTTGTGTTCCCTCTCTCGCTATGGGTCTCTCTCTGTCAAATAAATAAAATCTTAAAATAAATAAATAAATAAATAAATAAATAAACCTTGAAACCAACTTCCTCCCAAACTGCTTAGCAAATCCCTGAGTTGAGTCCCCAGTAACCTCAGCTTCTTCCATGGCTTCTCCCCAACCTTTTCCTATCTCTAACCCTCCCTGCCCAGTACATTCCACACTGATCTCATCCTCACCACCCCACTCCCTCCACCCACTCTAGGCAACTCATCCTGGGATAAAGCCCAAACTCCTCATTACCAAGTTGGTCCTCCTTAACTGACTCCCACCTGCCTTCTCCACCTTCACTTTTTGCTGCTACCTCAAAGGCTTTTTCCCCCAGGCCATGCCAAACTATTTGCAGTTCCCAGAATTCCCCATGCTTTTTATGCTTCTGTATCTGTCCACATATTATCTCTCTACCTGGAAAAACTAATACCATCTACAGGGCTATCTTGTACCTACCTTTCAAGGTTCATCTCAAGGGCCCCTCTGAAAGTCTTTCCTGACTCCAAGTCTGCATATTGAATTAGGCACTCCTCTTCTCTGCTTCTGCCGCGCTCCTAAACTATGTTATTGTTCTTAGCATACAGCATTGTTATCTTTACTGTATTTGTACTGTTTTTACTGAACATATAGTCAGTGATACACACACATGTACACACAGATATTCATGCAGCATTTACTCAAAAAGCATTTAAAAACCAAGGACAAAATTTATAGTCATATTAATTTTAATCTTGGATAAATACACCGTGAAGCTTCTCTATATTCACTTTGGCACACAGAGTCTTCTTGAGTTGAGTCACAGAACAATTCCATTTGTCACTGGAAGTAGAGGTGGATGGCCTTATGACTTTGGTCTCTCTTATTATTAAGAAACATTTGCTGTGCACTAGACACCACAGACTCTCCTAAAGAGTTAGCTCTTTCAAGGAGCTTACAGTCCCACAGAACCTACTGAATCTATTTCAAGAAAAAGTTTGTAGTGAGGTTTTGGTATAGAGGCATTTCTGTGCATCAGTTTTCTTTAAAAATGTAGTAAAACAAATAGGACGACACATGAAAATTGTGCTTTCGAATGGAATGGTCATTCCTTATGTTAAGTTTTGAAAGTTAACTCCAATGTCCTTCTGCTACCTCTCAGTTTTGTCAGTTATTAAGCTTCAAATCGCTGTCTTTGGGCAAGCAGTGAACATGCAATAATTATTTCGTATTTTTCTTTCTCCTTCTCTATCATCTTTAAATCCACAATATCTCAATCCAACTGATGTCAGTAAATCCAGTCTGTCCCAACTTTTCTCTAAAACTCTTAAAACTATTTGAATGAGATGCTGAGCAGCTGTCAGTTATGGATTTGAAAATAAAAAAGAGCCTGAAAATTGTACGTTCAGTATAAAAAGATTAGGTGAAGCAATTCAGAATGTTTAAGAACTTTAAATCAAGTTAAAAGCAGTTACTATGGCCAGACCTCATGAAGCTCCGCTTAAGAGTCGCATTAACCTAGCAGTCAAAACTATTTAAAATGAATAATGTTTTTTTCACATTTCACTCACTTTCAGTATCCACCAAAAAAAAAAAAAAAAAGGTAACAATGTGAATTGGCATACAGCAACACGGTCACGTAGGAGTGACCTTCAAGATTTAGCGTCCTAAGGACAAAGCGAGAGCTATTAATCTGTGGACTGGATGAACTCTAGCCCTCTGAGGCCAAAAGGGGTAATTCCTCAAATAAAGAAAAGGACACTTAGGATATTCCAGAAGCTTTCCAACATGAAAACCAAGAGAAAAGTCGAGAAAAATGCACAATCCGGATACCCACAGTAGCTGAGCCCAAGATACAAGATGAATCTACTGAATGTGGGATGAATGTCAAAGTCTTAAACCAAGGCCTCTTCCAACCCCCTCTCTCTCCAGCTCATGCTATGGAATGAACATGAGAATTTGGCTTCTGAATTTTAAGTGTGGAGCTCTGCTGTCCACTATGGTAACCACTAGCCGTATGAGGCTGTTTAAAGTTTAAATTCATTAAAATGAAACAGGATTGAGAAGTCAGCTCTTCAGCTGCAGTCGCCACATTTCAGTGCTCAACAGTCACAGGGGGCACGTGCTACACTGGGCATCACAGATCGAGACTATTTCCACCATCGAGAAGTTCTATCGAACAGCGCTGGAGAGGCATGGCTGGAGAAAAGATGCTTGAGATGCTAGACACACCAGCTTTAGTTTCAGAGCTCCCCGGCTAACCTGAGCTACGTTCTGATCACTCTACCTGTAGAAGAGGCATCTCCTCGAGGTGATATACAAAACTTCCACCAGGATGTACCTTTCACTTGGAAGAGGAGATCAGGGACACAGACCACAACTCAGCAGGTTGCCATATTAGGCCTGAGCCACGCTCTCAAATCAAAATGCTCCCACACATCAATTTAATTGGTGACCCCCTGCTGGCTAATATGTGCTATGGAACCACGCACGGTCTTTCTGGACTTCACACAGCATGCTGAAAACGAGGGTGGCAAACATTAATCTACCTAAAGAAAAGGAGCTGCCGTGAAGCTGACCTAGATTCTCCCTGCCATCCCGGAAGTGCTCCCTGTGCTACACTAGGATTTGTTTTTGTTGCCTGGTGCTGGTTGTTAAAGAAGCACACTTCCAGAAAAACAGCAGTCATCTATCTTCCCTCCATGCTTACGCCTGCCAAAGCTGTTGCTCATTACATGAAACGCAAGGACAGTTGTGAAGTTCATTAATTTGCTCTTTATTCAACACCACAACCTCAAGAATCTTAATTAAACATTTTAAGTAATACGGACAGGCTGAACAGGCTCTCGACAGCTCCCTATACCATGGTTCAAGGCACAGCTTGCTGGACTGGGGTACGACACTGAGAACTGATCTCACTGTGGCACATTCTAGTCCAAAACATGGAAACTCGATCCAGTGTGGCCACATCCTAGCTGTGCGACTGGGCTAAGTTATTACCTGTCTAATTTCATTCTTCTAGAACCTCCTCCCCAGAGTTCATTCACTTCCAAGATGACCCTCCCCCTCTCCCCTTCATGACTCTTCAACCATTTAGGTAACAGATTTCCATCCCACATCAACCCTGCCTATCTGACACCTACAACACTATTCTCCTGTCATCTGACTCATCCTTCCTGCCTCACACACTGCCTTATCCTGTCCCCCCAAAACACACCTTCATTAAGATTCTACCTGGACCATATGCTCACCTCTAGCACCTAACTCACTGTAGGACACACATCGGCACCAAAATATGTGTTTATCACCTAGGTAAGTGAATCAATGCATAATGTATACCTTCAACTATCAATCCTTTACAGATGACTTTCAAATCTGCATCTCTAGCTCTGCTCTCCACTTCTCTTCTAAACCCTAGGACCACATTTCACACTACCTTCCAAGTATTTCCTCCATGTTCTTATAGTAGCTCAAGTTTAACAATATCCCAAAACCAAGCTCATTGTCTTCCCTTATTAAACCCATCGTTCGATTGTTTTATTTCTGTTCATTGGAAGAGCTGTTCTCTTAAGCTACACAAGTTCAAAAATCGAAGCACACCTTCACTTCTAGTCTTTATTTGCTCTCAATCCCCATTTCCGGTCAGCCATCGAATCCCCTCAATTCTACCTCCATTCTTCCTCCACTGCCACTCTCGTTTCTAATCTAAGCACAAGCTATTGCCAGATTCACATTCCTAAAGCACCAATCTAATGTTACCTCACTGCTCAAAAATCCCTTCAATAGTTCCCAATGACCTCCTGAATTAAATCTAAATTTGGCATTCCAAGATTTTCCACAATCTGGCACCAGCTATCTTTCCCTAAATCTCAACTAACACTCCGTCTTAGCTTTCCTATCTGTAAACCTTGATTCATGTGGTTCTTCCTCAACCTGAAATATCCTTTCTTCTCACCTCTTTCTTCCCCCTGTTTTCAAGACTTGGTTTAAATGTAGAGCCTTCTGCACTCTAACTCCCTGCCTGCTCCCTCCCCTATGTCCCCGGATGGAAAGACAGAGAGGCCAGTGATCTGTAATCTCAACTCCTTATCCAGTTCTTTGCTGTGCCCACCTTCACACCTTCAGGAGCCCCACAGAAAATATAAAGAGAGGAAAGACAAGACAAAGGAGCATCCCTTGTGACTGCCCACGGCTTGCTCTCAGTAAACTGGGTGTCATTCTCTCCAGCCTTGTTTTGAACCTGAAGGATTCATTCTGTTTAGGCCAGTGGTTTTCACATCTTTTTCAAAAAGCACTTACTTCAAAGAGAATCCTTCGGCGATCCAATATATAAATGTGGAGTTTCTCTTGCTGAAATGATTAAGAGTGCTTTGGGAACTAGCACCAGGTAAATGTTATAAAATGAATTAACTCTGATCAGTTATCCCATTATAAGTAGATTATATATTCACTTTTTTTTTTAAGTCTATCATTTCCTGGCTCCTTTAGTTCATGAAAGGTTCAGGTCATAATCTTCAAGGTGATGACTTCATTTTAAAAAATCCTAAAACCTTGAAAAATGTTCTATTAAAGCATAACTCTGTACGTACTCACCTTATGAAACAAGGATAAAAAGATGTAATCATAGATAAATTAATATGAAAATGGGAGATCAGTTTTGGTTAAAAAAAAAAGGTGAAGGGAAGTTCTACTACTACTTTAGCTTGAAAGACTAACTTTCTAGACCTGATTCATGCTACAGCATGAATGGAATATAATGCTTGAGGAATAACATTTCAAGAGGAAAAGAAAACTGAACGGGGTGGTTATTTAAAGAATCATCAACTTGTTTTCATGCAAATGACCGGAATAATGAAATAAGCAATCCTGCCAACAGGACCTAGAAGCAATTGCTTTTAAATAGGATGCTTAAAGCATTACCACCTAATTCTAGAAGGAATTGATTAACTAATCTCTCTTCTTTTTCATGAGTAATACCAATCATCTACTATACATTAACGCACTCACAAAATTTGTATTTCAAAGATATAATTTTTCTTGAATATTGTTATCAAATCATTTACTTGACAGTAGGTCATGCTGATAAAGATATATTTACCAAGATTTTTATGGTGAAAAGGAAGGGATTAATGACCGCAACTTGAGGGATTCCTGAGAAGACAGTGCCTGAAAAAATGTCTACCCAGAAAGGGGGGAAAAATGGCACACGGTAGAAATCAAGGCAGATACGTGATTCCACTCAAAACCTCAACTAATTGCAATAATCCACCCACCATGCCTCAGAAAAGCAAGCTATGTAACCTAAGACAATACAGAGCTATACAGCTACAAGGAAAGCATCAATAAAATGCTATGATTCTCCATAATTCAAAGCATTTAAAGCACCAAACACAGACTAGGCTGGATGCACGCCTTAGGCAGGGAGAAGAGAAGTCTAAATGGATGGATGTGAATATGAAGGAACACTGTAGAAATAGGCCATAAAAAACAAGTTATGATAGGTCCTCCTCCCCCTCCCAATACTGTCAGGGAGTGAGAGTTATTGAACAGGCATTGCTTATGACAGTGAGAAAAAAAGGCTGGCCACCCCCTCCCCCTAAAAACGCCTTCACAAGGTCACAGATATATCAGTGTCATAAATGCATTTAAAAAATATTACAGCAATAAACTCCAGTTAGAGTGGGTTCCACCTCTATGTTCACAGGAAAGAACAAACTCCAAACTTCTCCTAAATTGAAAGGTGATGTTAGCAAACTCTCTTCTCCCTCAGCCTGCATATGAGATCTCTCCCATCTTCCCTGTCAGACCCACAGGAAACCTGACTGTTGAAAACTAGATCCGCTGTAGGCAAATAAGCTTAATTTTGCCACTCTTTAGCACCAACTACAGACTCTCACAAACAGTGGAAGCATCTTCAAAAGACAGACTGCCTTACCCATCTCATTTTTTTTAAGCATGGCAACAAGCCATTTCTCATGTTTGATCTGACTACCAAGATCTATTTTTTCATCCTGTAGCCACTGACTCCATATATATCTTTATTACTGTACAAGAAAAACTGTTACCCTGAAGTTTAAATTTCTCTAAGTTCACCATGCCTCTCCTGAGAATATATCTCTGTTTTAAGACAAGACTCTCAGGAAAACGGAGGTGAGGAGGGGCACATGGCCTCATAGAGAAGTTTCTTGGTTTGTTGCCTCAACTATAAAGTGCCAACACGACATGACAATGACTCAAAGTCCAGCCATCCCTGGACTGCAAAGTGATTAAATAAATGGAAAGAGGTTCTCTTCTCTGGGCTGGTAATCTAAAACTCTCCAACAATTGCCCAATAACCAAGTATGAACAAACACACTAGACGTCAGTCCTTCAGACTGTGAAAAAGTCAAGCACATTGATAGCTCTCCACCTATTATGAGAGAACAAACAACTTCTATTAAGAATTCTCATTCTATGGGTGCCTGGGTGGCTCAGTCGTTAAGCATCTGCCTTTGGCTCAGGTCATGATCCCAGGGTCCTGGGACTGAGCCCCGCATCGGGCTCCCTGCTCAGCCGGAAGCCTGCTTCTCCCTCTCCCACTCCCCCTGCTTGTGTTCCCCTCTCTCTGTGTCTCTCTCTGTCAAATAAATAAATAAAATCTTAAAAAAAGAATTCTCATTCTAAAAGCTGATAATAAGACAACCCATAAGCGGAATTCAAAAACACAAAGGCCTCGTGCAAATCAAATACCCCAACCACCAGTATTCATAACAAAGGAGAAAAGATAGACTGTATACATATTGGAAATCAGATGGTATAAGAAGAGTAAGTGAGCACAAACTTTTGGCCAAAGAGTGGAACGTTTCTGTTGGTGGAAAAAACTGGACAAATATAAAATGCACGGGTATATAGGAAGAACTTGGGGCAATTCTGAGAAGCATGTTTAACAGGAAGGAAAAAGCTAAGTCAGATAAAGCCCTTTAGGGAAGTACGGAAGAAAGGCACAAAGAAAAGACACCTAACCGGGGCACCTGGATGGCGCAGTTGCTTAAGCGTCCAACTCTTGGTTTCGGCTCAGGTCATGATCTCAGGGTCCTGGGACTGAGCCCCGCATCGGGCTCCACGTGGAGTCTGCTTGAGATTCTCTCTCTCCCTCTGCCTCTGCCCCTCCCGCTCGTGCTCTCTCTCTCTCTCTCAAATAAGTAAATAAAAAAAAAAAAACGCCTAACCAATCTGAAAGGTAACAGTAAGTTTCCTTGAGGAATCCGTGCTCAAAGTGGATCCCAAAAGTCATGTTAGAATCGGCCATATCAGACATATTGAGGAAAGGGGAACATATAAAAAAACAGAAAGGCCTGAGAGAGCATGGCATATCCAAGAGACATTTACTTTGGTAAAGCAAAGAACACGGTGGGTAGCACCTACAGCCAGTCCTAAGGAAAAGAACATGGTGTGTGTGTCTGGCAGGAAATGAGCTGGAGTTAAGAAGACAGAAGGTGATGGAGGGCACTGAAGGAGCGTCAGCTTTGTCCTCAAGGTGCCAAGAAGACAATTAAAGACTGTAAGCATGAAATCGAATGTATATTTTACAAAAACCAGTGTTAGGGATGCATTACAAGGGACAAGATTAGAGGTAAATGGACCAAGTAAGGGGCACTTCTATCAGTGTGAAACTACTTTTCTCATCTGTAAAACGAGGATAAGGGTAAACTAAGGCAGGGGCGGTGAAACAGAGTGAATGCAAGAGATAAGCAAGACTTAGTAACTAACAGAGAGGTGAAGGATGAGGAAGTACTCTAATGTCTCCCAGATTGATCAAATGCATGGGGTAGATGGTGGTACCCTTCCTCAGGATAGGAAACACAGGACAGAGGGAAGTTTGGGGAGGAAAGATGCTAGGCTCAATTTCAGACATCTTGAATTTTTGAAAAATATAGTTAAATGTTTAGAAGTACAAGTACTGAAGAAAGACCTGGTTCTGCCACTTATTACTTATGCCTCTTGGACAAGGGGCCTATCATCTTTTCCACTCCCTCATCTGTAAAATGCAGTAAGAGAGGTCACTACTCACAGGGTGATAATGGGGATTAAATGAGATCATGAATGAAAACAATAAAGCAATGATAGTTGCCGTTTGTCATTAATATTTTTTGAGCTAATTGTGGAACCCCTAGACTGAGATATCCAGTAGGCGGTTTTTAGAACATGATCTGACATTTAGATGCCAAAAGGCTGTGTACTTTACAGTAAGTAAATACACCACAACTGGGGGGGGGGGGGGGGGG